>NW_017731858.1:729930-749376 GCF_001890085.2 Hipposideros armiger | reverse complement strand
TGGGCTGGCTAAGTGGCTCAGTTGGTTAAGAGCTCGCTCAAGAGTTTGAGCTCTGCGCAACAGCGGTTTGAGTCCCGGCCCGAGCTGAGCAGCCACTGAGCTGCCAACAGGTGGCAGGGTGGCTCAGCTAAAAAAAAAATCCCCCTTAACATTTCTTGTAATGTTTGGTAGTTATGAACTCCTTTAGCTTTTCGTATCTGGGAAGCTTTTTGTCCTTGAATTCTAAATGATAACTTTGCTGGGTAGAGTAATATTGGTTGTAGGTCCTTGCTTTTTATCACTGAATATTTCCTGCCAATCCCTTCTGATCTGCAAAGTTTCTGTTGAGAAATCAGCTGACAGTCTTATGGGAGCTTCTTTGTAAGTAACCAACTGCTTTTCTCTTGTTGCTTTTAAGATTCTCTCTTTGTCTTTAACCTTCGGCATTTTAATTCTGGTGTGTCTAGGTGTTCACCTCTTTGGGTTCATCTTGTTTGGAACGCTTTGTGCTTCCTGGACTTGTATGCCTATTTCCTTCACCAAGTTAGGGAAGTTTTCCATCATTATTTCTTGAAATAGGTTTTCAATTCTTTGCTTTTTCTCTTCTCCTTCTGGTACCCCTATGATGTGAATGTTGATATGCATGATGTTGTCCCAGAGACCCTTTAAACTATCATTTTTTTATTATTTTTCTTTTTGCTTTTCTGATTGGGTGTTTTCTTCTATCTTGTCTTCCAAATCATTGATTTGATCCTCTGCTTTATCTTAACTACTGTTGATTCCCTCTAATGTATTCTTCATTTCAGGTATTATATTTTTCATTTATGACTGGTTCTTTTTAATGGTCTCTATCTCCATTTTTATATATCCTATCTTGTTGTTAAGTTCTCACTGAGTTCATCTACTCTTACCCTAAGTTCATTGATCATCCTTATAACCAGTGTTTTGAACTCAGTTTCTGGTAAATTGCTTGTCTCCATTTTGTTTAGTTCTTTAACTAGAGCTTTGTTCTGTTCTTTAATTTGGGACATGTTTCTTTGTCTCCTCATTTTTGCTGCCTCTCTTTTTTTGTTTCTATTTATTAGGTAAAGCAGCTATGTCTCCCAGTCTTATTAGTAGTGTGGCCTTATGTAGTAGGTGCCCTGTGGGTTCAGTGGCACAGTTTTCCTTATCACCTGAGTTGGGTGATGCAGGTGTGTCCCTTGTATGGGTTGTGCGTTCCTTTCTATTGTAGTTGAGCCTTGGTTGCTGTTTGCACATCAATGGGAAGATTGACCCTCAGGCTGATTGCTTGTGAGGACTGGTGGTGACTACAGTGGAGGAACTATTGTGCAGGGACTCACCTTAAAGAGCAGGATTTGCTTTGACAGGGCTCTAGTGCCTTCCCTGTCTGGCTTTTGGGTGTGTCATTTGTAGAAGTAGTTGGGTGGTACTCTGTGTGATCTGATTCTGGCCACTGGGCGTGTTGATTCTGGGACCTCTTGGGAGGGCCTCTAGTGCAGGTCAAGGTCAGTCACTGTTTATGACTGCCTATGCCCTGCCTGGGACCACTTGGTATGAGATACAAAGTGATGTGCAGATGGTTGCCAATTTTACTGGGCTTGGAAGTACCTGGGAGAGGCTAAGGTGGGAACGGAAGTCAGATGCCCCTAGTGGTGGGCTTGGGGCTGCTCAGCAAGAGGTATGGGGCATGCCAAGTCCAGATGTTGCTTGTTTGGGGTTTGTTAGCCTTTGAGATATTTTAGGAAAGTCTGCAGCATGAGCCAAGACAGGCTGTTTGAATGGAAAAACCACTGGAAACATCTTGGGTGGGCCTTCAAGTTAGGCAGGGCATGGTGGTCTCAGGGAATCACCAGGGCAGGGTGGTATTAACCAGGTTGATGGAGACTCAGATATGGTGCCTATAGCCTGGGTGGGGGGAAGGATCAACAAAGGAACACTGGTCTCTGCTAGCACTTTTTGTCTCCAGCCCTCACCCTGGAGCTAGACAATTCCATTCCTGTATGCTCCTGGTGCGCCTCAGTCACTGCACAAGTGCTAAGCTCAGAGCAAGTGAGTCCTCCAGTGAGTAAGTCTATGCATGGACCCTTAAAGAGGAATGCCTGGGACTCCAGCAGCCCCCCATCTCACTATGCCACCATCTCTGCTGGTTTTCACAGCCAGACGTTATGGGGGCTCCTCTTCCCAGCACTGGGCTGGGATTCTGGTGTGGGGCTGGGACCCCTTACTCCTCAGGAGGAACCTCCACATCTTAGATATCCCTCCCAATTTTTAACTGCCATATGTGGTGTGGGACCAGCCCATTTGGTGTCTCTGCTCCTCCTACCAGCCTTGACGTCACTGCTTCTGTATATCCTTGGTTATAGGACTTCTGTTCAGCTAGATTTCAGGCAATTCTCAATGATGGTTGTTCTGTAGATTAGTTGTAATTTTGATGTGGTTGTGAAAGGAGGTAATCGCAGTGTTTCCCTACTCCACCATCTTGAACAGAAGCCCCCAGGTTATTTTTTTAAAATGAGAACAGCTGCTTTCCATTGGCATTCCCCACTCTGGGAAGGCAGCAGAGCTTTTATGCAGAGACTTCTGAATCCTTGAGCCTAAACCAGACTGTGGTTAAAAATTTTCAACAACCTTGAAAAACAGGCCTCTCTCTCTCTCTCTCTCTCTCTCTCTCTCTCTCTCTCTCCCCCTCTCTCTCTCTCCCTCCCTCCCTCCCTCCCTCCCTCTCCTAGAGCACTTGTTCAGCCCTCAAGTCAGATAGTCTGAGAAGGAAAAGTCAACTCTGGGGCTTAAGCATCTGGGGGTGGCCGAGAGAGAGCAAGAAGCAAGCATTTAAATAATGACTGGTAATGAAACTTGATATCTTTGCTGGGCCAGACTTCCTGATGACCACTATTACATGAATATGCTCCTTGGAAGTGTTTCTGAAGGCTTCTCATCATTTACTGGGTAAAAACCTACATGATTTGTTCTTTCCTTACTCAGCTTGCCAGCTTTTTCATGGGACTTCATGCAGAGGGTTCTTTTACTGAAAATGTGTCTCAAAGTGTTCCCATACATATGTTTAAAAAAAAGACCACTTTTCCCACTGACTCCTATTTGTCACTTCAACCCTCTCTCCCACTCTTGCATTTATCCATCATAAAAATATATAGTGAGCACCTTCTGTGTGCCTGGTATCAGGCTAGGTGTTGGTGATATCCAGATAAGCAAAATGTGGTCCCTGTCTTTAAGGTGATATCAGCTATGACAGAGGCATGTGCAAAGAGCTGAGAGAATGGAGCGTGGATGGTAACCTTTGAGCTGGGTCTTGAAGAATGTGTAGGATTTCAAGGATGGGAGGATTAGGGATGTGGTATTTCAGGCCAAGTGGACAGCCTGTGCAGATCACAGAGAATGCAAAAGAACATGTTGTGTTTAGAGAATGACTAGTGATGCTGGAAGACCAGAACATGGGGGTGTGAGTGGGGGTAGGCTGCTAGTAGAATGGAGGAGGGCAGGAAACACCAGATTATGAAGGGCCTTAAGTGTTAAGAACTTGGCTTTCATCCTGCAGGCAGCAGGAAGTTGGTGAACTAATTTAAGCAGGGAAGGCTCATGGTCAGATTGGTATTTTGGAAAGAACATTGTAACTTTTTTTTGAGATACCAGTGACGTGACAGTAGTTTTATTACTAAATATCATAAATAAAGTTATAGACCAGAGAAAGCAGCCCCAAGGCCACTGTTAAAGAGCCCTGGCATAATTAAGAAATAAATTAATTTTAAACTTATGTTGGCCATAATGAGACACATGAAAGCAATACAATGATCCTTCTATGAGGAGATTCTTGAGAAGCAAAGCTCTGGTTATTACAATCAGCCTGAGGGCAAAGGGAAAGAGGTTTTGCCTTTGGTAGAGGCTGTAAAGTAGGAGGAAGCAGAGTGTCTGTTCCTGAAACTCCCCCCATGAGGGTCAGGGCCTAGCCTAGCAGAGTGGGGCTCCATATCCAGAGGTCTCGTAGCTGTGACACCTGGGAATTGACTCTATTGACCAAGGGCAAGAGGGTCCCAAGAGTACTTGGTTCTGCACTTGTGAATAAGCTTGGGGTGGGGCTCATCTTGCTGGGAGGGAAGTCAAGTCCTGCTAAGTTGGGAAAAAAGGAGGTTCTTCTCCTAGGACAAGTTTTCCTCTGCCTCTTATAGCATACCTCTGCTTCTAAGAAATTGCTGACCACAAAGATCGTTCTTATATTACTTCCCCTTTTATTGAATTTAGGTATTCATTCAACATTTATTGAGTTCCTGGTATGTGCCAGGTACCATTCTAGGTTCTAGGAGATCCAGTGATGAGCAAAATAAGCAAGATCTTTGCCCTTAATGGAATTTACATTCTAGTAGAGGAACAGACAAGAAACCAGTAATGAAATATTATACAATACACTTTCAGGTAGTGATGAGTGCCATGAAGGTGTTGATAAAGGATGATATAATGGAGAGAGACTAGGAGTGCTTTAACTAGGATGATCATGGAGATCCTCTCTGGGAGTTAACATATGAGCTGTCTTGAATGCTACAAAGGAGTCAACCATGAAACTAGCTGGGGAAAGTGTCCTTTAGGCAGAAAGAGCAGCAAATGCAAAGACCCTGAGATTGAAAGGGGCGGGGTGTATTGGAGGTTAGTAAGAAGGCCAGTGAGACTGGCATGGAGGGAGACAGTAGGAGGGTAGCCGAATCAGTGGTCAGTGGGACATGGGTATGAGGCCAGATCACGTAAGGCCCAAGTTAAGGAGCTTGCTCTGAATGTGAAGGCAAGCCACTGGGAGGGTTTGAGCAGAGGGCTGACGTGACTGATGTGGTAGTTTTGTGGAGAATAGGGAGGCAAAGATGGAAGCAGGGAGACCAGTTATGGCAGTGATCCAGCAACAAGATAATGGCAGTTCAAATAAGGTAAGAATTGGTTGTTAGATTACAGAAATATGCTGAAGGAAGGGTCAAAAGATTCACTGTTGGATTAGATGTGACATGGCAGGGTAAGAAAGGAATCAATGACTCTTACATTTTAGTCTGAGCATTTGGTTCGTGGCATTTCCTGAGATGAGGGAAACTGGAGGAGGACTGAGTGTGAGGGGAACCAAGAGTTCAATATGCACTATGAGGTGGAGATGGTAGCTGGGCAGTTGATTATATGAATATGGAGTTTAGGGAAGAGATCCAGTCTAGATAGAGATTTTGGAGCCCAGAGAGTAGAGATAGTATTTAAAGCCTGAGTAAGATCATCTAGGATATGGTAGCCACTGACCATATGTGTCTATTTAGCACCTTAGATGTGGCTAGTCCAAATTGAGATGTGATGCACATGCAAAATACACACCAAATTTCAAAGACAATATAAAAAAATGGAAAATATCTTATTGACATTATTTTTTATAATAATTTCCTGTTAAAATTATAATACTTTGGTTCTATTGAGCTAAATAAAATTATTAAAAGTAACATCATCCACTCCTTTTTGCTTTTTAAAATGTGGCTCCTAGAAAATTAACAATTACATATGTGGCTTGAAATTGTGGCTCACAGTAACATTTCTGTCTAATGGCACTGATCTAGGAAATGGTTTTAGGTAAAAAAGAGGGCCAAGGACAGAGCTCCCAGGTACTACAATGTTTCAAATTCAGGGAGAGGAGAAAAACCCAGAAAAGGAGACTGAAAAGGTACAACCAATGAGAAAAATTAGGGGAGTGTCAGTGTTTGTAATAAAGGCAAGTGATACAATTATTCAAAAGGAGGGAGTGTCAGATGCTTCTAGGATGTCAAGTAAGTGATGGTTGGATTTAACAAGAGCAGTTTTGGTAAAGTGATTTGGAAGCTGTTCAGTTTGGAAGCCTGATTAGAAAGAGCTCAAGAGACTAAGAAATGAAGACATAATGAGAGTAAGTATAAATAACTCTTTTGAATTTTGTTATAGAGAGATGCAGAGAAATGGGGTGGTAACAGAAAGAGGATTTTGAATCAAGGGGAGGTTTTTGTGTTTTGTTGTGGTTGTGGGCTTATTTGTTTAGAAGGGGAGACAGCTCAGCTGATGGTGGTGCTATCCTCGGGACCCTTGGATTCAGTTGGGAGAAATAGGGCAAGTATTCCAGAAAGAATTTGAGACAGTCTAAACTCAAGAGTTAGTTAATGAAATGATAGTTAAATGGAATGATTCTATTAGTGCTCTAAGGATTTAGATGCCGCCAAGAAGCCTCCTTTCTTTGTTCTCCCTTTAGTCTTTCATAGTTTCTCTTTGGTTGTTGTTTCCCTTTCTTCTACTTCTGACAATGGTAGGTCAAGAACAATGTTATCCTGCTATGGCCTGGTATTTTGGAAAAGAGCCTACTTTTCCACTAGCTTCTCTAAAGCTCAAAGATAGTTTATTTCCCCAGTGTCTAAAAAGCCTTACTTAGTGGCAGGGGGTGGGAGTGCTGCTATATTTATTAAGATGGTCCAGAAGCTCACCAGTGATAGTCCAAGGAATGTTTCTGTTCTCCCTCTGAGTGGCTTTTGAATTTCCCTACCCCTTTGTTTTTTCCAGATCTCCAGATGAAATGTGTATGTGTGTGTGTGTGTGTGTGTGTGTGTGTGTGTGTGTGTGTGTGTGTATACTAGTGAGCATTGTGTGGGCCTGGGGCTAAGTTATCTTCAGAAAGAATTGTGATATAAGCTCATAGAGTTTGAGTGATTTGAACAAAGTGTCAATACCTTTCAACCAAAGCCCACCAGGAACACACCAGTTGTTTAATAAGATGGGTTTATTATTCATTGCAGCGAGAAAGAACACACACCGTGGGGAACCACAGGACTTCTCAGTGAGAGTCGGAAGCCATCTTGACACCAAGACCCTGTCAGCTCTCATTGTGGTTTGGAATCTTTTGTTTTCCAAATCCTCAGTCACTCTTGCTGGGTGACTTTCAAGTTTGCCTTAACCTCAGAGCCTGTGGTCACTCCTCTCTATCTCCAGAGATGTATTAGGGGCTTATGGCTATAGAGAGCAGCACCGATGGGCTTGGATCCCATCCATGAAACAGCAAGGTCAGCTTGACTATGTCTGGGTGCAGAGAAGACCTGAGGGACGGGGTCAGGGGGCGCTCCAGAACCTGCTGTGTATGAACACAGCACCATTTCTCTGGGTTATCATGCCTGTCAGATTCCCCCACCAAACTCCCATAAAAAATGTCAGTCAGCATTAATTTAGAAGGTTTATCAACTGACATGCTTACCTAGAGTTATCATCCCTAGTTTTTACTAGAAGGCTAGATTGAATGGAAAATTTACAGTTGACTCTTAATTGATTATCTGCATTAATGGAAAAGAGCACAAGGAGAGATAATTCTCCCATGACATAGAATCAGAGTCATGAGAGAATTAACTTTTGATGGTCATTTTGGTTGTTTCTAATTTTTGGCTATTTAAACAATGCTGTGATAAACATTCTTGCATGTATATATTTGTATACAAGTGTGAATGTATCTACAGTGTAAAGTTCTAGCAGTGATACTACTGGATCAAAAGGTATATGTATTTTTTAAATTTTGATACTGCAAAATTGCTCTTCACAGAGCAATTCACACTCCATAATGTATGAGAGTGTGTATTTTCCCCATTCTTGTTAGCAATGGAATATCATCAAAATTAAAACTTTTTTGACAACCTGATAGGTGAAAATGTTAATTTGATATTTCGACTTACATTTCTTTTTTTTTTTAAGTTTTTTGTTGGGGAACTGGGGGGATTGGAACAGTGCTTGGGAATTGGGGGAAGGGTAACAGACAAGTTTCTGTCATTTGGTTCTTCAGTCTAGTTGTGGAGGACATTGCTTCACTGGCCCAAGTTGGCACCATCATTGCGCTCTTCCCGGGTGAGGCAGATCAGTCACCGGCTTCTGGACGGCCACTCACAGCGGCTGCTGGCCGCTCACGCTGGCTGCTGGCTGCTGGCTGCTCACGCTGGCTGCTGGCCACTCATGCTGGCTGCTGGCTACACGGTAGCCCATGGCAACGCATTGCAGCCTATGCCATCGCCAGTGACTCATGGCAGCCCAGCTCCAGGTTGAGCTGTAGTTCAGCATCTTAGCTGTGGAGGGCAGTGTCACTGGCCCTCATATGTGGGATCCGAACCAGGGCCCTCTGGCGACCCAAGCCAGTTCTTAACCATCACGCCACTCGGCCGGCCCTCGACTTACATTTCTTTAATTATGAGTGGCAGTGAGCCTTTCTTTATGTGGTTATTAGCTATTTATATTTCTTTTTCTGTAAACTGTTGTGTTCTTTGCCCCCTTTTATATTGAATTGTTTGTCTTTTATCGATTTGTATGTGCTCTTGACAAATTAAGAAAATTGGCCCCTCTATCTATATATTTATTTCAAGTATTGTTTCCTAGTTTGTTATTCTTCTGTTGACTATTAACTTTTTTTGTGGCCAAAGTTATACATTTTTATGTAGTCAAATGTCTTAGTATTTTCCTTTATGGCTTATTGAAACAATTTTGTCTCCCTGGGTGCACCCATGAATAGTAACTGGCCTCCAAAACTAATGGGCCCTAACACAAAGCAATAGATCAGGTTTTCTACACTTGTCTTTCTTTGGGGGCGGCAGTGGGGGGGGAAAGTAACAGCTTTATGGAGATATAATTCACATACTATACAATTCCTCCATTTAAAGTATACAATTCAATGCATTTTAATATATTCAAAGATTTGTGTAACCATCACCACATTTAATTTTCATCACCTCAAAAAGAAACCCTGTATTTTGCCACTCAATAAAAACAAAAACAAAACCTAACCCCCCAAACCCTAAGTAAGACACTTTTCTGTGTCCATGTATTTGCCTATTCTGGACATTTCATTTAAATAGAATCATTGTCTTTTTTTCAGGAAAGATAATCAATCCTAATGGTAATTCCCTTTGTATACTTTTCTTGAATAATTAAAAATCTAACTGAAGAATAAGGGTAGGGTAAAATGATTGTGTTATGCCCTGGATATCAACTGATGATCTGCTTTTTCACTCTACATTTTACTTTAGTGATCTTACTATGGCTGAGTCACTAAATGAAGCTTCTGGTAGTCTGGAAGTTCTGGAGGCCAGTGATAAACGTAAGTAAAAAATAAAATCTCGATAACTAGAACTAGATTTGTTTACTGTGTTTAACAACCCTGGGAATGAGTATCAAGTCACAAGCAAAAAAGTTCACATCAAATTTCTAATAACATTAAACTCAGTCCACATTTACTTTTAAGTCTTCTAACCTCTTCTCTTTCATCCCCAACTCTGATAGTCAAAGGGTTTATCAGAGTCCCTGCAATTTTCTTTGGGGATGGTTACCAGGTTCTACTTGCCAAGGCAGGAGAAGTATTTCTGCTTAATTGGAAAAAAATCAAAGCAGCCCATGATCTGAGAGATTCAACTGAGGTTTTACTCTAGATATCAATCCAGAGCTAACCAACAGATAAATTTGTAATTTGAGGAGTAAAAGAGATAGAAACTAAGGATGCCACCACAGGCTTCTGTTAAACAGGATTCAATTTACAAAATTTGGTTTTGCAAAACTTACTCATATGTGTATCTAGTGCCTAAATTATGGTGCCACCTATGAGTGACAGGTGACCATGAGTGGGATAATAAAAAGGGACACAAAAGTCACTAAACAATGATATGCCCTATTGACACAAAAAACGCAGGTGGGAGGTGGGGAAAGAACCATAAGATGTAAAATGAGACATTGAACTTAAAGACAGAGCTGAATTTAACAGTGCACTTGGTTGGTCTTCACTTTTTGCTGAATTTTCTTAGTAGTGTATAGGACAGAAGACTTGGTCTGGAACGACAGAGAGAGGAGAAACTTTCTGTGGCTTCCTGGAGACCTGACTTTACTGATGATGTGGGGTGGGGGATGCAGAGTTTGGTGCATGGATCCTTCAGGGCACAGCTTGGGTTTTCATCTCAGTGTCACCACTGTTTAGTATTGGGTCTCAGAGAGAAAGAGTGATTAGACACTGAAAAATGTTTAACAAATGAATTACCGTATTTGCCGGCGTATAAGACGATTTTTTGGCCCTGAAAAATATGCTTCCAAATGGGGGGTCGTCTTATACGCCAGGTACACTTCAGATAGACTGCCCATAGTGCTTGCCCCGTGCCATAGTGGCCTCCCGATGCCCGCCCACTTCATTCCACATACCGTTCAGGCATCAGCAGCGCTGCTGGGTGTATGCTCGGCTGTGTGCGATTTTGCGAGTGTGGTAAATTCGGGTTACCATATATTTCTTTACATATGCATTGAAGATTTGCGATTTTGCGCTATCATGGTGCCTGTTAGAATGTTGAAGAGCTCGCACTTGCGCACTAGTGAGGTCCCAGGGAGATGCTGATGCAAGGGTGGACCAGACTGCTATAGTGACAGGGCGGGCAAACAGGGAGCAGGAACCAATCAAATCAGGCTTTGTATACAGCCAACAGCCAACCACAATACTGCACCATTGTACAGTACAGCATAGAAAATGTCGACCAGTCAAACCCCTATCATCCCTATCATGGCACCAGCCAAAAGAAAGAAGTATGATGCAAATTTTAAACTGAAAGTTATAAACTTTGCTAAGGAAAATAATAATTGTGCTGCTGCAAGACAATATGGAGTAACAGAAAAGATGGTTCGGGACTGGAAATCAAATGAGAAAGCATTAAAGAGTATGCCAAGGGGTAAGTGTGCATTAAGAAGAGGCACCCCACACTGGCCAGAACTCGAAAAACATGTAGCAGACATGGTGGCTCAACATCGCCAAAACGGTTATGTGGTGACACGAAATACAATACGCTTGTTTGCACTTCAGTGGGCCAAATCAAATCTGATATTGTTTTACCTTTTATTTGGTGTGTGGAAGGTGTGCGGAAGAGGGGGTACTCTTATACGGCGAGTATATAACAAACTCTGTATTTTGAGTGGAAATGTTAGGGGGTCGTCTTATACGCCCAGTCGTCTTATACGCTGGCAAATACGGTAATAAATAAATGAATGACCAGGAAGCCCTAAGCAACTGACCTATCTTTTTGGATATGAGCTAGCCAGATGCCTACAGAAGAAGTTGGTAATATGGTGCAGTGTGAACAATGGAGGAAAGAAAATGCCTTTTCTCTGTTTCCAAGATTTTTTTGGAAAACATTTGGGTACATGTTTAGCATTAGTCATTGTAGCCAGAGGATTAAGGTGGCTGTTGGAAGTTTGAAGGGGAGAAAGGCCAGTTAGAAATGTTTTCTTTCCAAGCAGCAATGCAAGAGAACAAAGTCACTATTATACAATGCATTTTTTTTTTAGCTGAGCCATCCTGCCACCTGTTGGCAGCTCAGTGGCTGCTCAGCTCGGGCTGGACTCGAACCGCTGTTGCTCAGAGCTCAAACTCTTGAGCGAGCTCTTAACCAACTGAGCCACTCGGCCGGCCCTCAATGCATTTTTAAAGCTCACTAAGTTCAACCCAGATGGGATGCCTGTGTACATGGTGGCTAAGCAAATATACAACCCAGAAGCAATGATTTTGTCATTGGATTTAATAGTGTTTCTTCTCTGAGGGAAAATCCTGCCTTCCATGGAATGTTTTCAAATGGCATGTGATACGTTTGCAGGCTCTCCTTGGATGAGGATGTTGAAAGCTACTTCCTGTTTGAGAATACATAGTTTTGGGGCTTGGACAGGGAAATTAATGACTTTTTTATAGGAGAAATCCAGACACCTGTGAGCTGTCAGCTGTCAGCTCACTGACTACTACTGCGGGGCATAAGGTACCCAGTGTATAACTGATTTACATAAATATTGCTGGATACAAATGTGGGTTTTGACCCAAATCTGCTGTCTAGGTCTATCTACCTTTTACACTTTCAGCACCTTCTGAAACCAGCCCATACTGGCCTCAGCTGCTGGCAATTTAAAGGTACCCCTTCACAAAAGAAAGCTTGAAAGGCCATTTATACACTTGAATATATGGCAAGTGTCTCGGATTCCATTAGGGTTTCAAATCTAACATGTGGATAGTTCCCAGCTTTGTAGCTCACTGCCAGGGCTCGTCTCCATACATGGGGTCTGATGTGGTTGAGGATGGGGAGGTCTCCTAAGTCAGAGCAGGCTGATGACTTGGACTCTTGCAGCTGACATTTGCTCTCTGCCAACGGGTTGCTCACTAAGGCTGTATCCAGCTTCCAAGTCACTGCCCTAGATCAATGAGCAGCCAAACCAACAAGTGTGGTTGTTACCATCTCTTGGTGCTCCCCAGCTCCCCACCTACAAAACTATACCACCACCATACCCAGACTATCCGACAGGGGGCAATGGAAACATTCTTTTCCTTCTGGTGCCCAAGGTTGAAAGAGACATACACTGCTTAAGGTATCTGAATCCTCATGGGAAAATAAGTTGTTGCTGCCCAGCAAAAATGGAAAATGGGGGAAAAATTGGAATGCATGCATATTTAAATTTTAGCACCTGTTACAGCTCTAGAATCAATAGTCATTTTTGTTAATTTAGAAACATAAAAATGTACTAGTGCACATTTTTTGTGCTCATGTTTATGGTTATGGTTGGTACATTTAGTTTTTAAGCCTGAAAAGTTTATTAGACATGTTTTGATTCAGTTATTAAATGTATATAGATTGTGTCACAAATGGAGCTATTAGCTGCTGATTCTCTTTTCCCTGTCTTTGCCAGTTAATGAGAAGCAGGTTTACAAGTGCAAATCCTCCAACCTTGCCTTCCTCCTTTCCATTCTGGAATTTTGAAGCAAGAGGGGCAATAATCACTGTTTCCTAATGCTGAGCACAAAGTTCCCCTTTCAGAAGGCCAGAAGGAGATCCACCTGTCAAGAGTCAATCAATTTTATTCCTTCTGTTTGATAAATGGCAATGCCTACAAAAGCTAAAATATAGCATGCTCCTTTCTGTGTGTGGGAGGACACTGCCCAATTCATCCTCACTGGGCAGGAATTATTTAGGGTTGTTGGAGCTGGCTCACTTTGGCTTGGGAGACTGCGCATATCTCTTCCCAAATGTCATATTAGTATGTTGAGATTGATCATGGTGGGAGTATGTATTTACACTACAGAAACTAGGCAAATACTATAAATATTAACATTTTCCCCAGAGATCCAGTTGGTAAATATTTTCCAGCAAAAACTGATTATCATAATAAGTATAGTATGGTAATGAAGACTTTATATAAGAATCTCACTATTTAATAGATTTTAGAAATCATTTGGGGGTGGGGATATTAAGAGGGAAGGCCAGATAGCAGAATATAGATTATTTTAGAGCCAGGCTACTGTGTACTGCATATTTTTCAGTACTGTCTCATTGAATCTTCACAGTAGTTCTATGAGGTCAAATATCATTTTAAATATTTTAATTTATTGTCAGAGAGATTCGTTTATTTTTTTTCCTGAAAAAATTAAAGAAAGGAACTAGGGAAAATAGATTTTCTGTTGTATCTTCATGTTTTATTCTTTCTATCTTTATGTAGAATTAACAGGTTTGTCCTAACCATGACCTTATATAGGTACATCCTAGTAGATGAGAAATTGCCCAAGTCATCCAAAACTGAAATTATTTAAGCGGCAATTATCAAGCAAACAGTCCCATAGTCTTTTCATTGTCCCACCCTATGCTGGCTTCTGCTTCTAGTCATGTATATTTTAGAGTTCACTGTTGAGTTATAGATATGGGGCTGTTTCCCCTTATCTATAAATAGAAAAATATAATTGATAGATCAATTCTACAGATAGAATTTAATCTGGTCTTAATAAACAAGTAATTATTGATTCCCTAATACTAGCTCACATTTTTTTAGCATTTGCTACATGTCAGATACTATGCTAAGCTCTTTACCTGCATTATTTACAATGTATATCAACCTCAATAAGGGCCATTGCTTAAATTATAAGATGCTTAAGGATGACTCTACATAGAGATCTTAATTTACGGGAAGTGACAAACTGTATTGGTATTCTGCACCCGTCAATGGACCCAGCTGTCCCTCGAGTGTTACTGCATGCCTTGTAATTTGCTAGTTGCTAAAGGGGAAGCTAAAGGGGGCCTGCCTATAGGCCCTTTTTTCTTTCCGATTCCAAGCCCTCTTCTTTGCTCATAAATTTCTTCCTCAAGGAAGTCTTCCCTGATGGCACCAACTGATGGTACTCATTCTTTGGGTCTACATACTTTCAGCACACAGGCTGGGCATTACCAACTCCTACATGGATTTCCAAGGGTCCTGAAGTCCTGGGCAGTTCTAACTATCACTTGGATCCCACATGTGGAAGTTTGGTTCCCCAAGTGGATTTTGATGACTCCAGCCACTGGAGTGGAATCAGGGGGTACCAAGTGCTTATGTTGGCTCAATAATTGCTGCATACAGATGAACTTCTTAGGGCCAGGAAAGAAGTGTGTGTTACTAGCTGAAATTGAGGGGCCGGCCGAGTGGCTCATTGGTTAAAAGTTGGCTTGGGAGTGTGAGCTCTGAGCAGCAGGGCTGCCGGTTCAGATCCCAAATGTGCCAGTGACACTGCTCCCTCTATGGCTAAGATGGTGAACAACAGCTCGACCTGGAGCTGGGCTACCGTGAGTCACTGGCGATGGCGTAGGCTGCAGCCCCTGCTGCACTGGGCTTCCTAAGCTACCGTGAGTGGCCGGCAATCAGCGTGCGCTGCCGGCAGCCAGCAGCCGGTGTGAGCGGCTGTCCAATGGCCGGTGACCGATCTGCCTCAGCCAGGAAGAGCGCAGTGATCACAATACCAACATGGGCCAGTGAAGCGGCGTCCTCCGCAACTAAACTAAAGGACAAAAGGACAGCAGCTTGTCTGTTCCCTCCCCCAATTCCCCAATAAAATCTTTAAGAAAATATTTGAAATTGAAAGGAAAGTGAATGCCTGGTGATTTGGGCCCAAGTAGAGGCTGCCCAAAGACTATAAGCTGGTGCCTGAGCTTCTGCTCCAACCAGAAACTCAGACACTTTGTTACTGAGTTAAGAAGAGAGCAAACCAAATGAATGGTGCTGTGGTCCCTGGGGGCACAGGACAAGATCTGCAGGGCACTTGGGATCACCGTCCGCCTTCCTGTTACAAAGCTCTTGTTTCCTCTCCTGTCTTCTCTTCCACCATAACACTCTGTCTCAATTTCATTCCCAACATCCAGGAAAGAAGAAATCCAAATTTAAAGCATTTAAGAAATTTTTTGGCAAGAAGAAGAAAAAAGAGCCTGAAGATGCTCAGGGAGGTAAGAGGCTGAAACCAAGGGTGTCAAGCAGCAATTTTAACATCTCTTCTCTGAAGCCGGTTCAGGCAGGTCAACAACCTGAGCCTAGGTAAGTTCTGAGGTGGTGGTGGAGGGGGATGGGGACTGGGCAAATGAGATAGCTAGATCCAGGTCCCCCTTCAGCAGCCAAATCACCAGTGGACCTTTGGTCCCAGGGACTCTTGGTCTCCTTGCCTGTGGGGGCTGGGTCAGCAACCATTGCTGATATACCCATGTCCTAGGGAGTTTTCTCTGTGCTCATGTATAAGCTTGTCATTTGGGCCGCACAGCTCAGTGGGTTGGAACACGGCAAATGCACACCTCATTCCCCAAAATCACTGGGTAGAGGGGGCAATAGATCCGGGGGGGATCTATTCCATGTTACAGCTACAAGAACTTGAGACATGGGGTCTACCACTAGTGAGGAGCTGGAGGCCTCTGTTTCATAAGGTAAGGATGGCCTACATCTTCAGGAAGCTTGGCCTGGTTTGTTTGCCTGACCCTCAGACTACAGATCTGTGATTACTGGGCAAGGGGAGCTAGATCTATGTATGGGTGATTGACATCTCAGATAGTGAAGCCATCTAGCTGCTTTGGGGCATAGGCATGAAATCACCATGTTCATGTAAAAACAAACAAGTAAACAAACAAGCAAAGAATCCAAATCCATTTCTCCATTCCTCCCAGAAGACTGGGGGAAATACTGCAACTGGTCACGGAAGGGATGGAAAAGACTGTTTCTCAACCACCACTGCCACCCCTATTCAAGATTTCACCAGTGATGCCCCAATTGCCATATCCTATTGTGCACAATCCAGACACCCAGTACCCCCAGCTGTTCCTGCATCGATTACATCCCTCTCTTTGGAGTTTCACTTGGGCCTGTTCTTTTGGCCTTAAACTGCAAACTTATCTGGACTCCCCACAGAGCCCACATGTGCTGCTACCCATCTTCTCAAGGCTTTGGTTGGTGGTGATGGGACAGTTCGCAAACATGTTATACTTCCCATTAACAGTTAGCACATAGGTCTCCTTAAGAAGAACCTTAGTTCCCTATGTTGTACTCCACATCCCGTGACTATATAAGTATAAATACCATATATATACCGGGGGTGACAAAAAAATGTATACAAGTGGACACTTTGGTCAACATTGCTCAAGCAGTAGTTTGCCATAATCAGAAGTGTCTGGACGCTGATGGTAACCACTTTGAGCACCTCTTGTAGTTGCAGAAGTCAAACATGATTTGTATTCATCTTTTGTTATTGGTATATATTATTACAATCTTAATACAGTTTTTTTCTTAAAATTATATGCACTTTTGGCACCCTGTGTGTGTATATATATATAGTCAATGGAATTGTAACAGCTATACTCGATGTCAGAGGGGTAGTAGATTGGGGGGGTTATCACTTTGTGAGGGGTGTAAATATCTAACTATTACATTGTTTTGTACACCTGAAACTAAAAAATAAAATAAAATAAAAAGAAGGACCTTAATGAATGCATTGATGTGAGGAATTTCAGATAGCTTTGCTAGTGGGGAGATGGTTTTCGACAGAGTGACTTGTTTCATACCTCACAAATCATACCATTATAGATCATTGCCTTGTAGCTCTAAGTAAGGCTAAGAATAGCCCTGCTAAAAACTGCAGGGTAAGGTGGGGAGGCGCATGTGGGTTTACTCTGTGTAATCTCTACAAATTGGCAAGGGCTGTCTCTACTAAAGTTCTAAATACATTTTCCCTTTTGACTTGCCCCTCCCTCTCCAAAATGGCCCATTTAATCTGATGCACTCTCCACACTAAGAATGTGTATGCATGTACACCTCTCTGACAGGGGTGGGGGAAAGAGGGAAGGAGAGAGTGAGTGTGAGTGTGTGAAAGAGTTTCATATATGAGGAAGGGTGTTTTTCTAAGGACCTAAGATAGGTCTTTGTTTTGCAAGGAGCATAAATTAATTAACAGTATAATATAAGAGAGCTGAAGACCACCCCTGACTCCAGTCTCTTAATGTGCTCAGGGAAAATCCTTGGAGAATGTTACTCAGGAGTTAGGAAGGGAGATTGGCTTTTTTTATCCATTGAAACAATCAATCATAATAAAACGTATAGCCAGCCCTCCTCTGGACTGTACAACAGGGCTAGTATCTACTGAATTGTCGGAAAAATCATGATGTATTTTTTCTATGTTTTTCGTTGCAAAAATGCATCACGACTTTTCCAACAACCCAATATTTCCAAGACTGTATTAAGCTGTATCTGATAAAATGAACAAATTCTATTCCTCCATTTGATTTTCTAATGGATACTGATGTAATGTGTTTCATTGCTTTTTAAATAAGGCCAAGCTTTTGTTTGGAGTTTTGGATGTGTTTTCTTCTTTTTGCCTCTAGGGAGCAGATCATTAAGCATTAGATATGTTCAGTAGACAGGAGGTTTGGTTTCTGACAAGCTTGGCCACATCTGGTGCTAACATAATGCTTTGATCAGGGAGGGCTTAGCACTAGAGAGCCAATCAAACAGCTGCACTCTGGTGGATGCACAGCCTGGAAATGACAAGAGTTGCTAAGTCAACTCATAGCCTAAGATTTCCTTGCAATTTTTCTGCACAAAACAGGGGAGGCAAGGTAGTCAAATATGTTACACTGGTCCCAAGCCTGATGTGAGGCAGCAGGTCATACAGAAGCAGTGAATGAAAGAGTGTATGTGTGCATAATGAGCAAATGTGTATATGTAGAGATGTGTAGAAACATTTCTCTCTTAATGCTGCATCTGTCGTAGAGGCCCATTAAGTGTTTATCTAGAGTCAGGTTAATTTTCTGCTGGACTGCTCTTTTACTAAAGCAGAGCCTTCACCGCCAGGGCTGCTGGGTAGCAGAGATTTATAGGGAAAAGGTGAGAAGAAGTTTAGTACAAAATGACAGACATCTGCCTCTTCTCTTTTTTTGCTGGCCCACAAGCCACCTTAGCGTGGGTTCCATTTTAATCTTCATAACACCAGATTGTACCCAGAGAGTGTCATGATTAAATAGGTACACCCATGTGCATGTCCCACAACTAGACAGGTTCACAATGATAGGGTGGGTGCTGGCCCTACAGTGCCTGAGTTGCTACTCTAGTTACCGTTGTTTTTCAAAGTACCAACCTACATGTATTATTTCATAATAAATGCAAAAAAATTTTGAAATTTTAAAAATTGTTATATCTATGTTTAAAACACTTCAATCCCTCCCGCAAAAAAACCCTGTACCCATTGAGTAACAGTCAATCCCCATTCCGCCCTACTCCCACTCCACCCCTAGATGATTATCTACTTTCTGCCTCTATACATTTGCTTGTTCTGGATTTCATATAAATGGAACCATATAATATGTGGACTTTTGTGACTGGCTTATTTCTCTTAACATGTTTTCAAGGGTCATCCATGTTGTAGTCTGTATTGGTACTTTATTTCTTTATACTACTGAATAGTATTCCAATGCATGGATGTACCGCATTTTATCTATTCATCAGTTGACGGATATTTGAATTGTTTCTACCTTTTGGCTATTATGAAGAATGCTATGAACATGTGTATAGAAGTTTGGGGGGTGGGGATATATGTTTTTATTTGTATTGGGTATATACCTAGGAGTGGAGTTGCTGGATCATATGGTAATTTAATGTTTAATATTTTGAGGAAACACCAGACTTTTCCAAAGTGATTGTAACATTTTACATTCCCACCAGCAGTGTATGGAAGTTCCAATTTCTCAACAACCTTATCAACACTTGTTATCATCTGAGTTTTTGTTTCTAGCCATTCTAGTTGGTATGAAGTGGCATCTCATTATGGTTTGGATTTGTATTTTCCCACTGACTAACGATGTTGTTGAGAAACTTTTCATGTGTTGTTGGCTATTTGTATATCTTCTTTGGAGAAATGTTTACTGAGATCCTTTACCCATTTTTTAATTGTATTATTTATCTTTTTATTATTGAATTATAGGAGTTTCTTATGTATTTTAGATACAAGTTTCTTATTAGATGTACAATTTGAAAATATTTTCTCCCATTATGTAGGTTGTCTTTTCACTTCTTGCTAGTATCCTTTGAAGCACAAGTTTTTAGTTTTAACGAAATCCATTTATCTATTATTTATTTATTTATCTCTTAAGCTTTTGGTGTCATATCTAAGACTCT
>NW_017731858.1:719491-724392 GCF_001890085.2 Hipposideros armiger | reverse complement strand
TCCAAGACATTTCATATTCTTTTTCTTTGAGGATAAATAAATAAGATGTAATTGCAGATTGTTAGCATCTTCTTGTTGTTGAATCAAACTGAACTCAGTAATTTAAAAAACTGAGACTATGAAGCAGTTTTTCTTACTGTTCACAGGGCAACTCTCCCTCTGCTGGCCTTCTTAAGGAAGCAGGTACACCTCTTCTGATTGTTGCCTTTAAACTTCCTGAACTTGAGTATGGGACGTCCCCTTCCTGGCCCTTATGGTTAGGAGACAGGAGTGCACAATGGTTAAGAACACACTCTGTAAAGGCAAGCAGACCTTTCAAATGCTTGCTGTGCCACTGTGAGAATTAGGGCCAGCCATGTCATCTCTCAAACCTGGTTTTCCTTACCTGTAAAATGGAGACCACAAAGGCAAATGCTTCAAAGAATTGTAAGGTTCAAGTGAAATACTTCTGTGGAGAGCCCTTCCTGCCTTGCAGGGAGAAAGATCTCAGATTAATAACCAAACTCTGCACTGTATTGACCTAGAAAGAAAGAGCATAATAAACCCAAAACTAGAAAAAAAAGAAGGAAATAATAAATATTAAAGCAAAGTGAAGACTTCATTAAAATTTAGTTGTCATTATTGTAGTTATTATTATTAGAATTGGGCTTGGGGATGGTTAAATCCACAAGGCCTCTTCTCAAGAGCCCCCAATGGGGCCTGGTGATAGTAAGAGGGCACCCTAGACACTGACCAGGAGTACCGCAGGGGCAGAACCTTGGCAAAATCTCACTGTGGCCACTTTTCTTTGGCTTTAAGAGTTTGAAGTCCATCTATCCTGAGCAGGAGCAGAGCCTATAACAGAAGCAAGCATATCAGCTCCATACCAGCAAGGATTTTGTTTTGCTTATTGCTGTAGGTCCAGTGCCTAGAATGGGGTGTGGCACATTGTAGATGCTTAGCCAGTATTTGTTAAAGATAAAATCAGGGATTTGATCCACATCAAAAGACCCATGGCAGGGACCAGTGCTTCAAATTGAAGTGCACCATGAGCTTCAAAGTGCAATTAACTAAATTAGTCTGCTGAACCCTGAGGAAAACCCAAAAGCTCAATTTAATCCCCTTAGGAAACCAAGTAAAGCAGTTCTAACCAGGACTAGTTTTATAGATTTTCTAAGAATCCAAGAAAATCAATCTTGAGAAGATTAAGATAAGCAACCAACATAGAAGATCCAATCCAGACAACTCCTGGAATGATAGAAGCAAGGATTTTAGTTTGGATGCCAAGCCCAGATCATAACCCAAAGACTCACATCCACAAGAGCTGGACATCCAAAGACAGGGCCAAAATCAAAATAAAGACCAGTCTTAAACGAGGTTTATAGGGAGCATCTGTGGGGATATAACACCAGAATTCTGGTTTTGATCAAATAAGCACTTTGAAGTTTCTTTCTTTCTTTGGGGATTGGCAAAAATATGCAGCAATGCAGAGTGTGAACCAAGGCTATTGATCTTTGGTTTGAGTATGTACTAGAAGTGAAAACAGGGAGGTTGAAGGTTCTTTTCTTGGCTTGTCTTTTCTCTTGAGGTCTTAGTCCTTCAACCGTTAAGCAACAAAAGAACACTAGTAATGTGGAAGAAAACACACAAGTTTTAACTTTTTCTTTCTATTCTCGTTCTTTGGCAGATCCCACCACTGCGCCCATGCCAACCCAGCAGCAGCTTGCCTCTTCTACGATCTGACACGATGTCTAAGGACTCTGAAGGAATCTTTGTTGATGATGAGTCACCTAAGGTCCCACAAAAGAAAGCTTTCCCACGGAAGATTTTGACGAAGAAGGTGAGCATTAGCCCCATTCTAAGTTGCAGGTTGCAGGCGGGGTCAGGCACAAGTCAGAGGCATAATTTCTTCTTGCATTTTCTTTTCTCAATACTAGGGAAATGTTTGGGGGAAGGAGCTGCATTCTTGGCTTTTGATTTGCAAGGTGGTTTACATTTTCTGTCCGATTCCACAAGCCAAATAATCAATCTTTAGTTTATAAGCAATAGAAGGCAGTANATTCCCAAATCCCAAAAGGAGTCTTTTGTGCCTTTTAGCCTTTCATTTGTTTTTAACTTTCCTTTGGTTTGTCTTAACACATAACTGCTATCAACTTGGCTCCATTTCCATTCTGAAGGTATTTCCATGAGGGTTTAGCAAGCTGAGAGTGTGGGTGGGGGAGTGGTAGGTGCATTAGATGACTCTGAAAATACGATAGATGTATCACATAGCCCTGTGTGAAAAAGGAAAAGACATGGTGAATGAAAGTTTCCAGCGTCTGGGCAGATATTTGATATTTCAAACAAATCAAAACAAGAGAAAAATTTGGGTGTAAAAGATCTTTTATAACTCTCCTCTTAATAATATCAAGACTCAGGGTATTCCCCTCCCATTCCACAGTGTTGCCACCATTGAATTGTACACTTTAAATGGGTGAATTGTATGGTATATAAACCATATCTCAATAAAACTACTATATGAAAAAGATGTGTGTTGATCATTTAAAAAATCAAAATTATGCAGAAGTACATAATGTAGAAAATGAAAATCCCCCTTCAGTCCCTAGTCCCATTTTTCAGGGCAAAGCATCAATAACAATTTGGTGGCTATCCTTCTAGACTTTTTTCTATAAACATAAACAATATATGCATGTAATATATACGTATATATTAAATGGGATCATACTCTTCTTTATTTTTTCACTTCATATCTCATAGACAACTTTCTGTGTTGGTACATATGCATCCCTACCCAGCTTCTAAGGTGTCTTTGGTAGGCCATATTATAGATATACATGTGTCTTTGGTTCCTGTGGCCCTTGAGTTGCGTTCACAAGGCCTTTTCCTTCCTTTCCAGGATCAAGAGAAGGATGGGGAACAAATCCTTGTCCCATGACAGCATCTTCATGTTGGAGCCTGAGCCTGAAAGATCAGCAAGTAAAACATGCCACTCTGCAGAGCTCCAGAAAGGCAGACCTCTGCAGGTAACATTGAATTTGAACATCAGTGTCTAATTGGACTACTCCTCTTCTGTTTCCTATTCCTACCCCTCCAAAAAACAAGGAAGGAGGAATTTGGCCCTACTTCTCAGCTGATTCTATCCCCACAGGGCTGTTGTAAACATTGAATGAGAGAATGTATAAATATATGATGCGCTTACCTAGTGCCTAGAACACAGTGTTGGCTGATATTACCATATTCACTTCTCTTGACACACCAAAGAATGCCTTAAGTATTATGACAGTGACATTCCACTGTTAATATGCAAGCATGCCAACCCCCATATTTTTTTCTTTCTTCCACAGAAATCTCATGTTTTCAGAGCTCTGCCTACAGCTGGTAGTGTGCATGAAGCTTTTTCTGGAGATATGTCTGGAGTTGTGCCCCAATACATGTCCAGAAGTAGAATCTGGGCTGCAGCTTCCAAGATCACTGAGGTAATAGAGTGGAATTGTTCAAAATATGGTAGCTGAATCAGACAGACCTATGCTTTAATTCTCACTCTGCTACTTACTGGCTCTGTAACGTTGGGCTGATAACCTCTCTGAGCCTTCCTTTCCTCATCTATAATGGGTATAATATTGATATCTATCTCAAAGGGTTGCTTGTAAAGATTGAGTAAAAAGACTCACAGAGGTTAAAGGAATTACTCACTTACCCATACAGTAAGTGGTAGACCTGGAAATCTGATCCAGTTGTGTTGACCTCAAAAACCATGGTCTTTTCATTACTAGTCTCTAAGATGTTCACCTTCTTTGTACCTGCCTCAACAGGAAGAAGTGTACACCTTTAGTCTCTGTAAAATGCATATGTACATAGGACCGTCTCTTACCTCCAGCTAATCCTAACCATTGCTCAGTCAGACTCTTTTGGAGCTCTGATCTAGAAATGCTCTGGGGGGAGCTGGAGATACTGCTGGGGAGATAACCCTTAGCAGCTACCTTTCTTCTTCTCTCTGGTTGAGGGTGGGATTATAACCAAAGATCCCTATGTATTTTGGGAAGGCCACACAAGGAAGAGACCTTTCTCCACTAGAGAGCTGATTATTTATCATTTAACAAAAGGTAACTTGGTTTTATTTCTGACATAGCCACTTAAGACCCTATGTCATTCACTCTGGTTTGTATACTGTGCAGGGAAGTTCTACCTGGTACATTAACCATTAAGGGTGGGGCCAGGTGAGTGGCTCAGTTGGTTAAGAGTTGGCTTGGGAGCCTGAGCTCTGAGCAGCAGGGTCACTGGTTCGGTTCCCACATGGGTAAGTGTTGCTGCACCCTCTACAGCTAAGATTGTGAACAACAGCTCAACTTGTAGCTGGGCTGCTGCGAGTGGCCTACAATGGCATAGGATGCAGCCCCTGCTGCAGTGGGCTGCCGTGAGCTATCATGAGTGGCCGGCAGCCAGTGTGAGCGGTCGGCAGCTGGCAAGAGCTGCCGTGAGCTGCCATGAGCTGCCGTGAGCCACTGTGAGACCGACCATTGGCCTCAGCCAGGAAGAGCACAATGATCATAATACCAACATGGGCCAGTAAAGTGACAGCCTCCACAACTAGACTGAAGAACAAAAGGACAGCAACTTGTCTGTTCCCTTTCCCCGATTCCCCAGCGCTGTTACTCTCCCTGAATTCCCCAATAAAATCTTAAAAAACAAACAAACAAAAAAACCCCATGAAGGGTGGAGAAGCAAACCCTGGGATGGTTAGCAATGGTGCTGATCTTATGGCTATAAAGCAGCCCCTATGTCAGCAGACTGTTACTCTCTTGCTCTACAGCAGGAAAAGTCACTTCGAGAAACTTTCCAGTCTTTGGTTTTAAACAGCTACATGAGCTTTCACTTGTTTCCACAGCTACACTCCCTTGCCACCCAGTGGCAAAAATCCAGAT
>NW_017731858.1:714655-715866 GCF_001890085.2 Hipposideros armiger | reverse complement strand
TTTTACTGTGGTAAAATACACATAACATAACATTGATCATGTTAAAGTGTACAGTTCGGTGGCTTAAGTATATTCCCAATATGGTGCAACCATCACCACTATCTAGTTCTAAAATCGTTTTGGTTCCTCCAAACAGAAGCCCCAAAGCTAGTAAGCAGTCACTCATCATTCCTCCTTCCTCTCAGCCCCTGACAACCACTAATATGTTTTTTGTCTCTGGATTAATCTATTCTGGATACTTCATACAAATGTAATCATACAATATGTGGCTTTTTTGTGTCTGCTTTCTTTCACTTAGCATTATGTTCTTAAAGTTCATCAATGCTGTGGCATGTGTCTGTACTTCAGTGTTTTTATGACTGAATAATACTCCATTGTATGGATGTACCATGTTTTATTTAGCTATTCATCCATTGATGGACATCTGGGTCTTATCCACTTATCGTCTATTGTACATAGTGCTGCTATGAACATTCATATACAAGTTTTTGTTTAAACACCTGTTTTCAATTCTTTTCGGTATATACCTAGGAGTGGAATTGCTGGGTCATACGATAATTCTATGTTTAACTATTTGAGGAATCACCAAACTATTTTTTCCAGCAGCTGTACCATTTTACATTCCTACCAGCTATGTATGAGGTTTCCAATATCTCTACATGCTGGCCAACATTTATTATTTTCCTTTTTAAAAAAAAATATGTAGTCATTCTGGTAGGTATAAAGTGGTATCATTGTGGTTTTGATTTGTGTTTCCCTAGTGACTAATGATGTTAAGCATCTTTTCATGTGCTTATTGTCCATTTGTATATCTTCTTTAGAGAAATGTCTATTCAGGTCTTTTGCCCATTTTTAAATTGGTTTTCATAGGTGTTGTTGAGTTGTAAGATTTCTTTATATATTCTGGATACTAGACCCTTATCAGATATATGATTTGCAAATATCCCCCCCCAAGTCTATGAGTTGTGTAGATGCCTGATAACTGTGCTGTAGATGTGTAGATTGTGTAGATGCCTGATAACTGTGCTGTACACCTGAAGCTAATGTAGAATAATATTGAATATCAACTATAATTGAATATATATATATATATATATATATATATATATATAGCCATTGGGTGTTAAGTACAGCATAGGGAATATAGTCAATGGTATAGTAACGACTATATATGATGTCAGAGGGGTAGTTGACTGGGAAGGGGGTTATCA
>NW_017731858.1:705594-710395 GCF_001890085.2 Hipposideros armiger | reverse complement strand
CTAGCTTCATTCTTTTTCATGTGGCTGTCCAATTCTCCCAGCACCATTTGTTGAGGAGGCTTTCTTTTTTCCACTGTAAGTTTTTGGCTCCTTTGTTGAAAATTATCTGTCCATATTTATGTGGGTTTATTTATGTGTTTTCAATTCCATTTCATTCATTGGTCTGTGTGTCTTTTTTTCTGCCCGTACCATGCTGGTTTTATTTTATAGTTAGTTTCAGGTGTACAAAACAATGTAATATTTATACATTTCACCCCTCACAAAGTGGTAACCCCCCTCCCCCAATCTATTGCACCTTTTATGTCGTATATATCTATTAAAATTCCATGCTGTTTTGATTATTGTTTCTGTGCAGTATAAGCTGAAGTCAGGAAGTGTGATACCTCCAGCATTGTTGTTGTTGTTGTTTTAGGATTGTTTTTCCTATTCGAGGTCTTTTTTGGTTCCATACAAATCTGATGATTTTTTGTTCTATTTCTTGAAAAAATGCCTTTGGGATTTTGATGGGGATTGCATTAAATCTGTTTTTTGCTTTGGGTAATATGGCCATTTTAACTATGTTGATTCTTCCAATCCATGAATATTGAATGTCTTTCCATTTCTTTGTGTCTTCTTCAATTTCTTTTAAAAATGTCTTATAGTTTTCAGTGTGTAGGACCTTCAAATCCTTGGTTAAATATATTTCTAGGTATTTTATTCTTTTTTTTTGCAATTTCAGAAGGATTTCTTAAATTTCATTTTCTGAGATTTTTTCATTAGTATATGGATTTTTGTACATTGATTTTGTAGCAGCGACGTTACTGTATTTGTTTATTGTTTCTATTGGGTTGTTGGAAAAGCCATGACACATTTTTGCAACGAAAAACATAGAAAAAAATATGTCATGACTTTTCTGACAACCCAATAATAGCTTTCTGGTGTAGTGTTTACGGTTTTCTATATAAAGCATCATGTCATCTGCAGAAAGTGACAATTTAACTTCTTTATTACCATGTCTTTTGTTTCCTTCTCTTGCCTGATTACTCTGGCTAGGTCTTCCAATACTATGTTGAATAGCAGTGGNTTTCCTTCTCTATATATTTTAAAATTATTTTCTTAGTGGTTACCTTGGGGATTATAATTAAGAAAATTAGATAACATTTTAAGATGTGAAGCTTTCTCTTTATATTAATTTGAATAGGCTAACTATGTATTTTATAAGTTAAGGAATGGAGTTAAATTATTTATCATAAACATTTCCAAGCATCAGTGGAAACATTTGTCCTGCTTGAGTATTAGTATATTCAAGAATTGAGTCAAGTTGCTTCAGGTTAAATGTTGGGTTGGCAGGCAGAAATTCTAGTCTTTGGTGGTACAATTAAACCGCCTCCAGGAATGAGAGTTCTTAGCTATTTCTACCATGCTCCTTGGTTGATTAGTTCACTGCGGTGAGCTCGTGGAGGGCAGGTGGCAGCAGCAGCAGCATCCGAAGAAGCAGCTGTAATCATTATCCTAACCAGATGAACTAGGAAGCTAGGCAGGAAACACAATCATCCAAATGGAAGGTCGGAATAAAAGATGACTAAGTCTCTACCCTCTCAGAGGAGTCTTTCCAGGTTGGTGTCTTCTTTCTTCTCTGAGCTGCTGCCTCCTACTGGTCACAGGGGAAAACATATCTTCTCTCTCAAGGACCCAGTAGACCTTTTACCCTAGGCTTACTCTCTCCTCGAAGTCTTAGGAAAGAATAGAAAGCACTGCTTAAGGCCTTACTGTCTCAGCCTATTTCTTCTGCATTTCCTTGGGTGAAGAGTTGGGTGCTTTGTCCCTTTCAGTTCTAGTTAGCAAAACTTGTTAATTCTTGCCTGCGTGATCTTTTTCTTTGGGTGTCACAGCCCTCTGACCTAGTTCACTGGCTTCAGTTCCTTGAGTATAAGTGAGATGGGCAGTGAGGGTGAACATATATCTCTGTATAGCATATGTGACATAAGGAGCCACTGTGATTCTCTGTTTGACCTCAGCTTTCACCATGCAGAGACACAAGCCCAAGGCTCTCCTGCAAGCAGTCTGACTTAGCAAGGCTGAGTTACCCTACCAAGAATCTCTAGCCCACCTTTGGGCCTTTGGGCCACAGAATCCTCCTAATTAGCACTTCCCTAACTCCTGCCACATTCCCAACCTGGCTCATCTTCATCTTCTCTTCCCTAATGAGACAGTATAATATTTTTCTTCAATATTGCTTTACATGGGGAAACATAATTATGTGGAAAATAAGTCATGCATATACAACCTAATCAGTTTTCACTTTTGAGAAGGGGTATATCGGCTATTTAGGTGCTTAAAGTCTGAGCTGATTACATGCCTGGGCTTTAGTTCCATTGCAGTATAAATGTTGCTATTTAACATGGTGGGGGTTAATTAGCTGCCAGTTTTTCTGTTGTGTTGGCTAATGAGGAGTTCATTTATTGGGTCGTCAGGAAAGTCATGATGTATTTTTCTATGCTTTTCAATGCAAAAGTGTGTCATGACTTCCCTGACAACCCAATAGATTGCTGCAAGGTTGTCTCCTTATCATGTCTCTTGCTTTACCCCTGATGAACTACNCATTGGGAGTCAGATCAGGTGAGTAGGGAGGGTGTTCCAATACAGTTATCTGTTTACTGGCTAAAAACTCCCTCACAGATAGTGCCGTGTGAGCTGGTTTATTGTTGTGATGCAAGAGCCATGAATTGTTGGTGAAAAGTTCAGGTCGCCTAACTTTTTGACATAGCCTTTTCAGCACTTCCAAACAGTTAACTTGGTTTACTGTTTGTCCAGTTGGTGCAATTCATAATGAATAATCCCTCTGATATTAAAAAAGGTTAGCAACATCGTTGCAACAAGTTCACGAATTTAACTGTCAGACCTCGTATAGTGTTCTTTTCTTGTGATGCCTTTATCTGGCTTTGGAATCATGGTAATGCTGGCCTCATAGAATCAGGAAGTGTTCTCTCTTCTAAAAAATTTGTGAAGGATTGGTGTTAATTCTTCTTTAAAATCTTTGTAGAATTCACCAGTGAAGCCATCTGGCCCTGGTCTTTTCTTTTTTGGGAGTTTTTGATTACTGATTCAATCTCTTTACTTGTTATAGGTCTATTCAGATTTTCTATTTCTTCTTGAGTCAGTTTTGGTAGTTTGGGTGTGTCTTGAAATTTATCCATTCCATCTAGGTTATCTAGTTTGTTGATATATATTTATTCATAGTACTGTCTTATAATCCTTTTTGTTTCTGTAAAGTCAGTAGTAATTGTCCTTTTTCACTTATGATTTTAGTAACTTGTGTCCTCTCTCTTTTTTTCTTCATCAATCTAGCTGAAGATTTGCCAATTTTGTTATACTTTCCAAAGAACCAACATTTGGTTTCACTAATTTATCTATTTCATTTACTTTATTTTAATCTTAATTATTTCCTTCTTTTTGTTAGCTTTTTGTTTAGTTTGCTCTTCTCTTTCTAGATCACTAAATTGGAGAGTTAAGTTACTGATTTGATATTTTTCCTCTTTGTACATTTCTGAGGACTGCTTTTGCTGTATCACATAAGTTCTGTTGTGTTGTGTTTTAGTTTCCATCCATGTCAAAGTATTTTCTAACTTTTGATTTCTTCTTTAACCCACAGTTGCTTAAGTATATGTTATTTCATTTCCATCTATTTGTGAATTTTCCAGTTTTCTTTCTGTTACTGGCTTTTAGTTTCATCCCACTGTTGTCAGAGAACATACTTTGTATGAGTTCAACCTTTTACATTTTATTAAGAGTTATTTTGTGGCTTAACATATAGTCTATCCAGGGGAATGTTCTATGTGTACTTCAGAAAAATATGTATTATGCTCTTNCTCTCAAGTCTCTCTGTTCTTCCATCTGTGTCATTTTCAGATTTCTATCTTCGATGTCACTAACTCTTTCCTCTATCTGGTCATTTTTATTACTTAAGCTGGCTATTTCGTTCTTCATTTCTTTTATTGAGTTCTTAATCTCCAGAATTTCTATTTGGTTCTTTCTTAGAATTTCAATCTCTTTGGTAAAATATTCATTTTGTTCTTTGATTATGCTTCTGAGTTCATTAAACAGCCTGTGTGTGTTTTCTTCCATCTTGTTGAGTTTTTTCAGAGCTGCAATCTTGAATTCTTTGTCACTTAAGTCACAGATTTCCATGTCTTTAAGTTCATTTTCTGGAGACTTCATTTTCTTCCTGATCTGCCTTGTTACCTTGGTTATTCACGGCAATTAATGAATTATTATTTCTCTTCCCGGGCATCTACAGGAGTGGGTTCTGCAGCAGGTTGATATAAAGAGGTCTTTCTTTTGCTTTCCAGTAGGTGTTGGTGGAAATTTTTATTTTCTCTCCCGCTGCAGCCTTTTATTCTATCTCACACTGTAATGTTATATTTTCTCTTGCACTGTTCGGGCTTCTCATGTGATCAGGGGTTCCCTGGAAGGTGGTGTTTTCCTCTGTGAGCAGGTTACCATGGTCTTAGGGAACCACCTTAATGGCGGGATGTGGAGGGCGATAGAGTTCTGAGCTTCTGAAGTCCCAATGCTCCCCCCTGTAGCCCAATGCAGAGCCTGTGTGTCTCACAGCTCTGGTGGCCCCTGCAGGGATAAGCCCAGAAAAGTGGGGGCAGGGTGGTCTGTGAGAGGTGGCCTTGAGCAATGGTGACTACCAGTCCACAGTTGTCTTGCCCCTGCAGTTCCTTCCCATTTGCCGGAATTATTTGCGCTGTGAGTCTGTGGCTGCTGGGCTGCAGTTCTCAAGGCTGTAGATAGTCTCTTCTTTAATCTGACACTG
>NW_017731858.1:697797-700789 GCF_001890085.2 Hipposideros armiger | reverse complement strand
CTCTCTCTCTCTCTCTATACCTGCACGACATACTCTAAACCCAATAACAGAGATCCACTTAGTGCGTTTTGAATCACCTGCCTGAGCTTGAGTGCCAGAGTCAGGTGGCGGGGGATAGGATACTGTTTGATGGTTTGGGATGCCAACTGAATTGAAAATCTTTCTTTATTAAGTGGGTATTTACTTGCTGTCTAAGCATCAATAAGTTAGTTTTTAGGCAAAGCAAGTTGTATGGTATCCTTTTAGGGTTCTAGATCCACAGAGCTCCTTGACATTTTCCATTACCTTTGGCTGGAGCTAGTGAGATCTCAGAAAGAATAACTAAAATGATACAGAGAATAGGGATAAACTTTCTGTGACTTTTCAAAAAGTCAATGTTTGGTGGAAATTTTACATAATTAATTCACCAGTCCAACATTTATTGAGAAACTGCTATGGACCAAGCACAGTTCTAGGTTTTAGGGATATAGTAGCAAATAAAACAGATGAAAACCATTCTTCATGGAGTTTATGTTGTAGTGGGAGATATGGACAATAAAACAAGATAAACAAGCAAAATATACAGGGTGGTGGATAGTGATAAAAATGCCAGGGAGAAAAAATAACACAGGAAAGGGGATTATGAAGTGTCAGAGTGGAGAGCTAAAATTTTAAATAGGTTGACTAGCTAGGTGTCACTAGAAGGTGGATTTTGTATCAAGACCTGAAGGAAGTAAGGGAGCTAGCCACACAGACATGGGGGAAGAATATACCCAGCAAAGGGAACAGCAAGTACAAATGCCCTGAGAGAAGAGCACACCTGAAATGTTTGAGGAACAGCAAAAAAGCAGTGTGTCTGGAGCAGAAAGTGGTAAGAGACATGGTCAGAGAGGCAGTACGGAGACATCACAAAGTTAGTGGGAACATAGATGTTGTCATCCAGTTCCAAAAGACCAGAACTACAAGACCACTCTGAAGCATGAAAAAAATTCAGAACAATAAAACAAGAGACACTACTCTGTATACTGAGTATTAAATTCATAGTTCCAAGAGATAACACAAGCCAAATATACAGTAGTACCACGAAGGGGTATTAGATAAATTAATGGATGGCAGGTGCATAAAGAAGTTAGGAAAAGTTTGGGACCACTCCTAATTTTGTGTGATTGATCCCACAAAAGATAACTGTGGCATTCCTCCCCCTTTCCCTAGAATCAAAATCAGAATATTGGGCTGGATGGTATCATCAGCCTGACCCATTAGTAATGTGTTAAGTCCCAGGCATTGGAATCACAGGCCATAAAAGAGCCATATTTGAAACCAAGAAAGTAGCTAAGGTTATCACTGGATCAACATAAAATGGTATTGGGGAAATATGAAGGGATGTGAAGCTGCAAATACCAAAGGGATCCTTGGTGCTGTGTAGAGCTAGTTTGGAAAGAACTAGTGAGTAAACACAAATAGAAATTCTGTCCATCTGCTAAATTATATCATTTTCCACTGGTGTCCAGTAGAGAGATGGCTCATCCCCTGGCCTTCAAAGGGGCTTGTGCTAACACAAATATCTGGAGTTTCTTAGGAATGAGAGCTACTCTGGGGTGTCTCTTTGAGGTGTGAAAAATGCTATGTTAAGAAGCCCAGAGGAGACTGTTTTGAAGCCCCTACAGAGGAACCTGACTAGGAGCCCCAGAACCAGATAGTTTGGAGAGGTGGAGGCCAGCTATAATGAGGACCAGGTGACAGGCTCTATCCCCACCCCATTGGGAGTGGGAACATTCAGTTCTTCAGGGTGCTCCTATCAGCCTCGTACTCATGGGCAGTAAATATAAGTAAAGGTAGTATACTATCTATGTAAACTAGGTTACAGACAAGCCCTCTTAAACCTGATTTTCTTTCCTGCACCAAGCAATACTGTGGAGAAATCTCAGAGGTTTTATTGACACAGATTTTGCCTCTCACACCAATCAGCCCTTTCTGTTAATTAAATGGGGGTTTAATTTACAGGACAAGAGAACATGCAAACCCTCTGACCTTGTAAACTCCACTAAATGATTGGGTTCCTATCCTGAGGGCTATGGGGAGCCCCTGAATGCTTTCTAAGCAGGGGAGCAATCCTAACTTCTTGTTTCTTATTTTCTTCTGCAAGGGAACCAGCAGAAAGCATGCACCTTGCCATTAATGAGCCTATTGACCTGAAGTAACAATATTGCTGTAGGAAAAAGGGACAGTAGTTCATGAAGGATTTCTGCTTTAGGAATTCTTCAGCCAGAAGACTATCCAACTTTGGAGACCAGTGATAGCATATGGAATTGACTTGTTTCTTTTCTCCCACTTTCTCCAGAGCTCCTTTGAGACCTCATCAAGACCCACTCGCTCACAGTCCTTGACCACATTTGCCATGCTTACCTCTCCCAGCAGCATTCAGCTGCCCATTGGTTGCAGCACCCCAGCCACCAGCCAGGACTGTTTGGATTCTTCAATTGCTCTACACAAGATGGTTTTAAATCCCCAGGAACAAAAGAAGAAGAACCTTCGAGAGACTGTAAGTCCTTTGAGAGGCCTGGAAATAAACTATATAATAAAGGATGAGTTCCAAGCTTTGCAAACTGTACCTAGGGAAGTGGTATGGTTTGGGGGACCCATACCCTAAGTAGGGTTGGTAAAGTCAAGGGTACTGTCCAAGCTTGACACCTCCAGAGAAGTGAGCAAACTTGCATCTAGTGGGTGGGATGGCCTATGCATGTGGGACTTACATAAAAGGGACTGAAGAAAGCAGAAAGAGTGACCTAAACTCCCGGAAACTGCTTATTGTCTTAGCATCTGGAATTCGCCCAACTCTCTTTGTAGAGGATATTCAACCACAGCCCAGATCAGGATTCTTTTAATTATTAATCAGGTAAGACACATGAGTTACAAATTGCAGCACTGGGCCGGCCGAGTGGTGCATTGGTTAAGAGCTGGCTTGGGACGCCAGAGGGCCCCAGTTCAGATCCCACATATGAGGGCCAGTGAC
>NW_017731858.1:687440-693052 GCF_001890085.2 Hipposideros armiger | reverse complement strand
TGAGGCCGTTTGTTCAGCAACAAGCCTCAGGTTCAATGAGTACTTCTGCAGAATGGGAGCTGATCCCTACCAGGCACTTCTCCCAGCCCTGGATGAGCCCTAAATCTGAGGAACAAGCCTCTTCAGGTCCAGAGAGCACTGCTCTTGACTGGGCCATTTCTATGGAGCCGCTGCCTCCCAGAATGACTCCTAAGCACCTGAGGCGGCATAAAGTTGAGCAAGCAGTCGCATCAGGTCCAGAAATGGATACTATTGAGGGGATCACTTCAATGGAGCTGCAGCCTCCAAGACATCATTTCCAGCCCCTGGTGAAACCAACAGCCGAGCAAGAAATCTCTGCAGCTCCAGAGTGTGCTGTGGCTGAGAAGAGCATTTCTGTGGGGCCTCCACCTCCCGGATATGCCTTCCAGCCGCGGATCAGCCCTAAAGTTGATCAAAATGTCTCCCCCATTCTAGAGAGCACAGCTGTTGAGGGGAGCATTTCTGTGGAGCCTCTGCCTCCAGAAGTTCTTACTCGGCCCTTGATGAACCCCAAAGTTGAACAAAATGTGTTCTCAGGTTCAGAGGGTGCTGAGACGTTCGTTTCAGAGGAGCCACTGCTCCCTAAATATTCTCCCCGATCCTTGACAAATCCTCAAGCCCAGTATATCTTCTCAGAGAACGCTGCTGGTGACAAGGACATGTTTGTGGAGCTGCTGCCTCCAAAATACCCTTGCCAGCCCTTGGTGAGGCTTAAATTCCAGCCACAAACCATTACCCATGATTCAGTTAGTGCTTCCACAGAATGGAGCAGTCCTGTGGAGCCGATGCCTCCCAGATATGCTCTACAGTCCTGGATGAGCCCTAAATCTGAACTACAAGCCTCTGCAAGTCCAGAGAGCATTGTGGCTGAGAGGAGCATTTTTAGGGAGCCTCTGCCTCCCAGAATTCCTTCTCAGCCTCTGATGAGACCAGTTATGGAGCAAGAAGTCTCCTCAGGTTCAATGAGTGTCCCTGCAGAATGGAGAGGTCCTATGGAACCAGTGCCTCCCAGAATACCCTCTCAATCTCTGATGAAGCCAGTAGTCAAAGAACAAATCTCTGAAGGTCCAGAGAGTATTGTCATTGAGGTGGACACTTCTACAGAACTGCTGCCTCCCAGACATTGGTCCATTGTGAGACATAAAATCCAGCAAATGTCCTCAAGTTTAGAAAGTGCTGCTGTTAAGAGGTGCATTTCGGAGAGGCCACTGCCTCCCAAATATCCCATCCACTTCTTAATGAGGTCTAAAGTTCAAGAAATATCCTCATGTCTAGAGAACACTGCTGTTGAAGAAAGCACGTCTAAGAAATCGCTGCTTCCCAGACATCCTTCCCAGTCATTCGTGAAGTTTATGGCACAGCAAGTCTTCTCAGAGAGTCCTGCTATTGAGGGGCAGATTTATGTGACTCCTCCATCTTCACATCAACCTTCAAAATCTCTGTTGAGTCCTAAAGTCGCACACCAAGTTTTCTCAGATTGGGAGAGTGCTGATATTGAGGGAGGCATTTCTTTGAAGCTGCTGTCTACAGAATGCCCTTTACAGTCCTTGGGGAGACCTGAAGACCCAGAAGAAGTTTCCTCACATTCAGAGAGTGCTCCTATGAAGTGGAGCAGTTCCCAAGAGCAGCTGCCTCCCAGAGACCTTTCCCAGGCATTGGGGAAGCTTGAGTACCAGCAAGAAGTCTCCTCAGTTTCTGACAGCTCTCCTGAAGAATGGTGTTTCCAAGCTGAGGATGGGGCTGAATTCCAGCCACAGACATTCTCAACAGGATCAGTGAATGTACCTATAGAGTGGATCGGTGCTGAGGGTCGCCTGCCTCCCAGACACCCTTNTCCCCAATAAAAATCTTAAAAAAAAGAGTTGTATGTTTGTCTTTAATGCACGTCATAAAGGCTTACATTAAGCGAATTCTAGACAGAGTTCAGTGCAGTGTTACTTTGACATCTCCAGAGCTGCACTGTAATTACCTGGAAACTTTGTTTATACTAAACCAATTTCAACCCCTTAAGTATAAGGGCTGAACTCTGTCTTTTTCTCTCTTCCTTCCCAACAAAACCACAGTCCTCCTTCTCCTTTTGAGCTGGAAAGACATAATTCATGTTTTCACTAAATTCCCTGAAAAAAAGCCAAACAGGATTTGAATGTGGCTCCCAGGTCTGATGAAGCAAATTCCGGACTTCCGTTGTTGCCAAGAATATGCTTGTTGTCAGGCACAACACCCCCATTTGCAGATTTATGGCCTTGTAGTGTGGTTCAGTGGTTTCCAGGGTGTTTTAGAGAGTTCCCTGCTGCATATCACCCAGAGATAAGAAACTTCAAAGGGAGGTGAGCCACTTCCAATGAATAAAATGATCACCAGCTGATAGATGCCATTGGAAAGAATTTTCATTGTTAATGGTATGCTCCCAGCAGAGCCATTTGGATATCAGGGACTTTTTTCCTGAAGTTTTTTGATTTTGGAAACCATGCAGGGGTAGCTGTAGAGCAATTCAGTCTGATTCAAGCTCTTTCTTTTTCTCTTTTAGGTAAAACCAAAGAAGGAGGAGCCAAACCTTCCACTGGTTTCTGAAGGGAAGAGTACAACCAGACTAAAAGAAGCTGACCAAAAGAAGCCCCCCCAAAACAGTGAAGGTTGGCACATCTTCCCCCTCATCCATAAACATGTACTGTAAGCTTAAATGCATAGTGCTATGTGACAGGAGCTATATAATGAGAATTACCCAGGCCTGCTACCCTTGATCCTCAGAGAGCTTTCAATTTAAGGCGCATACTAATATGGTCCAGGTTTTTCCACCTAAACGGCCTAATACAATTGCCACTTGTGTGGAATTTAGGTAAAGGGTCATACCTGGATCCCTATTTTATCTAAATGAATTTCCAACAAGAAGTGTTCTGTGTTTGTTTATAAGTTTCTTTAATCCTCTCTAAGTCTAATGTATTAATACATGCTGAGTTCCTCAGTGAGCCCAGATATCTGAGGGCAGCCAATGATTTCCCCTTCAGCATTCTCCTCAGCAACAGAACCAGACCATAATAACAGAATTGGCCAAAAACTACTTTTTTAAATTTGCGTTTCTCTTCCGGGGTAGAGAAAAGATCTTGCAGTAACAGTGAGACCAGTTCCCATATCCATGGGCAAAGAGGGCTGGGGCAGCTGCAGACAGATGTCCTTGGCAGCCAACACCCATCAAATCCCCAAACAACAAATACTACTGGAGTAACAATCTGTGTGTGTGTGTGTGTGTGTGTATGTGGATGTTGGCTTCAGCTGCTAGCAACATACTTTCAAGCAATACTTGATAAAACAAAATTTCAGTTCCACAAATTAAGTCAAACAGTTTTTTCATATTTTTGCCACAAAGGATTTCACACCTGGGTTGAAAGACAGGATATCTCTAAACACATTTTCCCATGAAAACTAACAAAAGTACAAAATAGATCTGCAAAAAAAAAGAAGGAAGAAAAAAGAAAAGAGTAATCCCTTTACTTTCTTTCCATCTTTATTCATATTTATTTTTCATAGTTGTCTCTTTTACGCCCAGAGGATAGCACTGATTCTGTGTCCTTGGGGGCACATACTGATTGGATTTCCATACAGTGGGAGTGGTTTGGCATGCAGGTAGCTATGCTCAGTGCTGTATGCTGGATATGAAACCACTAGGTAGAGCTAGGGATGCAGTGGATGATGGGGTGGGAAGGCAGCAAGGGCCCTCCTACCCGGGGATCAAGCTGAGTTCCTTAGTAAAATTATAGGGAGGAGAGGAGCAATCTGTATAATTGTTACCTTGTGCTTGACCTGAAGCCTATGGATCAATGCAATTGTTAAGGCTTTCCAAGAATTGCTTTGCATGTATATTACAACAGATTATTTTAAGACAAGAAAATAGAAAGCCGAAAAAACGGGGGCATAACCCTACCTCCCATATAACCCCTGTTGACACCTTTCTAAATAAAACATTACCTGCACATGATATGAAAATTAAGTAGAATTAAGTAGAAAATACAAATACTAGTTAGAAAGTAAAACTTCCCTTTGCCCTTTCCCAGTCTCCTAAAAGGTAATCATTGCTACAAGTGCAAAAATTGCCTTTTGCTGTGTCTTACCCCTAATGGTGGACCAGGCTCTTAGTATAATGGTGATGAGCCAACATTGGCATCAGTTTGTAAAACTGGGATTTCACTTTGATTTTAAAATTTTCAACTGCAGAAGGCTAAAAGTGACCAAGCTACTCTCTATCTTCTGAATAGCTACTTCTTCATACAAGGGAATTCAATAGCCAGTAGGTACCCATTGGGTCAAGGCAGACTGTTCTTATTTTAGGAAATCAAAAGCACACATATTTTTTTCTTCCCTTATTTCTATTTGGTGCAGGTCCCTCAAGTCAGGAACAGAGCAACAAAACTGAGATTGCTCATAAGACAACAGATCAGGCTGTAAACACAGATGCTGCTGAGAGTCACGGCTACTCATGGTCAGCAGCATATGGAAGACAATGTGGAAAAAAAGGATCAAGTGCTTCAAGAAAGAGTGAGTGTGTATCCAGAGGAAGACGCTCTAAACGATCCAGTTGCGAGCTTGGCCTAGGCAATAGAGCTGGGTCCCCACCTGCTAATTGGACTGACCACGGTAGCCCTTTCTGGCACCTGTCCTTGGAGAAGCAAGTCATGGAGCAGCCCAGAGCTACACAAGCAGAAACCGCTACTCCTCAGGAATTGCTTTCAGATAAAAATGACATGGGAGGGAGAAAGGCTGATTTAGATTTTGAAGCCAGTAAAGCATCAGCTTCACATCCCATACCTGAAGACAAGAAAGAGGCCATAGTTAGTGGTCTATCACCATATTATGGAGATGGGGCTTCTGGAGCCAAGAAGACAGAAGCCAAAGCTTCTCTCTTACCAGTGGTGGAAAGCCCTTCTACAACCCAACAAGATGTCATGTTCTCCTCAGTGGTAGTGGAGGCTCAGGTGTTCATGGATCCTTCTCATACCCAGTCAGAAGAAGAAGATGCTTCCTACTTTGATTCGCAAAGTGTCCAATTTAAAATGGATTCAGCTCAAGATATCTCAACTATCTGCAAAGAAAGCCCTCCTGAAAATGTCCTCCAGGCCTTTACAGCAAGCATTTCGGGTATGGCAAGTGCTTTGGCAGAGGGAGGCATTTCTGCAGAGAGGCTTCCTCCCAGATGCCTTTCCCTCTCCTTGGGGAAGCCCGAAGCTGAAGAAGTCTTCTCAGACAGTGCTTCGGGGGAGGGCAGTGGTTCAGAACAACAGCTGGCTCCCACATACTCTTTCAAGTCCTTGGGAAAGCCCAAAGATGACCAAGAAGTCTTCGCAGAATCAAAAAATTTGGTTGGGAAATTGAGCAGTTCTCATGAGCAACTGGCCCCCAGATGTGCTTCCCAGGCTTTGGGGGAGATTGAAAATGAAGTGTCCCCGGAATTAAATAGTTATGTTGAAAAATACAATAGTGCTGAGGATTGGAGCAGCTCTGAGGAAGATCTGCCTCCCAGACACCCTTACCTGCCCTTGGGGAAGCCCAAAGATCACCAGAAAATCGCCTCAGTTTCAAAAAACACACCTGAGGAATGG
>NW_017731858.1:653032-685670 GCF_001890085.2 Hipposideros armiger | reverse complement strand
GGCTGAATTCCAGCCACAGACATTCTCAACAGGATCAGTGAATGTACCTATAGAGTGGATCGGTGCTGAGGGTCGCCTGCCTCCCAGACACCCTTTTCAGGCCTTTGCAGACCCTGAGTATCAGCAACAAGTTTCTTCAAGTTCCATGAGTGCTGCTGCTGCCGACGGAACAATTTTTGAGCGCAATCCTAACAGCTGGTCCCTACTAAGAGGTCCAGGTTCTCCAAACAAAACCAGAAAACACAGCCAAGGCTCTGAAGACCTCATTAAGAATATCCTGACTCCTGCTAGAAAGCTCACCATCCCTCCTGCCTCGCCAATATCCACTTCTGGAGACTCTTACTCCAAGGAGGAAGTTCTTGAAAGTAGCAATCGAAATAACAGCTACTCAAATTTACTCTCCAGTAAGGCTGATGTTGCAACCCTTTTTGGAGTCCAACTGAGAAGGATCCCATCTTCACAGAAGTGCAAGATTGAGAGACAAGACCATTCTACCAAGCTTCCTTCACTATCCTTGCACCCAATTTCACCTTCCATAGGTAGAGAACCACAAATCAGAAGTGCTTCCCAGGGAATCCTGGGCACCACAGAGAACCTCACCGCACGATCTGATTTTGCAGAGAAGCAACAGAGCAGACCCAAATCTGACAGCATGGCCAAGAATCAACCTGCTTATAAGATCCCAGGTGAGACTTTAACTTTCCAGATGGCAAGTAGGTACCAAGTGGAGGGAAGAACTGAAAATCAAAGTGTTGAATAGGAAGAAGTCTGATCTAGCCTTGCCTGCTGAGCTGTTGCTCTGATAGGGCTGGCTTGTGGATTTAGGGATGGGATAGTGCCCCACTCTAGATTAATGATTTTGAAGAGGGTTAGAGACCTCTGTTTCCCAAGGGGGTCCCCTCTGGACATCCATCCACATTCTGTAATGGACACATGGCCATCTCCCCATTCCCTCTCCCCACCCGCTGTACGTTTTACATTTAGATGGCATTTTATGCTTTTCTCAAAATACTCTTACAGTATTGTGCTTCCCCCAACACCGTGTGGATTTTTAAAGCCAACTCATTAATAGAGTACTATGTTCAGACTCTCTCAGCTTGAAATCTTAATTTACTGTAAATGTTTGTACTTCCATAGCTTCTTCGCTTACCTGATACGTCTAAGAATCCAGAGCTAGTTGATTTTTTATAAATCATCAACTTTTTTAAAAAATATTTTTATTGGGGAATTGGGGAATGGGAACAGCACTGGGAAATTGGGGGAAAGGGAACAGATAAGTTGCTGTCCTTTTGTTCCCCAGTCTATTTGTGGAGGACGTTGCTTCACTGGCCCAAGTTGGCACCATCNAGAGCATTATTTTTTAAAAATCCTCTGATACATCAAAGGAGAGCATAATGCCCCCCTCCCCATTGTTGCATAAAAGTATGTAGCTTACAAAGTAATTTTGCATATATAGGTACATTTGATTCTCAGTAACTCTGTAAGGTAGGTAGGAAAGATACTGTTATTCCTATTTTACACTAAAAAGCAACTGAGGTTCAAAGAAGTGAAATGACTTGGCCACTGCCACACAGCCAATCAAAGATAAAGCTGGGACTATAACCCAGGATTCCTGTGCAAATCTGTACCACCTTTCTTTTCACTAATATGGACTCTAGCAGTTCTCTAAATTTGTGCAACCAATACCCAGCAATAGCGACAGCAGCTAACACTTAACTTACTGAGACTTTCTTATGTGGAAGGCACTTCCCACGTATCATTTCATTTAATGTTTACAACACACTAACGTGCATATTATTATTATCCCTATTTTAGAGGTATAGAAATTGAGGCTTAAAGAGGTTAGGTAACTTGTTCCAAGTCAAACAGCTAATATATGGCATGGCTAGGACCTCAAATTCAGGCCTATTCAATTTCAAAGTTAATATTCTTATTCTCTATACTAGTTAAGAAATTGAAGAGATTGTGATAGGAGGGGAGCTGCAGGGAACATGTGAAATTCCACCTCCTAGAACTTTCAGGTTGGCAAAATGGTGACCACAACAGTGTTTATGAAACAAAGGTTCTCATTGAAGAAGCACCTGCACAGAAATTCTCAGGAATGGTCACAGAAGCCACTTTGACACACTTGGGAAATTAAAATCCTAACAGCCAACATCAGGTCTCACCCTGTGCCAATACTTTTTGATAAAGAGTCCTTCCACCGAGAACCATTTTCCCCCACCAAGAGCTGCTGATTCATCTAGAGATGTTCCAAGGACCACTTGCCTTTTGAGCATTTGGCTGAGTGGGCCACATGGAACCCAGCTCCTCAGCATCCCATGTCAAACCTCCCAGGCAGCTTCAGAGTGAGTTTTACCCCAGGGTGACGGCTCTTCAGGTCAAATGCTGATGAAATCTGGGTCTAAATAGCCACCAGGTAATGCCCTTATTTAAGATCTAACAACTAGGGTTCTCCCTTGTTCCAAGAAGTAGCCAAACTACTCTATCCCTGCTCAACTATTTTTATCAACAGTTAATGGAAAAGGGTTGAAAACCCTAGCATCATATAACAGACAAAGAAAGCATTACAAGGATGACCAAAAGGGTGTATTGTTGACTGAACTATTTTTCATTGGGTCTAGAAACTTGACAGAAGGGGGAAAATTTTTAATGTATTTCCATTTTCAAAGAGCAGACCTTACCCTACTAACAGAAAAGAGTGTCCAGCACCCCTATCAACCAATGCTGAAGATCCCTTCCCCTGGTCAAGGCCTGACCCAAATTCCTTCCTCAGAAAGATTATAGGTTAGTAAGCACCAGGCATGGCACATCTCCCAGATGTTGAGACAAAAGGTGCTCATTTAACTCCAGCTGTTAATCAGAAGCTGTGGGTGCTAACCTCCCTCTAAAACACAGAAGAATGAAACCATCTGACTTTGGGGGGGGGTGTTGGCTCTCAGAGTGCATGGAGGGAGGAGTGGGGTTGCAGGAAGGGTGGGGAAGGCGAAATAAAGAAAGGAGTCCCATTTCCTTCCCTTGCTTTTCTTTCAGAAAGCTGCCAGAAAGGGATTCGGTTTGCTTTTCCTGGGTAGCTCATAAAAACCTGAGGTTGGCTCCTGTCGTAACTTTCCTAGGTTTCTCCTAACCACTATGGCTGAAGGAAAAGGTAGGGCCTTCAAAGCAGCCCCACTTCCCAGAGGGAATCCAGATATTGCGGGCTCCTGTTCTAAGGCAACTTGTGGGATTCTTTAGGAACTTGCTGTGCTTCTGTTTGAAAATAGGAGGCTTTCTTTTCATGCCAGAGGACTAGGCAGCGCTTTACAACCCTGGCCCCCCAGAATGCTCATTGGGAGAACTTGTGAAGTCTATGCTAAGGCTCCTCCCCTGACATTCTTATGCATCAGGTCTTGGTAACTCCTTAAATATGATTTTCAACTTTTACTGCAGGTGATTCTGATGCTGGGGGTTCCCAGACCATACTTTGAGAAATACTGCCCAGATATCCAGAGAGTTTATTTGACTAGCTTATATNTCCTCCACAACTAGACTGAAGAACAAAAAGACAGCAACTTCTCTGTTCCCCTTCCCCCAATTCCCCAGCGCTGTTCCCATCCCCCAATTCCCCAAGAAAAATCTTTAAAAAAAACGAAAGGGGGGAAAAACTATACAAGTGAGACTCAAAATAATTATTCTCCATTTAGTAAATGTGCTGTCGCGCTTGTGATCGGAGACTCCAAGGATGAGACAGAAATGCAATGCAGAGAACGGGGAGGAGGCAGACAGCGCAGCCTGACCCGGCATCCTCACTGATTTTAGTCTTTTATTAGAGATAAAAGAGGATCAGGTGGTAGAAAATAACAAGCACGCCCCTAAGGCTAAGGGAGAAAAGTTTAGTCTTAGAGTTGTTTTTTAGCTCAAGAGGAGCAAAACAGTTTCAAGGACTTTGGCTGACCACACACTGATTTCAGTGTAGCAGCTATCCAGCCTTTCTTAGTTAACCCTTAGTTGACCCCCGGACTTTGGCTCAAGGCAGCAAACCTTATAATTTTGGTTTTGGGAGCTTATGTGGGGGAGTCTCTAACGTGTCCCTACAATGTGCTCAGTGGTCAGATAAGCGTCCCAGCAGGAGAGTCCTGGGAGAAGTGCCCCTGGAAGAAGAGAGTTGGTTGGTGGTCACTGTGTCCTCAAGGGCTTTGCAGATGGTCGCACAGATTCTCCTCAGGACAGCAGTCCTTCTTCGTCAGCTTTGGATCCTTCTTTTGCAAACCACAGAATAAGTCATAAGCCATCCTATGACATCCAGGAGGTTTCTCAGCACCATATTTTTCAATACCATCATCAAATTCTTCCTGTCTTTCACTTCAGCATCTGCATAGATTTGTCCTCCCTATTATTCCAAAGAACACAGCCCACGTGGTACAGGTAACCATCAGTTTTGGAGAGTTGGCATTCCTCCAGGTCCTCACCACACTGGACATTATTCATATTAAGTAATTGTGTCAATATGTATATCAGGAATCACTTTGGTTATGAGAGAAATTCCAAGGATGACCATATAGACATCAAAAACTGAATCATGGCAAAGAAAAGATAGTGATCCCCACAGTTAATCTTTGGACAGTGATTGAGAGACATTTCCCTGTTCCATAGGCAAACCCTGCCATCATGTGGCCTCAAGTCCAGTGATTAGTGTCCAGAGGGCCCTTTGCAGTCTTGACGTGGCCTGTTCTTTAAATCCCTAGTTTTAGTGGTTCTGTTCAGCTAGAGTTCAGATGAATCCCGAGGTTGATTGTTGTATAATTTATTTGTAATTTTGGTGTGATCCTGGGAGGCAGTTGGTACTGCGCCTGCCTAGTCTGCTGTCTTAGCTCCTTGGTCTAGAGCTAGGTGATCTATTGAGCACTAATCTCTTTCAAAGCCTTTCTACCTTCAGACTCACTATCACATAGTTTTGTATATGCCTATACCCACCCCACATAACCACATGCTTGCATGAGGAACTATGAAGTAACAAATACTATAAGATTTTCATTTGCGTTAGAGGAATGACATCAATAGCCTGAGCCTCTGGCCTCCTGGGAATCTTCTTAGCCCACCTGGCAACCATTGTCCTACCATGATTTGGAGATAAGAGGGATGGACAAGGGCAGAAAAGGGACCAGTAAGAGGACAGTATTCAAATTCTGAGTACAGCTTCTTATCTATCCAAGCAACTCTTGCCTTGACAAGTTGTGGGGAGGGCACAAAAGAAGGGGGCCCTTCTCTATATGATATCTGTTTATTTTCATTTGGCAATTAACAAGGATCCATCTGGGGACTTATTGTGGGTAGACCCCAAACAGGCTCAAGACCCTGCCTGCCTTGCTTCCGTTCTAACTCCTTTCATTCCTTTCTCAGGAAAGACTCCTGGTCAACAATCAGATTATACCACCTCAGAGCCAGCTTGGATAACCATGGTAAAGCAGAGGCAGAGAAATTTTCCAGGCCACATTTATATGAAAGAACTGGAAACCAAGAACAGAGCTGGAGCTAATGCTGAGACTATGAAGCCTAAATATGGGGTAGGACCTGGGACAGCCCACAAAACACTTCAAAAGGTTGCTGGAGCCAATTGATTGAGCTTGCATTAGGAACTTTGCCAGGAATGCATCTCCCCACCTCTTTGGTTGCATTAATCAAGACAGGGGGAATCTTCAGGGGAAAAGGCTTGCTTTGTACTCAAAGTTTCTCCACTTTGTGGTCTTAAAATATTTTTGAAAAGTAATGAATATGAGAAGATTCTGTAAATCAAATCCTATCCTAAACATTCTAGAGCAAAATTCCATGAAATTGGTTGAGAAATAAGGAGTAAGTCATAAAAAAATAAAACAAAATAAACAAAAAAACCCCAAAAGTAACCAACCACTGGGGTAAGAGTTGAGTAATTATTCTTATAAATATTTTATGCCCAAAAGTATGTATATATATTTAAGAAAATATAAATGGAGCCAAATTATATATACTATTTTTCATTTAATGTTTCATTTGTGGGCAACTTTTCCTAGCAGTACATAACGATTTACCTTTATGTAAATAAAAGTAATTGTTTGATGTTTGGGTTTCTACATATTGATTTGGTTTGGTGTGGCACCTCCCTATAGGTTAAAAGAAAAGTTATGTGATGAACTAGGCTAATAGTACCACATGTGAATCAGGGATGATGGGATGATGTCTTGCTTCCAATGTCCCATTTGCAATGTCTTTGGAAGTGTTGGAATGAGAAGCCCTCTTGTCAAAACTGCAGAAAACTGACTAAACATCAAATTTACATATCAAGAGATATGTCTAAGTTCCTATACTTTTAAGTGCTTACCAAATTTGTTGAAGGAGCATATGAAGATCTGTTTAACTCTTTGCTTTAAAGACCTTTTTATTTTCATCATTAGTAGTTGTATGGGAGCAGGAGCATACAGGAGCAAAGTTCACCTTGGTTAAAGCTTTTGTCAAGGGGAAATACACCAGGGTATATAAACTCTTTAATTTAAAACAGTTGTGGAGAGAGTAATTTGAAAAGCTTAAACTACAACTTTGAAACGACCTATAGTTACATTGTTTTCTAATGCAAGGAGTGCAAGTCAGATGTCAACAAGTTTTGCTAGGTAGAAATATTATGGGACTCATTTCAATTAATTGACAAGGTTTGCTTGTAACTGCCACATTCTGTTAGCTTGCTGTTAAGTGCTAGGTAGGGAAAAGGTTGTACTCAAGTTAAATAAGTCTCACGTTAAGCTGTTTACATTATTTGTATGATTAGACAACCTTTTCTTCTAGATCTGAAAGGTGGTAAACTTGAACCAGCTTAGGTTTTGTGAACCTAAATACTGAACCAATGTGCTCTCAGTGCCATTTCTTTCCTTATCTTTCTCTCTATCTATCTCTTTCTTTTTGATTAATGATGAACTCATAAGTCCCAGGACAGGGCTTACACCTTGTGATCTTCTGAATAAGTAATTTGCTGTTTTCATGTTAAGACTTACAAGATCCCTATTTTCATTTTTGTATTAAAGGGAGCTGAAAACCAACTAAGAAATATTTTCACTTCCAATGTCAATAGACAGGAGAAGATGGCACAGATGGAACTGCCTAAGTCTACCAAAGCAGGTAAAAGCATTTCCTCCCCCCCCCAAATTCCTCCCCAAACAGTCCTGGCAGAATGCTGTGAAACTTCTGCAATTTCATGCTCAGGCAATATGTCTCCCCCCCCCCACTCAAATCGGCTTCATGATTCTCTCATAGCTCTTCCATTAGATACAGATATTAGCTTGTTTTAGGAAGATCCTATCATTATGACTACTATAAGTCCAGTGTGTAACTATCAGAGTGGGATCCAGTGTTTTACCACATCGAGGAAGTTGTGTAGGCACAAAGTTGTGATCACTCACTAAAACATTCCTGTGGCTGGTATTCAAGAGGAAAGAACCAAGCTACTTTCCAGTTCATAGCAAAGCTGTATTTTCTCACCTTCTATTTTCTCAATGAAACTGTTAAAAAGAATCCACTATAAAGGCCCAATGGTATTGAATTTTTTAACTATTTTAAAGGCTTGTTTCAGCCCCTCCATATTCTGAGCAGGGGTATGAGGGGTGCGGAAATGTTGAAAGTTGAAAAAACACCGTGCTGGGGTAGAAGAGAATGTGGTATCTTCAGCAGAGTTATATGCCAGAGGGACTTTTTTTCAGCAGGAGCAGGGGGTGGGGAGGATGGATTTATACTGAATCATCTTTGTCCTTTCCCTTAGTGCCCCTCGTGAAGAAATTAGACTAGCAATTTAGGAACCCATTGTCTGGCCATGAAATCGCAGCACCTGACCTGCTTATAACTATTAATAGCCTCATAGACACTATACTCCTGTCAAGTGATTCTCAACTCACTGTGTATTAGAATCACCTGGCGAGCTTTTTAAAAATTACAGATGGCCCTGGTTCTGTTGCTACAGATCCTAATTCAGTCAGTTCAGGAAATGGCATGGGCATTGGTGTTTTTAAAAAGAGCTCTAGATGATTGTAATGTAGTCAGGGCTGAGAATCAATGGGTGAGGCTAAGCCGCTAAGTCAATCAGCCATAAAGCAGGATGAGGGAAGGAGTAGAATTAGGGAATAGTGAGATAGTCTGCTCTGTCAGAGTAGTTGGTGTTATTTACATTGACTTTTACTGGGTGGAGCTATTATTTTGTCCTCATTCATGTCACACAACATCATGGATTAGCAAAACAAAACAAATATTGTGTTATTTGAAATTTTAAAAACTGAACAGATAGCATACATGTTTCCTCTGTGGTCTAAAAAAAGTGTAAGACAATCCAATAATATCCACCCAAATATTATGTTATAGTTGTAGGCATTTTCTCGTAGGCCTTCCCATGTCTGGGTCCCTGTGGCCATAGTCATATTGATTTTACTCCTTTGCCATACCACCCATGTCATTCATTGCCCATGCACTGATTTTCAGAAACCAGAGTAAACATGAAAGTAGAAAGCATTTTATTACATCCCATAAACTAGCTCAGTACCTCTGGGGCTTCTTACTGCTTGTGTGTTATTTGCTGTGGTTCTGGTAGGATTTGAAGATCAGAAGATATCTCAGGTGCCTGCCATGAGAAGAGAAACCAGACGATCTTCAGCTCTCCCAGCCGTGCTCCAAGAGCCGGCTGAGCCAGTCTGGTTCTCCCTGGCCAAGAAGAAAGCCAAAGCATGGAGCCATATAGCAGAAATCATGCAATAAATAGCTCCTGGGTGGAGCATCAGCATTTCAAATGATAATTTCCAAGAGCTGTATTAATGCCATTTATTGATTTATTTACTGTAACCATTTTTATTAAGCAAAAGAGCCTTCAAATGGGAATTAAAGCTAATAAATATTTGAATGAAACAAATGCCATGAAAGCCTAATGTTCAGTAGTCACTATGAGCATCTGAAAAGCCAGCATTTCTGCTATAAAAACTGTAAATGTTTGCACTGCTGTACAATTAAGAAATCTTGAACTTTGTGCTTTAGAAGGGAGAAAGCAAAAACATTTTGTTGGAGCACCTAAGATAAGCGTCATTTTCCTTGATCAAATACATTAATTCTAGTGGAAATGTCCAGCTGATTTGACCCAAGGACTGGCTTTTAGGTTTTATCAGCCTAGTTAAATGTTTTAGTTTTTTGGTTGCTGCTCCAAGCTTTGCAAAGGGCCCTAGAAGAGGTGGTGGAAGTGAAAATTCTGGGTCTCCAAGAAAAATTTTGCACAGCCAGTCCCCCAATCGGCCAGTGCCCTTTGAAACACCTTCTTCTCTACACCTGGGGACCCTTAATGCCTACAATTTCTACTAAGCTCTCTCTTTTCACATGCCCCATCTCAACCTGTCACAGGTCTGGCAGCAGTGAGCACCTTTTTATGAGGCAGAACTCCTCTGGATGGTTAGTTCATCAGTGTTTGACCTCTTGCCCCAATGCCACTGTGACCCTCTCCAGTTGCTCAGAAGTGTATCTTCTGAAAGGTATCATACATATTCTGTTTTATAAGCAGTTAAGACCCTGTTGAAATTTAAAATTCTACAGTTGCCAAAAGCTACAGTTTCAGTCAAGAAACCTTCCATGAAGGAAGTCTGGGGCCACTGGAGAGCTCTTACCCCCTGGCTCCAGCCTTAAGGTGGAGACCTCCCTTTAGCCCAGTTTCTTGTCCCTTTCTCTCAGCAAGCTGTTTTACAAGATTTTAACCCAAAGCAAAACTGCCATGGAACAATTAACTTTCTGCTAGCCAGAAGCCTTAAGTAATTAAATCAGCCTCTCCTTGCTCTCACTACTAGAGGCATACACTTCAAAAGTCACTAAGTTCGATGGTCTCCACCTCACAAGTAAACGACTCACCCCAGGTCCTTCCCCTCTATTCCATCCCCCAAACACTAAGGGACTAAGTTCCCTTTGGATGCCTGGACAGTATCTAGCTCATTTTTTTTAGGAGACCCGGAAGTGACTTCTCAGTATAATTTTCACTGTGTCTGCCTCTGTCACCTCAGGGCTACTTTGCTTAAACAGAAATGCAGGCCTAGATATAACTGTGCCTTTAAGGTCTGAGTAGGGTGTTGCCTCATGCAAAAAAACAAAACAAAACAAAAACAAAAAAATAAAAAACAATTCAGAGAGGCAGTGAGGTGCCAGAGCTAATTTAAACACTTGATGCTTGGTTTTGCTGATGGTATATGACACTGTACAATCATATGCTGGATTTTGCATTTTCTCTATAAAACATCTATTTTTCCTGATACTGTATCTTTGCCTTTTTAATAATGCTAGGTTTTTGATTGATTGTGTTTGATTTCCTTTGTATTCCCATAGTGAATAGTTCATTAAGGTAGATGTCCTTTAGCCAGGTAATCATATAGATTGTTTTCCCCTTTCCCCCTTTCCTCAGGGTGGACCACTATTAGGTTATTCCTACTCTAAGAACTCTCCATTAACAATTAATTTCTCACAGTTAATAATGAAACACTGTTTTAAGTAGAGGTTAAGTTTCTTTTTAATGCCTAGAGGTACATTCTGACATTTTCAGCTTCTTTTAGAATTCTTGATTTTTACTATATGTAAAGCAAATAAATTCAATAAAGCCTGTTCTGTAGTATGTCTCTGTCTGTCACAAGGGAGGGAAATCAAATAGGATATTGACAGTTTACACCTGAGAGTTGTCAGAGAAGCAAAATGATCTTAAGAGGGTGGGTGAGGCAGAAAGTGCTTCTATACAGGTGTGCTTAACCAGGCTGATGGCCTCTGGTGGGTATTTGTATACAGGGGAGTGGTATTGAAGAAGAGGTTTTCATCAGTGGAAACACCTGGGGAGCAAAGAGACTGGTGGGAGAGAGAACATTGATGGGGGCGAGTAGAGGGGGCAAGATAGTGGTTGTATTCCAGCCTGGACCAGGGACTAGGTCTATGGGCTATTGGAACAAGCCATTATCAACAGGAAAGGGCTCACTCTTCTCAGATAACAGTGTAATGTGGAATGAACAAGGGGAAGGGGTGATAGATCAGATATTTAACATGGCACTCCTGAAACGTGTAATATTTGTAGAGTTCAAAAAATAATTCAATTAGGGGTCCACATATCATATGTATAAAAATATTTGAAATGTTTAAATCAACTAATCAACCATTAAATAAAATAAGTTGTATCTCTTTCCATGACAAATGTACCTTCATAACCACCTAAAAGTCCAGGTTGGGATTTAAAAATTTCAAACTCCTTTAAGTCCTGCTTCAATTATATGGGAGGAGCTGCCCCATTGCCCCTGCCCCTGCACCTAGACTAGACCCCACCATCTGCTCTGGGCATACACCACCACCACTCTTAGGCCTGGGAACACATATGCCAGTAGTGCAGTCAGCCCTCCCAAGGGCAGCTCCAAGATGAGAACATAGGCCATGGAAGCAGGCTTGGGACTGTTCAGAGGTGCCAGGTACCTGGAGCATGGGGTAGCAGGGGCACACCCCTTGTTCCTGTAGGGAGGGGTGTGGTTGAAAGAGGACCAAAGTGGAGCCTTTAAAGCATGGAGCTCAGGACAAAGATCCCTCTTGCCCGGGTCTCAAAACAGTATTATTACTATACAACTTATACAACATAAACACCAACAAATCAGAACCAGTTTGAAGGTGTTCCAATCACACTATATGGAAAACTGTCTATTGGCTTGCCCTTTTATTTTAGGTAATGATTACAAGAGGTTTGTGCCTCTTTCTCACCATGTGGTTCTAGCCATAAGGAATACATAGTACATTTTATAATGTCAACACTGGTGACATAAAAGATTGTGGAAGTGGTAAGTTTGCTTCATTTTAACAGGAATTAGTGGAACACTCAGTGCCTAGGGCTTTGCAAAAGTATTGTCCCAACCATTCAGGTGGTCAGGGGTTGGGGTGTGTGTGTGTGTGTATAATGCACAAATAACTACTTGGACATGAATGTTCATAGAATCACTATTCACAATAGATAAAAGGTAGAAACAACGTAAATGTCCATCAGTGGAAGAATAAACAAATTGCGGTATATGCATACAGGATATTATTCAGCCAGAAAAAGGAATGAAGTACTGATAGCATGCTACAACATGGATGAATCTCGAAAACTGCTAAGTGAAAAAAGCCAGACACAAAAGTTCATATATTGTATGATTTCATTTATATGAAATGCCCAGAATAAATTCACAGAGGTGGAAAGCAAATAGGTGATTGCCACGGGATGGGGGGATGGGGTGTGACTGCTTAATCGGTACAGGGTTTTGGGGTGATGAAAATATTTTGGAACTAAAGAAGTAGTGGTTGCACAAAATGATGAATGTCATTGACTTTTAAATGGTTAATTTTAAGTGAATTTCACCTCAAGAATGCTAATATGTTAGGATATGAGATGTGCTACACAGAACACAGAAGGTATTACTGCAACCAAGAGAGCACTTAAAAAATCTTAACTAGGGGCCGGCCAAGTGGCGTGTTGGTTAAGAGCTGGCTTGGGACGCCAGAGGGCCCTAGTTCGGATCCCACATGAGGGCCAGTGACACAACCCTCTACAGCTAAGATGGTGAACCACAGCTCGACCTGGAGCTGGGCTGTGGTCAGTCACCGGCGACCGCAGCTGGTGTGTGCTTTTGTGAGTGGCCGTGAGCTGCTGTGAGTGGCCGTCCAATGGCTGGCGAGCAACTGCCTCACTCAGGAAGAGCATAATGATAATACCAACATGGGCCAGTGAAGCAACGTCTTCCACAACTAGACTGACGAACAAAAGGACAGTAACTTGCCTGTTCCCCTTCCTCGATTCCCCAACGCTGTTCCCCTCCCCCAATAAAATCTTTTTTTAAAAAAATCTTAACTAAATGCAGAAACAAAGCTGATAGTCTCAAGCCCCCAGGCCCTGCCCCTTCACTGATCATCTGGTCAAATACGACTTCACCCTTTCCCCTCCTTAAACAGTCTAGAGATTAAGCTCATTTGCTTCCTTTCCTTTTTTAAATTTTCTGATTTTTTATTAGGAAATATTTCAGACCTATACAAAGGTATAGAGAATAATACTATCAATGTCAATGTACTCACAACCCAGTTTAAGAAACGTAACATTGCAAATACAGCTGAAGCCCACTGTGGAGTCCTCCCCAATAGAATCCCCCTCCCTTTCCCCAAGAGGTAACCATCATCCTAAATGAGATGTTTATCTTTCCCACATGCTACATTTGTATGCATCTCCCATAAGCATAAGATATTTGTATCCACAATCAATATGTGGTGACCATTTTCCATGCTTTTTAGACTTCATATACATGGCATTATGTTTGTATCCTTCTGGAACCAGCCTTTTTCCCTTATTCATTTTTCTGCTGCCATCATCCAATCTTAATCCCTCTGTGTCTCAGCCCCTGTGAGTTCTAGGTCTCCTCCCCAGTCCAGCCCTTGCCATCCTGTTCTGTTTACTTGCAACAGTCCCAAGCCAATGAATTTAGGCTGATCCTACCATAGGTGAGCCTCAGCTTCTTCCCCTGTGGCTTTAACATGGTGCTTCTCAAACCTTAGCTGCATCAGAATCACCTGGAAAGCTTGTTAAAAAAGAATGTTGGGCCTACCCTCAGAATGTCAGTGAGTAGGTCTTGAGTGGGGCCTAAGAATTCCTGGGTGATGCTTATGATGCTGTTTTGGGGATCAAACTTTAAGAACCACTACTCCAAATCAGTGTCTGGGCCCAGACTCAGAAGCACCTTCTGGCCTCCAGGCAAGCTGGGCCATCCATGAGGTTTCCTTCAAAACCATGCTCTAGAGCTGCGCTGTCTAGTAGATATATAATGCAAGTCGCATGGGTAATTTTAAGTTTTCTGGTAGCCACATTAAAAAAAAAGAAACAAATTAATTTTAATAGTATATTTTAGTTCAATATATTATCAAGTCAACAAGTAATCAGTATAAAGTTTATTAGTAAGATATGTAACATTTTTTATACTTACAGCACATCTCAAGTCAGACTAGACAGATTTCAAGTGCTCAGTAGCCACAAACGGCTAGTGACTAACATAGTGGAGCAAGCAGCTCCAAAGGCTTGATCTCCAACTCTCTCTTTACTAAAATTGTTCAAAACTTGACATTTTAATTTATTTTGCCTGCAATATAATACTTTAAAACAGGCTTACAAAATGGTGGAAAGTGATACCTTTCAGTGAAGGTAAAGTAGGCAAAAACAAAGAGGTATGAGAGACATTTGAGTCGGAATTATTTATGTAAATAAAATCTGCTTGCATTTCAGTTTATTAATTTAAAACAAACTTATTTTTAACTACAACACATGCTGTCAAATATATCTGTAAAAGGTAAAAGTCAGATATCATTGAATAGTATTTTTTGGGTGATGAACTTCAGAATGATACAAGTATTTAATAAAATTCTCATGGGCTTCTGAAAAAAGCAAAACCTAAAAAGAGTGAACAACAGATTCTTTCTTCTTTCTCCATTTTCTTTCTATTCCTTCCAGCTGCAGGATGAAATGAGAGAAAATTAACCACTACACAACTTTAACCAGCACCAGTGACTTTCTAAATCTGAGTAAATCGTCAGCTCTATGTGTATCTGCTGCATTTGTGTGCTACATCCCATCAAGTAGAGAACACATTTCCCTCTTGTAATCTGCCTTGCAGGATATTTGGTCTCGTCCAAAACATCCAGAGACATTTGGTCCATCCAAGGGCCTTGGCTAAAAGGTCCTTGATATTTGGTCCTGTCGAAAATGTTCATGCTTAGAAAATATCCTGGGTTCAAATTGCCCATAGTTTATTTACACTTTTGGTTTTGAGGATTAATACCTAAAAATGCCATCATGTTTTATTGGTCCAATAATTGTATTGTGGCTGTATTACCAATACTAACGCTTCCTGTCTCAGTAGCCTAGCTGGTAATGGCACACGGGGTTAGGTAGACGGGTCAGGGCTTGAATCTTGCAGAAGAGCAGTATTTAAATATAAAGGACCTTTTGGCATGGACCAAATGTCTCCATGGAAATTTTGGACAGGACCAAATGTCTGGTAATCGTAACCTGCACCCTTGGATATAGGGTGCTCCTATAACCAATGGCTTTAATCATGTGATCATACCAACCTTATCTTCCTCTTGCCTAATATCATAAATGCTTTTTTCCCCCTGAGAGGACATTCTGAGATTTAAATAAATCTCTGCACCTTAAAAGCCTGTGCTCATTCCATAAATGATACTCCTTTACCCTACCAGACCCTCAGTTTCCCTATCTCCCATATGAGAAAACGGCTGTTATTATGAAATATACTGCTGTGAAAGTACAAAAAAAACGTTAATCATTTAAATATACTCAAAAATAACATATACCTTGAGACTTAATTACCAATTCAGTGATAAACAATAATCACACTATAACTAAGTTTCTTTCTTTTTTTGGGGGGGGAGGGGGGAACAGTGTGTTTTTACAGTACCCATCAGCTCCAAGTCAAGTAGTTGTTTCAATCTAGTTGTGGAGGGCGCATCTCAGTGGCCCATGTGGGGATTGAACCGGCAACTCTGGTGTTATGAGCACTGTGCTTCAACTACCTGAGCTAACTGGCTGCCCTGACTAAGTTTCTTTTCATAAAATACAAAATCTACAACCAAGTGAATTATTAGGTATTAATCATTAAATGTGGTCATACTTGAAATTCTTAACTTTTTACTATTTCTAAGTAGTCACATTCTAAAAGGCTTTGTCGCCTAGTTAGTACAGGAGACCGCAATTCTGTGGCCAAGTAATAAAAGCGCAACTAATGCACAGACCAGTGCTTTAGCTCCTGCTTCTAGTAACTGTTTTCTAAAGGCATATTGGCCTTGGGTATTGATACATTTACCATTTGTTAGTAGTCTTACATTCTATTTGTTAGAAGACCTCATAAGAACAAATGAGTAGCCATGAAGTATATTTCAGTACATAATGCATTTTATATTGCTAGGTTTATGAGTATTCTATTAACATTCTAAGTAGGTAAAATTGAATATTTAACTAATTTTAAGCAAATTTTTCTTAATTTACTCGAAGAATTAAAAAAAACCCTAAAGCTGTCAGTAACAGGTAAATGCCAGGAATGGTTAAGGTGATATTAAAAGCTATACACAGATACCTGGGTTTTCCAGGCCCACTCTCTGCTGGGTCCACGTCCATTTCGGGTCCTTCTTGTTCTTTGTTAAACTCCTTTTCTTCTTCCATACTTTCAGTATCTTGGGCCTTTTCCTCAGAGTTTTCACACTGGTATTCAGTTGTTTCTTTAGTGAAAAATAATACAGACTTTGGGACCAGACATTCACAGAAAAAAAATCCCAACTCAAAAAAATGGGGACATCCAGTACTTCACCCTCAGGAGAAGCAGGAGGAGAGAAATAACTAGGAAAAGAACAGCTAAGCACCTTCCTACTGGTTAATACAACACTTCCATGGCCATCACATTTTTGCTGCTTTATCCTTTTCACAGTGACACTATTTCTCTTTCTCCAGTAAACCTGCCACCCTGTGCTGCTTATTATTTCTGGCCCTTCAGAGAAAAAGGGATCAGAATCATCAGGATCTGAAGTATTCTGTATGTTTTGGTCAGAAGTTCCCTGTGAAAATATTTTTGCCAAAGTGACAAATTCTATGCTGAAGCTCACTAGTTCCTCAATCCGGAATATTTAATTTTTACCAAGTGCTCCCATCCCTGTTCATAATGTTTGGGGATCAACTTTCTAAGAATCTCGACATTTTATCAGTCATGAACCAAACATGAGGCATGCCATTTGCTTGTTCTTTCCCTTCAGGCTCCCCTTCCATGTCCTCCCCATCCCCCACCCTCCAACACACCTTTCCCCCCTCGAACATTCGGACATTTGTCTGTGGGCCATGAACTGCACTGATGAGCTCAGATATTTTATCAGAGTTTGGTACAGGGCAGCATATTTTTTCTCAAGACAGGAAAGGTCATTATGGAATTGGGCTTCTTGTTTGGCCCATTCGGTTTGTTGAGGGCCCGGACCCACCCGAGTGAGCATGGCGGGCCAGTGCACCCATGCTGCCCACCCGCAATGGGGCCTCCCAGACCCCGGCGCCTGCTCACCTTCCCAGGCTCCAGCTTCCTGCATGGGCTCCTCCTCGGCCTCGGCCTCAGGCTGGTCCTCGGGCTCTTGGGCCGTGGCCTCCTCTCCTGAGCCCTCGGGCTCCTGGGCCAGGGCACCCTCTCCCGGGCCCTCCGGCATCGGGAGCGTGGGCAACTCGGCCATGCCTTGTGCCATCTGAGGCCCTTCCGGCACTTGCGCGTGGGTGCCATTGGGCCGCACGAGGACATGGTGGTTGAAGTAGACGCGGTACAGCAGCGAGTCCATCAAGTCCAGGAATACGAAACGGAAGCCCATCATGGGAATGTGGTGGGCGCCCATCACCATGTTGTTGGGCCCCAGCACGTTCTCCTCTCCGTCGTCTGCAGGCTCAATGTCAGAGTCTTCCTCACTGCTCCCACTATCCATGGCTCCGGCCATGGCCTGACCAGCCGCCAGCTGCCCCTCTTCCTGCCCTAGGCCCCCAGCGGCGCTTGCGCCTCCAGCCGCCCCTATCTCATCGCCATCGCCCCCGTGAGGCCCTGCTTCGCCGATGACCCTTGCTCCCGCCACGCCCACGGGGCTCTCCAGTCTACCTGGGCCCGGGTTTCCATCCCCTGCAGCCGGGTTTCCATCCCCTGTGGCAGACATGGCACCAAGCAGTACCTCAATCCGTCAGCTATCCGGCTGTGGTGAAGACGGCCAAGATGGCGGCCACCGATCGAGGTGGCTGTCGGTGAGCGGAGGCGGTGGGCAGTGGGGCCTGACGTGAGGTAGATGGGGTGGCACAGGAGCCGGCAGTCGAGGGGACAACAGTCTCTGGTAGTGCCTGAGGAGGCCGCACAACAGGAAAGGCAGGGAGCCGATATCAGGAGCCGAACACCAAGGCCTCAGACAATGGCGGATAAGGCGGGAAAGATTCCGTCAGACCAGTAACAGGGGGCGGGGCCAAAAAGGGCGGTGCCTCTCCTCACAAGCTCCAAGCTCATTTGCTGAGAAGCGAGGATTGACGTGCTATGCGTCCAATGAATGGCCAATGCCCTTAAGTTCTAGGATGGCTCGCAATCGCTTAACTGTTCTTTGAGTCCTTAGGGTCCGGAGCTACCTTTAGGCCCACACAAGTCCTGCCCTTGTAATTGTGTAATTGCCCAAAAACTATACTAGGCCAATATGGAGGTATCCTAGGTTGGCTACACTACTGTAAAGGGCAGAGATTAAATATTTTGGGTTTGGGAGAACTCAAAGGTAAATTTCAGATCGTTCTGTAGATATTTATACAACAAGAGAAAAAACAAATTTCCACAAATATTTTACTGTTGAAACTAAAATTATAATTGCACACAATTTTTATAATATATGTCAATTAGTTGAGAAATGGAATTCTTTGGGGAGAATAACAGTTTGCAATACTGGAATACAAAGTTAGTGTTCTCTATCATCAAAATTGATTGTATATGTCCACCTATTGATCTGTAATGAGGATTTACCTAGTTTATCTTGCAAGTGTTCACACAGATATTGGCAAATATTAATATTAATCCATGAGCTAGGTACTTCCAAATACTGATATCAATCCATAAGCATACGATTTAATTGCACATATTCATCTCTTAGAAGGCATTTATAGAATTATATTAGAATTTTCTCTTGGTACTTGCCTTTTAGCACAATTAAGTGGGTTTGAAATATGGAAATTTCCTTTGTACTTGCACAGAGGTCTGAAAAAAAGCTGCTGGAACTATTGTCTGAGCTTGGATATATATCCACTGCCAATTTGTGTGGAAATAGAGATCTTGCTCCGATTTTAACTTTTGACAGCATGGGAAGTATGTAAAGCAGACTGATATTAATTCAAATGATGTTTGTTGCCATTGAAATGACTTTACCACAGTATAAGTTTTGTATATAAGCACTGTTTGCCTTGTAATTTTAAGTTGAATTTACTAAAACATATTATCAAACCTATAACAAAAGCTAATGTCCAAAGCCATTCAGTGTTGAATTATAAGAATTGAGGGAGATTTTCTCAATCAAAATAATTCAATCTCCACCTTGAACTAAAACCCTCTCTCTCTCTCTCTCTCTCTCTCTCTCTCTCTCTCTCTCTCTCTCACACACACACACACACACACACTTTTACTAGTGTGAAGTCATAGAATTGCTATGTGATAGGGCAAGTGAAGATATCCAGCTTCTATTTCTTTTTTTTTTTTTAGATTTTTATTGGGGAATTGGGCGATGGGAACAGCGCTGGAGAATTGGGGGAAGGGGAACAGACAAGTTGCTGTTGTTTTTTTCTTCAGTCTAGTTGTGGAGGGCGTTGCTTCACTTGCCCAAGTTGGCACCATCATTGCACTCCTCCTGGGCGAGGCAGATCAGTCGCCGGCTTCTGGACGGCCGATCACTGCGGCTGCTGGCCACTCACACTGGCTGCCGGCTACACACAGTAGCCCATGGCAACCCACTGCCACAGGGACTGCAGCCTACGCCGTCGCCGGTGACTCATGGCAACCCAGCTCCAGGTTGAGCTGTTGTTCAGCATCTTAGCTGTAGAGGGCAGTGTCACTGGCCCTCATATGTGGAATCCGAACAACCGGGGCCCTCTGGCGTCCCAAGCCAGTTCTTAACCATCGCGCCACTCGGCCGTCCCTATTTTGTTCTTTATGTTACACTTATAAGTGAAATCATATGACCTTTGTCTTCCGCTGTCTGACTTACTACACTCAGAACAATACCCTCTAGGTCCATCTATGTTGTTGCAGGTGGCAACATTTAACTCTTTTTACGGCTGAGTAATATTCCATTGCATATGTGTACTACCTTTTCTTTATCCATTCATTCATAGAGGGACACCCAGGACGCCTTCATATCTTGACTATTGTAAATAATGCTGCAATGAACGTATGCATGAGCACATCCCCTCAAAGTAGCATTTTGGGTTTCTTCAGATAAGTACCCAGAAGTGGGATTATTAGGTCCTTCTTTGTCTTTTGTTATAGCCTTTGTTTTAAAGTCTATTTTGTCTGGTATAAGTATTGCTTCTCCAGTTTTTTTTTTTTGTTTTTTGTTTTTCCATTTTCATGAAATATCTTTTTCCACCCCTTTACTTTCAGTCTGTGTGTGTCTTTCCATCTGAAGTGAGTTTCCTGTAGGCAGCATATGTAAGGGATTTGTTTTCTTATCCATTCAGGCCCACTAACTTTTTATTTATTTATTTATTTATTTATTTATTTATTTATTTATACATTTTATTGGGGAACTTGGGGAGGGGAACAGTTTTGGGGATCTGGGTGAGAGGAACAGCCAAGTTGTTGTCCTTCAATCTTAGTTGTGGAGGGTGCAGCAAGCTTAGCTCCAAGTCCAGCCATGCTGCCCAACTCAAGGTGATGTGTTTAATTAGTTGTGGGTGAGTGTAGCCACCATTCCATGTGGGAGTCGAACCAGCAGCTTTTTTGTTTTTGTTTTTAAGATTTTTATTGGGGGATTGGGAGATGGGAACAGTGCTGGGGAATTGGGGGAAGGGGAACAGACAAGTCAGCAGCTTTGTTTTTAGCAGCACATGCTCTATCCACTGAGCCACCCAGATGGCAGCTCAGTTCAAAGTGCCGAGTTCAGTCTTTTAGTTGTAGGTGGGCCTAGCCCACCATCTCAAACAGACCATCTTGTTTTTAGGAGCACGTGCTGTCATGAGCTGAGCCATCCTGCTGCTTGTTGGCAGCTCAGTGGCAACTCAGCTCGGGCGCAGCTCACTGGCCCATGTGGGAATCGAACCGGTGACGCTGTTGCTCAGAGCTCACACTCTTAATCAACTGAGCCACTCAGCCAGCCCCACATTGCATTTTAGACTTTGGGGTTTTTAAGTGTTTTTCAAACTAATTTCTCCATTTGGTATCTATACATACTTGTGAGTTAAGCCAAGCAGGATTTACTATCTCCATTATCAGCATTGCTGAGGTGTAGAGAGGTGAATCATTTGACCGAGTTAACCATGCACACTTACTCACATGCATACAACATGCTGTCAGAACTTTAGCTTGAACCCAGGCATCTCAGCTTCTCATCTGCTCCGCTCGGACGAGACACTGACTTGAAGGAAAGAAAGAAAATAGGTTCTGAATGTCTTTGGGTCAGCCCCCCCTATCTTTTTATTGGAGCATTTAATCCATCTACATTGAAAGTAATTGTTGGTAAGTATGTTGTTATTGACGTTTTATTATTCATATATATATATATATATATATATATATATATATATATATATATATTCGTCTTAAAGAAGTCTCTATAAGATTCCTTGTAATACTGGTTTATTGCTTATGAACACCTTTAGCTTTTTCTTGTCTGGGAAGCTCCTTTATATGTCCTTTGATTCTAAATGATAGCTTTGCTGAGTAGAGTAATCTTGGTTGTAGATCCTTACTTTTTCATCCCTTTGAATATTTCCTGCCAATCACTTCCAGCCTGCAAAGTTTCTGTTGAGAAATCAGCTCTGGCAGTCTTATGGGAGCTCCCTTGTAGGTAACTAACTGGTTTTCTCTTGCTGCTCTTAAGATTCTCTCTTTACCTGAAACCTATGTAACTTCACTAACAATTTTCACCCCAATAAGCTTTAATTAAAAAAAATATCTTTGTCTTTAACTTTTGGCATTTTAATTATGATGTGTCTTGGTGTGGGCCTCTTTGGGTTCATCTTGTTGGGGACTCTCTGTGCTTCCTAGGCATGTATGTCTATTTCCTTCACCAGGTTAGGGAAGTTTTCCATTATCATTTCTTCAAATAGGTTTTCAATCCCTTTCTCTTTCTCTTCTCTTTCTGGTACCCATATAATGCAAATGTTGGTACACTTGATGTTGTCCTAGAGGCCCCTACATTCCTCATTTTCGTGAATTCTTTTTTCTCTTTGCTATAATGATTAGGTGTTTTCTGCTACCTTATCTTCTCAATCACTGATTTGATCTTCTGCTTCATCTAATCTACTGTTGAATCCCCATAATGTATTCTTCATTTCCATTAATGTGTTCTTTATTTCTGAATGGTTCTTTTTTATGTTTTCTATCTTGATGTTTTGTTTCCTACCTCTTTGTTGAAGTTGTCCCTGAGATCACTGAACATCCTTATAACCAGTGTTTGGAACTCTGCATTTTTGGGTTGCACAAACTTTTGAGAGACCCTAGGAAAGTCTGCAGCATGAGCCAAGGCAGGCAGTTTGTATGTAAAAAACACTGGAAGTGGCTTGGGTTTGCCCGAAAGTTGGGCAGGGTGGGGTCTCAGAATCACCAGGACATCATGAATGAATGGCATTAGTTAGCTTGATGGAGACTCAGACATCGCAGATGCCTGGGTCTGCACGCTGGGAAAGGAGAGGGCTCAAAAAAGAAGCAATGGCTTTGGCCAGCTCCTCCACCTGGGAGAAAGCTTCCCCTCCAGCCCTTGCCCTGAAGCCAGACTATTCAGTTTCCCCCTTTTGGCCCTGTCACCTCTCCAGCTGCAGCCCCAGTGCTGGAGCTCAGAGCCAGTGATTCTGTCTGTGAGTCCTTGCACAGTTCCTTTAAGAGGAGTGTCTGGGACTTCAGCTGCCCTCTGTTTCAATCAACCACAATCTCTGCTGGTTGTCACAATCAAAAATCATGGGGACATCTGTCCTTAGATAGAGCCCTGGGCTGGGGAGGGGCTGGGACTGGTGCCTCCTCTGGGAGGAGGGGGAACCTCTGCAGCCAAGATATCCCTCCTGATTTTTAATGGTCACAGGAGGATGTGGGACCAGCCTGTTCTGAGTCTGTGCCCCTCCTACCAATCTCAAGGTGCTTTCTTCTGTATGTCCTTAGTTGTAGGGCTTTGATTTAGCAAGATTTCAGGCAATTCTCAGTGATGGTTGTTTTGTAGTTTAGTTGTAATATTGATATGGTGGTGAGAGGAGGTAAGCCCAGTGTTTACCCACTGTGCTATCTTGACTGGATCTCCAGGAGTTAATTTTTTTTTCAGATAAAAACCCTTTTGTGGGCTGGCAGAGACCCTGCTTCAACTCTTCCCATAGCCGACTTCTCATTCTTCAAGTCTCAGCTTCAATGTCATCTCCTCAAAGAGGTCTTCTCTGACCTCAATCATTCTCTATCTCAATACCATGTCTATTTCCTTCAGAGAGCTTATCACCATCTGTACTTATAAGTTTGCTTGTCTGTTTTCCTCACTGTAAGCTCCATGAGAACAGAGACCTTACTTGTCTTGTGCAATGCTGTACTTCCAGCGCCTAATACACAATCACCCACTGAGACGTGACAGTTGATGAAAAAGAAGGAAACTCCTGAGGAAAGAATGCAAAAACCAAAGAAGAAAGGGTCTAGCTTAGCACCTTGCTCAAGTGCCTCCTGCCATCCTGAATGACATCAGAAAAAGTCTCTTTTATAGGGAAAGTGCAGGCTCGGCCAGCCATTCTTAACTACAGCAGCACATCAGAATTATGTAGGGTTTTAAAAAAATAATAACATAGCTAATCATGCCTACCACTTCAAGGTTGTGATTCAGTCGGGAGGGGCGGGGGGGGGTGTTGTGCAGGGGCTCTGGCAGAGACTCTCAGTGCACTATCTAGAATATGCCACTGGGTGGAGCAGTGTGACTGTGTTTTGGAGTGAGATCCCCTTTGCTATAGGGCCTCTAGTATAGGCAGAGAGGGCAAATTACAAGTTTATGATTTTTTTTTTGTGGTGGTGGTGGTTTTCACAGCTCTGACCTCAGATTGTCTCATTCCAAGAGGGTTGGCTAGGCAGTACCTCCAGAAAAGTTTTATTCTTGGGTTTTATTCCTTGTCCTTTTCAGTTCACAATAAAAGGACATCTACCTAAAGCTTTTCTCACCTCTCCCACAAATCTCTGCCACCATCCTCTAACCTCCAGCCCTCTACTTTTTTTCCCCAAAACTTTATTGAGATACAATTGAGATATCACAATGTGTAAATTTACGGTGTACAAAAGTGATTATTTGATACACATATATATTATGAATGGATTACTACAATAGGGTTACTTAACACCTCCATCATGTCACATAGTTACTACCACATTTTTGTGGTGAGGACATTTAAGATTTACTTTTTTAGCAACTTTCAAGTATAATACAGTATTGTTAACTATAGCCACTATGCTATACATTACCTCCACAGAATTTATTCATCTTATAACTGGAAGTTTGTACCCTTGGGTGAACATCTCCCCATTTTCCCCACCCCCCTAGCACCTGACAACCACCATTCTAATCTTTTTTTCTATGAGTTTGGCTTTTTAAGATTCCACATAAGTGAGATGATACAGTATTTGTCTTTCTCTCTCTGACTCATTTCACTTAGCATAATGCCCTCAAGGATGTCCATCCATGTTGTCACAATTTCCATTTTTTACAGCTGAATAATATATATATATATATATATATAATCTCCAAGAAAAGTATACACATTTTAAGAAAGGAAAAAACTGTATTAAAATTTTAATAATATATACCAATAACAAAGATGAATACAAATCAAGTTTGACTTCTGCGATTATAAGAGGTGCTCATAGTGGTTACCATCAGCATCCAGACACTTCTTATTACGGCGAACTACTGCTTGAGCAACGTTGACCAAAGTGTCCACTTTGCAGCTCATGCCATTTCAATTTCTTCGCACAGCACCATGCGTCTCAAACTTATCATGAATGCGTGCAATTGTTAGGCATGTTGGAGGTCCTGTTGCATACTCATGCTTCCATTGTCGTTGTACTTCCACAACACTCTCGAATTTCAAATACCACTTCAAAATCGTCTTGTCCTCCTTGAAGGACAACCATACTTCTGCCATTTTCTTTGTCCTACCTGTCGCATGGTGAAGCTAGCACTCATTTGATTAACACCATCTTTTGAGCGAATGTCATACCACACATTGCTACCATAATTCAATTCAACGTCGAAAAGTAATACATAGATAACATCTCTTAAAATGTGTATACATTTTGTTGACACTCCTGGTACATGACATTTTTTATCCATTCATCCATAAATAGACATTTAGGTTGTTTTCACATCTTAGCTATTGTGAATAATGCTTCAAAGTATATGGGGATATAGATTTCTCTTTGAGATAGTGATTTCACTTCCTTTGAATATATATATACCCAGAAGTAGGATTGTTGGATCATAAGGTAGTTCTATTTTTAATTTTTTGAGGAAACTCCATACTGTTTTCCATAGAGGCTGCACCAGTTTACATTCCCACTAAGAGTGTACAATGGTTCCCTTTTTTCCACATCCTCACCAGCACTTGTCATCTCTTAAGTTTTTGATTATAGCCATTCTGACAGGTGTGAGGTGATATCTCATTGTGGTTTTGGTTTGCTCTTCCCTGATGATTAGTGATTTTCAGCATCTTTTCATGTACCTGCTGGCCATCAGTGTCTTCTTTAGAAAAATATTTATTCAAGTGTTGTGCTCATTTTAAATTATTATTATTATCATCATCATTTTGCTATTGAATTTTATGAACATATATATATTTTGGATGTTAACTCCTTATCAGGTACATAGTTTTCAAATTAACTTTTCATTTTAAAAAAATTGAGGGTTTTTTTGCTGTGTGAAAGCATTAAAAAGTTCGATGTAGTCCCATTTGTTGATTTTTGTTTTTATTGCTTGTGATTTGAAGCTAAAAAAATCATTGCGAAGACCAATGTAAAGGAATTTTCCCCCTATCTTTTCTTCTAGGAGTTTTATAATTTCCAGTCTTACATGTAAGTCTTCAATCCATTTCAAGTTAATTTTTGTGAGTGGTGTAAGATAAGGGTTTAATTTCTTTTTTTTTTCGTGTAAATATCCATTTTTCCCAAAACATTCTATTGAAGAGACTATCCTTTCTACATTGAGTAATCTTGGCTCCCATGTGAAATGTTAGTTGACCATATATGAGTGAGTTTATTTCTGGGCTTTCTATTCTGTTCCATTGATTTATGTGTCTGTTTTGTGCTGGTACCATGCTGTTTTGATTACTGTTACTTTGTAATATAGTTTAAAATCAGGAAATGTGGTGCCTCCAGCTTTGTTCTTTCTAAGGATTGCTTTGACTATTTGAGGTGTTTTGTTGTTCTGTACAATTTTTAGTATTGTTTGTTCTATTTCTGTGAAAAAGTCATTGGAATGTTAATAGGGATTGCAATGAATCTGTAGTGCCACTTTCGTTTCTCTTCTCTTTTACCTCTTTATCTTGTCTTCCTCTTTTTTTTTTTACCCTGGGAACCACTCTGTGCCCTGGTTTCCTTACCTGTAAAATGAGGATGAGGGTAGCATTATTGTGAGAATAAGGAGAAACTATTGGGATGTTGGAAAAGTCATGAGGCATTTTTGCAATGAAAAACATAGAAAAATCCGTCATGAATTTTTAGACAACCCAATATATGTCAAATTGCGTTGATCTAACTTGGCATATGGTACCTTCATAGACCCTCACAACAATGCTACCCTGATCCACATAGTAATGGTAGCTGCTCTGTTTAAGCAAATACAGCTTTATTAATACTTATTTTCAAGGATATGTATTATGTGAGTTATGTCTGAAGAGCATTTAGGGGGAAATCCACATGCACTGCTCCCTTGTCTTTTTCTATCCAACATTAACCAGCTTCTGAGTGAACAGGATGTGGAAGGGGTAGAAGAGGTAGCAGAAATAGCTAAGAAAAGGTGTTTTGTTTTCATCTGAAAATGGAGATAATAATAGTACTTACTTCATATGCTTGGTGTGAGTATTAAATGAGTTAATTCATGTAAAAACTTAGAACAGAGCCTGGGACATCAATAACATATGAGGTCTCAGCACACAATTCCTGCCCTCAAGTAGCTTAGAGTTCAGTTGGAGAGATAATATTCATGTAGTAAAAGGTAATTCACAGTACAAGTCACCACTTATTATTACATACATAGATTGCATGTAGTTTTAGGCCCTAAGATATGGTAATGAGAAAAACGGTCTCGGTGTAACTTGAGAGTGCCAATGAAATAGAGCAAACAATAAAGGCATCTAGATCAGAGCAGTGAGAAAGTTCTTTTGGGTGGAATGGTCAGAGATGTCTTCATGGAAGAGGTAGGGCTTTGGGTAGATCTCAGAAATATGCCAGGGGCTGGGTAGATAGAGATAGAGCAATGCAGTCGGGGCAAGAAAATGTGAGCTTAGAGACCGAAATGCTTATGGGATGGAGATGGAGCTCAAGCCTATTTGAAATATACTTAATGAAGCCCCTTGCACATGACCTTCTGGTAAAACACTAAACTGAGAAAGAGAAATTCATTTCCTAACATCCAGGAGCTAGCCTGGCACTATCAGCTAGGTCTTGGTGTTGCTAGGAGCTGAAATGGCACTAGTAGCAACACCAAACTAGGGCTTGATATTCTGTTGAACATAAACAATTTCACAGGACATCAATATCAGACAAATCAACTCTGCGACTATGATGGATCAAGGCAAAAACAAAACCACTCCATAATGTTCAAACCCAGGCAAAATATAAATATTGTCCAAGCCATACAAATGACCAATTTTCTCTCTCTCCCAGCTAACAAAATGACCACTGTTTCTTTACCAATTACAGCTTCTACCTCCCACCCCAGATAAAATGTATTGTAATGCTCAGTTACAGAATTGCTCTGCTTTCTGACAGCACCAAACCTAGAGTGAACGACAGCTTCCTCTGACCCTCCCCAAGTCATCCAACCAAAGCTTGAATCCTATAATAAGTGTTTTTATGACTCTTTTCTTGAGACAACTCACATTTCTTCACGGTGTTCGTTTTCTCTCACTGCAACAAGTGATAAACCCAACTTCATCATTATATGTGTGTTCCTGGTAGTCTTTGGCTAGATGGCATTGACATTATCACTACAACAATCGAGGGCTACTGATGCAGACCTGCCACTTAGCATCATTTTAAGAATTCTCAGAAATAATTCCAGAAGTGTCTGACACAAAAGCAGCCCCACCTCATACAAATGAAATGACAAAGGCAATCAATCACAGGATAATGTAGGGACAGAAAAAATACTTTTTTCAACAACAAATCACAATCCCACAATCACAGTGTAGAGTATTTTACTTTTTTCCTGATCATACTCCAGTAACAGAGATAACTCTGTTCTTATCTGCAACTGTTCCTACACCAATACATGGACAGTGTCTTTCCATTTTCTTATAATACTTTCATCCAAGGCTGGTATTTTTTTCTGTAATCTCTGGCAAAGAGCCCTGGGAAGATGGGACCCAACTTCAGGCTAGTTAAATACAGAGCCAAACATAATTTACTTATGGTCTTAGTATCAGGAGAAAATTGCAATTGATGCTCATGCAGGAACCCTCTTGTAGGTATTTTTTAAATGCTTCATACAGACACAAAATTTATGGCATTCCCCCAGCCCATTCTCAATTGTTGTTTTTGAATATTCATTTGATTCCAAACTATGCTAACCCACTGACAGAGTAGAAGAAGCAGTATAATTAAAGTATCTGACACTAATCTTATTCTCAAGGTGTGTACAACCTGGCTGGGAAGACAGCAAATCACTGAGAAACTGAACAAGAACATGGATACAGAAGAGTGTACTAAATTACATGGTTCTTTGAATGCCACATGAACTTGTCCCATAAACGCAAGAGTAATTTTACAACAAGAGTTCACCATGGACCAGGTGAGCCTAGGAAGGTTTTTTGAAGGAAAAATGGAGGGTAAAATTCAATTTAGATCAAAGGGTTTTTTTTGGGGGGGAGTTATCCTTTAATTTATCTTTATTATAAAGTGAATTGGGATAATTAATTTTGAGGTGGTTGTATAATGCTCCTTTAGGACCATTGGAATCAACCGAGGATGTCCCCAAAGCAGTGCTAGAAATGTTCACTTTTTACTGCAATAACAGCTCTCCTGGGATGTGTTGTCAAGCAGCTACCTGCACATTTCATCAAATATAAAATTTCCCACATTTGGAAAAATCATAGAATCATAAGCATGTAAAGGTCTGCAACTTCTGATTTGAAGAGTTTCCAGGAAGCATTCCTATATCACCAATATCTGCAAACCCCCACCTGTCACAAGTGACTAATATTCATCCTCACCAGCATTCTTTGTTGTCACTATATTTTATTTTAGCCATTCTATAGATATGTAGTCATATACTCATTTTCATATATAACATTTCATATAATTTGTTCCCATGCATTGCTCTGTGGTTTCACTTTTTTTCCAACATGTTTTATATATATATATATATATATATATATATATATATATATATATATGATTCCACACAGTGTGATTTTTTATTTAAGTATAGTTGGCATACAATATTATATTAGTTATATTGGTTTCAGGTATACAATATAGTGATTTGAAATTTTTATACCTTACAACAAGATCACCCCACTAATTCTACTAATCATCTGTCACCATACAAACTTATCACAGTATTATTGACTATATTCCCCTTTTCCTTTTTTACCCACTCCCATCCCCCTCCCTTCTGGCAACCATTCTTTGGTCTCTGTCTAGTTTGTTCATTTGGGGTTTCTCTTTCTTTCTTTCTTTCTTCTTTCTTTTTTTCTTTCTTTCTTCTTTCTTTCTTTCTTTTTTTAATATTCCACATATAAGTGCAACCATACAGGATTTGTATTTCTCTGACTATTTCACTTAGCATAATACACCTAAGTTCATCCATGTTGTGGCAAATGGCAAGATTTCATCCTGTTTTGTTGTTGTGTAATATTCCATTGTATGTATATACCACATCTTCTGTATCAATTTATCTCTCAATGGACACCTAGGTTGCTTCCATATTTTGGTTATTGTAAATAATACTGCAAAAACATACAGATGGCCAACAAACATGAAAAGATGCTCAACACTACTAATGATCAGAGAAATGCAAATTAAAACCATGATGAGATATCACATCACACGTGTCAGAATGGCAATCATCAATAAATCAACAAACAACAAGAGTGGTCAACAATGTGGAGAAAAGAAAACACTCGTGTGCTGTTCATGGGAATGTAAAGTGGCATAGTCACTGTGGAAAACAGTATGGAGGTTCCTCAAAACACTAAAAATAGGATATAAAGATCCAAGATGGAAGGGGAAATAAACACTGTGCCTGCTTCCTTCCATGAACACATTAAAATTACAACTAAAGTATAGCACAACCAACCTGGAGAACCATCTGAAGCCTAGCTGAACAGAAGTTTTATAAGTAAAGATGTAAAGAAGAAGCCACATTGAGACTGGTAGGAGGGGCAGAGACACGAACCAGGGTGGCCCTAAACCTTCATATGGTGGTTGAGAATCAGGAGCAATATCTTGGTCACAGAGGTTCCCCTCAGAGGAGCGAGGGGCTCCAGGGTCCCCAGCCCAGAGTACTGGTGCTAGGAAGAGAAGCCTCCACAACATCTGGCTGTGAAAAACAGTGGGAATTCCAACAATCCAGGTGAGACAGAAGGCTGCGGGAAACCCAGACCTAGTCTTAAAGGGCCTGCGTACAGATTCACTCACTCACAGGCACTCACTCTGGGCTCCAGCAAAGGGTTGGTGACTTGGGGGACGTTGGAGGCATATGGCGGGCAGACTGAGGTGTGTGGCTTTGTAGCAAGGGCTAAAGGACAGTCATCATTTTCCCTGTGTGGGGTCCTTCTCCAGTGCAACTGGCAGGTGGGTGCCATCTTTCCTCTGTTGAGCCTTCTCCCAGATGGCCAAATCCAAATCTGAGTTGGTCTGGTGAGCTCCTCTGAGACCCTGCCACACCCAACTCCCCAAACGAGAGAGGAACTTTCTCGTGAGCAGAAATCCCCATCCATATTGCATTCTCTTTTGAAAAACTATCAGAATCCGCAGGCCTCAGGTGGGTGGCGACTGGCCTTAGTGTGTTCTGAGACTTTTGCTCTACAGCTCCAGGCACAGTATTGGCACCAAAGTAGAATCTACGTTAACCTGGTGAATGCAACTCTTCCCAATCTAGTGACTCTCTGAGACCCTGCCTCATACAACTTGCATACTTCAGGAGGCTTTTTCAGTGGCTGAACCTTAAGGAAGCTAGCAGGTGGCAACAGGCCTTGGGGTGTCCTGGCTTTTTGCTGAGCTACCCCAGGCCTAGTCTGGTGGCAGCCATCTTTGGTTTGCAGTGTGGCCTCTCCCACACACCTCCAGGTTTAGGACAGGCAGCAAACAACTGCAGATCACTTTGTAGCTCCTACCAGGTAATCCCTGGACAGTCACAGGCAGTGAGTAACCTGGTCTTGCACCAGAGTCCCTCCCAAGTGGCCCAGAATCAACATATTTGGAGGTTGGCTTCAAACCACAGTAGAGCACCATCCAATTAGCCCCACAAGCAACACACACAAAGGGTGGTCTCAAGAGGCACCAGAGCCCACTGGAGTGAATCCTACTCAGTAGGGTAAGACCCCCCCCCCCCCCCCCCCCCCGCAGCAGCCCATAAGCTGTGGACATGGCCAATCAGACTGGGGACCAATTCCACCCACTGACATACCAATAGTAACCAAGATTCAACTGTAAAAGTAGAGCACACACAGCCCATACAAAGGACCCTCTGGGAGCACCCAGAACAGGTTACCAGGGAGACTGTGCCAGAGTCCCACAGGGCCCCTACTACATAAGGCCACCAGCCAAGACTAGGAGACATAGCAGATCTACCTAATACATAGAAACAAACACACAGAGGAAGCCAAAATGAGGCAACAAAGAAATATGTCCCAAATGAAAGAACAGGAGAGAACTCCAGAAAAAGAACTAAACGAAATGGAGGCAAGCAACCTACCAGGAACGAAGTTCAAAACAACGGCTATAATGATGCTCAAAGAACTTAGTGAGAACTTCAACAGAAAGATAGCAAGCATATAAAAGACATAGAAACCATAAAAAAAACCAGTCAGAAATGAAGAATACAATAACTGAAATGAAGAATGCAGTAGAAGGGATCACCAGCAGACTAGATGAAGGAGATGATCGAATCAGAGATTTGGAAGACAGAGTAGCAGAAAACACCCAATTAGAACAGCAAAAAGAAAAAAGAATCTGAAAAAATGAGGATAGTTTAAGAGACCTCTGGGACAATATCAAGCATAACAACATTTACATCACATCAGGCTACCAGAAGGAGAAGAGAGAACGCTAAGGATTGAAAACTTATTTGAAGAAATAATGACAGAAAACTTCCCTAAGCTGGTGAAGAAAATAGATATACAAGCTAAGAAAGCACAGAGAGTTCCAAACAAGATGAACCCAAAGAGGCCCACATCAAGCTGTGTTCATGTCAACCTGTGGCTGTGTCTTGCTGAGTGGCGTTCATTATTGTTTTTGTGTGCCATCGTGAGAATGTCTGAGCTTGAATTAGAGCAATGAACAAACATTAAATTTCTTGTTAAACTTGCCAAGAGTGGAAGTGAAATTAGGGACATGTTAGTCCAAGTTTATGGGGATAATGCCATGAAGAACATGACTGTGTACAAATGGATAAAACATTTTTTTAAAGATTTTATTGGGGAATTGGG
>NW_017731858.1:649022-651352 GCF_001890085.2 Hipposideros armiger | reverse complement strand
TAATAATAATAATAATAAGCTGGTACTCTTTCTGTGCCCAGAGCATCCTTGGCCTGTGGTCCCAAGAAGCATCTGAAGCACACAATGGCTCTAAAACACTGGATGCTGGATAAACTGACTGGTGTCTTTGCTCTTTATCCATCTATTGGCCCCACAAGCTGGGGGAATATCTCCCTCTTATTATCTTTCTAAGGCACAGACTTAAGTATGCTCTAGCAGGAGATGAAGTTAAGAAGATTTGCATGCAGTGGTTCATTAAGATTGATGGCAAGGTCTGAACTGATGTAACCTACCCCGCTGGTTTTATGGATGTCATCAGCATCAACAAGACCAGAGAGAACTTTTGTCTGATCTTTGACCCCAAAGGTCACTTTTCTGTTCATTGCATTACAAATGAGAAGGCCAAGTACAAGTTGTGCAAAGTGAGAAAGATCTTTGTGGGCACAAAAGGAATCACACATGTATCTCAGAACCCATGATGCTTGCATCCTCCGCTACCCTGAACCCCTCATCAAAGTGAACGATATCATTCAGATTGATTTGGCGACTGGCAACATTACTGATTTCATCAAGTTTGACACTGGTAACCTGTGCATGGTGACCCCAGTTGCCAACCTGGGAAGTATTAATGTGATCACCAATAGAGAGAGACAGACTGGATCTTTTGATGTTGTTCATGTGAAAGAGGCCAAAGGCAACAGTTTTGTCTCCTGGGTCTTGAACATTCCATTATTGGCAAAGGCAACAAACCATGGATTTCTCTTCCCCGTGGAAAGGGTATCTGCCTCACCATTGCTGAAGAGAGAGACAAGAGACTGGCAGCCAAACAGAGCAGTGGGTGAAATGACCTCTAGGTGACACAATTGGAAGAGCCTTGGACTCCAATTAAAGATAATATAGCATTAAAAAAAAACTAGTGTAGCAATACTTGCACCAGACAAAATAGACTTAAAAAAAATAAGAGACCTATAAAGACCTAGTAATCCCACTTCTGGGCATTTTTCCAAAGAAACCTAAAATGCTACTTCAAAGAGACATGTGCATCCATATGTTCATTGCAGCATTGTTTACAATGGCCAAGATGTGGAGGCAGCCTGGGTGTCTGTCAATGGAAGAATGGATAAAGAGGAGGTGGTACACATATACAAAGGAATATTGATCAACCATAAAAGGGAATGGGTTCTTGCCATCTGCGGCCGCATGGATGGACCTGGAAGATGTTATGCTGAGTAGAGTGTCAGACAGAGAAAGACAGATGCAATGTGATTTCGCTTACATGTGGAATATAAAGAACAAAATAAACAAATAAAACAGAAACAAACTCATAGATATGGAAAACATTTTGATGGTTGCCAAATGGGAGTGGGTTTTGGGGTGTGGGTGAAAAAAGGGGAAGGAATTAAGAAGTACAAATTGGTTGTTACAAAATAGTTATGGCAATGTAGGGCATAGCATAAAGAATATAGTAAATAATATTGTAATAAGTATGCATGTGTCAGATGGGTACTAGGTTTGTTGAGGTGATAGATGGGAAGATACTAAGGGGTAGGGTGAAAAAGGTGAAGGGATTAAGAAGTACAAATTGGTAGTTACAAAATAGACATGGGGATGTCAAGTAAAGCATAGGGAATCTAGTCAATAATATGTTAATAACTATGTATAGTGCCAGGTGGGTACTAGACTAGTCAGGGGGAATCCCTTCTTAAGTTATATAAATGTCTAATCACTATGCTGTACACCTGAAATTAATATAAAATAATATTGAAATTCAACTGTATTACAAAAATTAAAAATGAGGGGAAGGTGAATAAGTTCAAATTTCCAAGTATAAAACAAATAAGACATGGGGATGTAATGTACAGCATAGGGAATATAGTCAGTAATATTGTGATAGCGTGGTACGGTGTCAAGATGTTTCCTGGACTAATCATGGTGATCACTTCTTCAGGTATATAAATGCATAACTATGGTGTAACCCTGAAATTAATACAGTATTGTATGTTAACTATATTTTTAACAAAGGTCTTTTAAAAAACTAAAATTATGGGCCGGCCGAGTGGCGCATTAGTTAAGAGCTGGCTTGGGATCCCACATATGAGGGCCAGTGACACTGCCCTCTACAGCTAAGATGCTGAACAATAGCTCGACCTGGAGCTGGGCTGCCTTGAGTCGCCGGCAACGGCAGGTGGGTTGCCATGGGCTACTGTGTGTAGCCAGCAGCCAGTGTGAGCGGCCAGCAGCCGCTGTGAGCGGCTGTCCAGAAGTCGGCAACTGATCTGTCTCACCCGGGAAGAGTGCAATGATGGTGCCAACTTGGGCCAGTGAAGCAA
>NW_017731858.1:633523-641223 GCF_001890085.2 Hipposideros armiger | reverse complement strand
AAAAAAAAAAAGAAAGAAAGAAAGAAAGAAAGAGTGGGAGGAAAAGAAGAAACACCTCAGGTAAGGTGTTCCTCTTGCCAGCATCTCTGATGGATAGAGCACTGCTCAAAATTGCCTGACTACTGAGAACCCCGAGGCCATCACCTATCCAACTTTGAATGTCCCTGACACCTAGTAACATTTGAAGCTGAGTTGCTCTTAGGATACAGATGTAGACCTGTATCATAGCAGTTAGTGGTCTTAATTATAAGCCACAAAACCATGTCTAACTGATTTAGGGAGAAAAGTATTTATGTAAAGGTTTTTGGTAGTTCACAGAGTCCCTAGGAGAGCTAGGCAGCCTAACGCAGGTCTATGCAAGCCAGAACAATGACCGTCACAGTACATAAGTAGCCTGCTCAGGACACTACTAAAGTTGCCACCAATGGACACTAGACATGTCAGCCTTCCCCTAACACTCTCAACACTGAATCAAGAACTCCATCTTGATTGAATCCCTGCTGCTCCTTGAGAGGCCCTTCCTCCCACCAATACGGATCAACAGAGATTTCCCCCAAATATTGGAAGGGAATTTAGAGTCTGGGAAGTAAAAAAGAAGAACTGCATTTGTTTGCTAGAGCTTCCATAACAAAATACCACAGACTGGGTGGCTTAAACACCAAGAGTTTATTTTCTCACAGTTCTGGAGGCTAGAAGTCCAAGATCAAGGTATGGCAGGTCTGGCTTCTCCTGATGCCTCTCTACTTGCTTTGCAGATGGCCACCTTCTCACTGTGTCTTCATGTGGCCCTTTCTCTTCTTATAAGGACACCAATCATATGGGATTGGGGCCCACCTTAATGGCTTCATTTTAACTTAATTGCATCTTTAAAGGCCATATCAAATTTGAGGTACTGGGGTGGGGGTGGTTAGGGCTTCGACATATGAATTTTGCAGGGAGCACAATTCAACCCACAACACGGGCAAGTGTTCATTTCCCCAAGTTTGCTACCTTGCCATAGGAACTACTGGTTTGGGATGGCTTACTACTCCATTCTGTCTACCCTTCTAAGGTCAAAACAGGCTATCTTCTCCTCTTACAATCCTATATAATACCAGCTACTTTCTCTAATCTACCAGTCCTCTATTGAAGTCCCAGCCTGCTTTGTGGCTGCACTTACCCAAATTAAAACATCCGGAGTCTTAAATGTCTTGATCTGATATTCTTCTAGATAAAATATTGGACTTCAAAATGGCTTATCTAATGGCAGGTAGTTCCGGTACAAGTATCACTCATGTCCTAAGGATCAGATGGGTGGAGATATCTAGAAACATTTGACTATCATGTTCCTCAAGATAAGTTCTGGAGAAAATTATTTAGAATACGGTCCCACCACCTTTAAAAAATATCGCAGGGCTGGCCGAGTGGCGTGATGGTTAAGAACTGGCTTGGGGGCCGGCCAAGTGGCGCGATGGTTAAGAACTGGCTTGGGACACCAGAGGGCCCCGGTTCGGATCCCACATATGAGGGCTAGTGACACTGCCCTCCACAGCTAAGATGCTGATAAACAGCTCAACCTGGAGCTGGGCTGCTGTGAGTCACCGGCAACGGCGTAGGCTNCGCGTTCTTTCCTCGCCGACTCCGTCTCCACCTAAGGGAACCCCTGGAGTTTTGTGGGGTATGTACCCTTTGATGAAGAAATTAGATTGGATCACTGCCTCCTCCTCCAGGGTGATGAGGTTCTAGGGAAATGAGTCTCACTAACCAAGCTCATAATAAATGGATTTCCAAAAATATTTCCAAAATAATTGGGGGGGGGATGACTTAATAATGATTCATACTCATTGAGTACTTATTATGTGACAAGGACTCTGAAAAATTATTTACATGATCTATCTTATTTATACTTCATAATTATCCTGTGATACACTGTGAGGTACTATTTTCTCCCCACAATGTGTAATAGATAAGGAAATTAAGCCTCAGAGAGAGGAAGTAATCTACAGGGGGTAAATGACAGATCTATGTGACTCCAAAGCCATTATGACATTCATCATCATAATAATAGAAGACACAGCCCCTTCCTCAAGTAACTAGGAAGACTATGGGGAGAGGATAAGGAAGAAGGCCTATAAGCAGAAAACACAGTCTTTTTCCTTCTGTCTATGACTCAGCTATAGCTGTGACTCATACAAGACTGAAGGTCACTCAGCAAGTTGGAAATGACCCTGGGCATGTATTATAGCCAACGCATGAGTGCTGTAGCTCTGGTTGTTATCCCAAACTGACCTCTCTCACCACCACTCCCTCCAAGTTAAACATTCTTCAGTCTTCCACTCCTACCTTCCTCATACAAATGTGATCAAAGACAATAAATAAGGTGTCTGAATGTGCTGTTTGGGGGTGGGGAGGGCAGAGGTGTGCTCTGAGACACAAGGGAGGTTGACCAAAGAGCAATTTCCAAGGCCCAGGAATTGAGCAGCATACCAGCCTGGTCTCCCAGCATTTGTGTTGTTGGTGAGAATGAGAACTCTGGCCCCTTTGATGGGGCTGATGTTGATTGGGTAACAGGCTTTCCTCCTACAGGATGCTGAGAAAATAGAATGCATTTCCCTCTCTTTTTCCTTCATTGTATGACCCAGACTGGAAATAAATTTCTTTAAGTCAAACCCCATTCTCATCAGCAGGTGCAAAATAAAATAGCTGCCTTATATAATGCTCTGTAATTCCCCACATTAAACAAAAGTGGGTTGATTAATCTATTTACATCTGGTTTGCAGAGGTGGCACTGAGATAAAAGAAACTAATGGTGGGTATTTATTTCCAGCAGTCTCTGTATTAATCATCAGTTTTCTACCTGAAGCTTGGAAGCATAAATGGGAATTTATGATTGTTGTCAGAGGTTGTGGGATGGGGGAGAATGAGAACTGCAAGGGATGTATCTACAGGGTAGTTTAGCTCTTTGTAACCTTGGTAAACTCTCAGGTTCACAGGCCTAGTAGTTTTTTTTGTATCTGCCACCATGTCCATCCTGGTCTTCCTGTGTTTTCTTGCCCACACATCACTTTACTCTCAAATATAGCTGGCTTGTACTCATCTGCAACCCCCCACACCCCCCCTCCAAAAAAAAAAAGATGCCTGTCCACTCTTGCCAGGGTAGCAGAACAGCAAGGATCACCCAGTCTGAGCAGCACCAGGCTTTTCAGGCTTAAGCTTTAGGATTTCTGTTTTCTCAAGTTTTGTCCTTCCACCCTTTAGGGCACCCCCCCATCCTGAAGATGTATACACAACTTATATACTCCCAACCCCCACTCCCCACCACCAGTTGAAAGTCCTCTTAACAATAGGGTAGTAGGAGGCAGCCTCAGGAATTTGTAAATACCTACTGGTCCCCTCCTTGATGAGTGGGATGTGTAACCTTCACTTATTCCAGTTATATAACTGTTCGTCAGCCAATTCCCAGAAGGCTCTTCTCTGATCTAGTTGCACCTCACCATTTAAGGATTTCATAGGTTACAAAAGGTGGGGCTGTCAAGTTGCTATAGAAACCTTAGCTCTACTGACCTTTATTTTTTTTAGCCTAATAAAAAGTTAAAACAAAGTTAGATCAATTATTCAGTGAGGGATTGGGTATATTTTAAGTATAATGTGCTCTTTCACACTGGGGAATGCTTGAAAGTTTTCTAACTCAGACAATTTCAACTTGCCTCCTGGTCTTTTGTTTTCTATGGTATTTTGACATTTTTCAATCAAATAATTTTATTGAGTTTCAAAAAAAATAAAGAATTATCTCTTAGTTGTACATGCTCTTGCTAAAGAACTAACTTCATTGTCATGCTTAGACTCCATAGGCTGGAATGGAGTAGGGAAGGCTGGAGAATTGATAAGACATGGTAAAGGAACAGCTGGAGGTACCAGGTATCTGGCAAGCCTGAAGTCACAATCAGCTAAGTACTATGCTCTAGTCCCAAGGAGTGAGGCCACAAAAGCCTTGAATCCTGTTTGGGAGACCAGCAAGCAGAGTTAGGTACCTGAGTAACTGGAACTCAGGCCCCAGGCAGGTGGCTGAGGAACAGCATAAGTCCGTAAGAGTAAAATTTGAACTTGGAGTTGAACAACTGCCTTCTGATAAAATATTGGGACACTAGATGCCTCCTGTCCAAGATTGGGTGGCACCAAGTTGTAGCTTGGGGGAGCTATATAGACCCCCTTGTATCCACATGTCTCCCAAGGTTACCTTCAAATAAACATAATAAAAGCTTTCTTTGATAAAGATAACATATATTTTAAATATTAGATAATGGGTGAAAGAAAGCCTATTTAGAGACTTTTGCTATTTCTGTTCTGCTAGCACATACCATCTAAATAGAAGTAGTGTGCGTGCTACGTTTACTCAGCTTCAAGACAGACCCATGGCCACACACAGTAGCTCTTCTTTTTGACCCATTTCCCCACCTCCCACTAGTAACTATTTGATGCCTTCAATAGATAGATAGATATTCTTCCTATATAGATATTCTAGAGCTGTCACTGTATCTTCTTGGCTTCCAAGTAATAGAAAATCAAAGTTTACACAGAAAAAAAAGTGATATTATCATTATCTACCAGTCTTCATGACTCAGTGAAAAAAGGGCTGGGATGGGGTGGTGGGGGACACATTCTACGGCCGCTTTCATTCCCAAGAGAGCCCAGACTGAGTAGGGATTACAGCTTCTTTACTCTCAACGGCCCACTTAGAGCTGAACAATGTCTGTGGAGCCTAGTGGCCTAGCCAAAGCATTGGCCAAGGATGAGGAGCAAAAAGGAAAGACTACAGAAAGAAAGAAAGAAAGAGGAAGGAAGGAAGGAAGGNCTTGGGCCAGTGAAGCAACGTCCTCCACAACTAGACTGAAGAACAAAAGGATAGCAACTTGTCTGTTCCCCTTCCCCCAATTCCCCAATAAAAAAACACAAAAAACTAAAATTAGATCTACCATATGACCCAGCAATTCCACTTCTGGTTATTTATCTGAAGAAAACAAAAACACTAATTTGAAAAAATATATGCATCCCTATGTTCATACTGTGTGATTTTTAAATTGTGTTTTTGACTGCAGTATAATTTCCTAGTTATACTGATGACATATCTTTAGTGAAATAAAAGTGAAAGATTTTCTTTCTATCATGGTTGTTAACATCATTCTTTAAATTTTTATTTTATTGTGGTAAGAACACTCAACATGAGATCTACCTTCTTAACAAATTTTTAAGTGTACAAGGAATTATTGTTAACTATAGTTGCAATGTTGTACAGCAGATCTCTAGAGCTTATTCATCTTGCTTAACCAAAAACTTATGCCCATTAATTTTTTACTTGTCACTTTCTTCTGCACCAGCCCCTGGCAACCATCAATCTCTACCTGCCTCCTTCTTAATTCCAACTGTACACATTTGGAAAGGTTCATCATATTACCATCCCTAACCATAGTGGTGAATGAAAGCATTCAGAAGGAGGAAGAATGTTCCAGAAATAGACTTGTAAGTGTTAATGCAGGAAATTATCTTCTCAGGATAAAAATAAAGAAATGTACATAAAAGTCTGACATTTTATCTTATAGATTCTGGTCAATGTAAATATCTCCTATAGTCTAAGTATTATTCTACTTGGATTGGATTGGTTAGCTTAGTAAATTAAACATTAAAAGAGTTGTATGGTGTGATGTGTAACCTTGGCTCGGTTACTTGACCTCTCTAAGCCTCCATCTCTGTCTATAAAGTAGGGGGGAAATATAAGTCTCTATCTCTTCGCTTAACACAATTCTTAGTACATAGGGAGAGGTTGATAAGTATTAGCTGTTATTATTTAAGGTAAAACAAATGCCATTAAAATGGAAAGCAGCATACTGTACTGGAAAAAGCACTGAACTGAACCTCAGAAGTCCTAAATTCTAGTTTTGATTCTGGCAAAAAATAACCATAATGGCCATGGATCAGTGACAAAATCTCTCTGGGCCTTAGTTTATTCATTTGTAAAAAAAAAGTGAAGACATTGGACTAGATGCTTTCTAAGGGCCTGTCCAACTTTAAATATCATTCTACAACAATTTCATAATTCCCCTATTATAAAAAAGTCCACTCTCTCTGCTTCCTACTATCCCCAAAGTGAGTAAAACTAAAACGTGTAAATTACTGATTAAACAATATCCATGAGGTTATCAGAGGAAAACTTGTACAGGGTCCTCACCAGTACTGTAGCCATTTTTTGCCCATGGCTGTAGTCTGTTGTGAGGGATAGATTAGAGCAGGGGCCTGCAGTAATGAGTTGGAGAAGATTGGCATAGCTCATGAGTGTGTCATTAGCATGACGAATGAGGCCATTGAGCTCACACTTTATCATCAACATTTATGTGCCTCTATCTTCTGCATTTGGAACACATGGGGGTGCTTCAGAAGCACCCACACAATAGTTCTTTGATGACTATGTCTGGAACAATTAAAACATCCATACTGATTTTGTCTTTGGCTTTGTGTAAATGAATATTATCAAAGCTTTGCTCCTGAAAAAAGGTTGCCTCTGGAGCCTGGAAGCCTATTGATTTCTTATGACTGCAATCTGGCATTGAAAGGCTATGTGGCATCACGTGGTTCTCAACTTTTTCTGTCTGACTTATTTTGGTTAGCGTTATAATCTCAAGATCCGTCCATGTTGTCACAAATGACACTACAAACAAATGAAGAAACAAAAACTCATAGACACAGATAAGAGTTTAGTGGTTACCAGAGGATAAGCAGGGAGGGGGGTGGTAGATAAGGGTAAAAGGGATCAAATATATGGTGATGGAAGGAGAGCTGACTCTGAGTGCCGAACACACAATGTGATATATAGATGACGTATTACAGAATTGTACACGTGAAATCTATGTAACTTTGCTAACAACTGTCACCCCAATAAACTTTAATAAAATAAAAAAATAAAAAACTGAAAATAAAAAGAAAAGCTATGTGGCAAATTGGTCTTTATTGATTTGGGGTGGGGGGTATTAAAAGCACACCTAGCCATGAAATTGACTCTCTGAACCTGTTGTAGAAAAGACTTAGCAACACTGCATAGAAACTCACTTGCAGACTTCCCTTTCTCTGAAGGAAATAATAAACAAAAAATAAAGAAATAAAGAAAAATATTTTTGTAGGAAACATCTTCATTAATATGCTGTATCCAGAGAAAGAAACTAACAAATTAGCCTTCAATTTGAGGGTTGGTTGGTTGAGGATGATGTCAGGGTGCCCAAGGGACACTTACAAAGGATGTCAAGTGTACAGAGGAGCCAGGGGCACCCAGGTGACCAAAGGACAGGTTCTACTGACAGGAACAACATTGTGTTTCTGTATGGGTTGGACAAACCATTTCATTAGCTTAAACACGGAGAACCCTGGGATACCTCTGCCCTTGCAGAAGCCTAACAATTGGAAGGTAGTTAATACATAATCCGCTCCTTACCATGTACAAGGGAGGTGCAGGAAGACACCCATGTGTTGGGAGCCAGCTGCACCTCAGTATCTGACATACCTATCACACTGCTATTGGGACAAATCCTGAAGCTCTGGCTGAGAAACAGATGCTGCTTTAATGTTTTGAAAAATTTAAATTCCCCTTTGGATGCCCCCAGTAGGATAAAAGATCTGACACCCCTTCTTATATTGATTGTTTTATTTTCTTTAAATAAGTGAGTTTTGGACATATT
>NW_017731858.1:602327-626942 GCF_001890085.2 Hipposideros armiger | reverse complement strand
CAATTCCCCAATAAAAAAATCTTTAAAAAATATCGCAATGCATATGCAACACTGTTAATCTAAAAAGGCTAGCTAGGTACAGATATCATGTTCTTACTATTAGAAATACACTATTTTCTTTTTGCCATGTAGCTCTAGGACAAAAAAGAGTGTTACCCATGAGCTTGTCTATCTGGCTCTCATTATGCAAAATTTCATAACTCTGTTTTGTAAATTGACAGTCATTAATTTTTCCCTAATAAGTGGCTATCAGCAGAAGTGACCTAGCTAAAATTCTGTTTGAAAACCATAAAACAAGGTTGTTTTTATTTATGGGCCACCACATATGCACCTCTGGGCTCAATCTGATGACCTCTTTTCTTTAGACAAATAGAGCGTTCTATTCTTTAGCCCTACATCTAAGGAAGAGAAAGGTGGGGAGAGATATGAAGCTATTCCTGGCAAAGAAGCAGTTTTGAATGGTGGAAACCAATGGAGAATAGAAGGATAGTTAGAACTAGACTTTTAAAAAATATATCAGCGTGGCTTCCTGAGTTGTGGGTTTTATTTTGTTTTTGTTTTTGTGAAGCTGAAATTTATGGGAATGATAATCAATATGTATGGTTGTCGGAAAAGTCATGACATATTTTTTCTATGTTTTTCGTTGCAAAAATGCATCATGACTTTTCCGACAACCCAATATATTGGGAAGCCATAATGAAACTTTTTAGGAGAATAAGGCAAAGCCCGTTTGTAGGAGATGCTGAAAACCATCAGCTGGGTCAGGCAGAGGATGACCAGGCAGGTAGTGTTCAGAGGCTATTGGGGAAAAGGGAAAGCTGAGACCAAAAGAGCAGAACAGTGTAATGCAAGACTCAAGAAAATAAAAGCTAAAAGAGCAAAGGAGGGAAACCGGGTGGAAATATGACTATGGATCCAAGATGGGAGAGGATAAGTGTGATGAGGCAAGGACAGAGACTACCAGATGAATAAAACAGGGGGGAAAACAGGAAGTGAATGTCCAATTTGCTTTAGTCTAGACCCTAGAGTCAGAGAAAGACTATTACCAAGAAGGGTACAGGTCAAGAAGCCAGGGAGCAGATAGAGCATGTTGCTCCATGGTGGATGCATGTGGGGGGCTCTAAGAACCCCCCATCCTCCAATTTATGTGCCCATGTTTTAATATATGACTTTTAGCTGATTCTGAAAGGCATAACAACTTATACACATTTTCTATTTACACAGAATGGCCCCAGATAAATTACATGAATATTTACACTTGCTTATTTGCTGGGTCAATTCTAGGCTGTAGCCCAATAGCCAGCATGCCAGGGAGACAAAGTCAAAGGGAGGTGGGAGAGGCAGTCCTTAAACTTATCAGATTTGAGAAGTTGGAGGTTTGGGTCAAGTTCAAATTTAATATGTTGTCCTGATATGCTGAACCACCACCAAATCACTGGAATATTATGGGGCTCTCATGTTAACCTTGGTAACCTCAAACAATTATGGCTTAGAACTTCTTGATGAAGATTGTGGACTTGAGTGTGTGGAGAGTGCTTATACATAGAGTGCATGAATGGGCTTCATTGATTCAGAGGAGGTCTGTAAAGTGTATGCAAAGTGTATTCAAAATTGTGTGTGTGTGCCTTTTTCTAGAGGTGCATAATGTTCCATGTTTGTGTGTGACACAATAATGGTGATAACCACTGAGATACAGAAATAAAAAGAACAATGAAATAAGGTTAAACTATCTACTCAGATGGCCAAAATATCAGGACAAGGTCGACTTGGCCTAGAAGGACTTTCAAGCTTGTGCTGCCCCTCTGGAAGCTACAGTGAGAGTCAGAGCTGTGAAACCGAGTAGCACTGATGGTACTTGGAGGGGCCCTCTGCTGCCCGAAGCCTTATGTCAGGGCAAACACGGATGGAAAGCTAGGAAAGCCATTTGGTAAAAGCTTACAGTCATGAATAGCCTCAGTGTTTGAAGTCATCTCACAACAAGGCTATTTTTCATAGTCACAGAGTTTCACCGATAGATCTGAACAAAGATATTTGTCATACAACATAAAGCTTGTGTTCCATTTGCAGACCACACTGCATATAGTGCAGTACAAGCTAATTCACATACAAATCCTGGATTTATTTTGTGAATATCAAAACCATACCGTATTAAATGTGTGAATGTCTTACCAGAAATTTTCTCCTTATCTTTGGCATTCCATTTTATGTTTGTTTGTTTTAATACATTGGAAGGATAATAAAATGGAAATGGTCTGTGACTTTCTCAGCTTCTGTGGTTTTTCTCACTTAACAGTCAAGTTCAGCCATATATCTATGTCCCTAAGTGTGCCATCCTGCAATGGACAGGGAGAGAGAACAGGCTGGCCAGAGAGAACAGGGGATGAGCCTGGGCTGAGCTATGGGGAAGGCGATAAGGATAGCTTTGATGGGATAAAGCTCCCTGCCATAGTGAGAAATGAGTGCTCTGGAAGCAGACTGCCTGGATTCATATCTCCTTCCATTTCTTGATTGCTCTGTGCCTTTAAGCAGGTTCCTTAACCTCTCTGAGCCTCAGTTTTCTCTTCTATAAAATGGGGATGAGAATGGTACTTGCCTTATAGGACTGTTGTATGTGTTAAAGAGCAGTTTGCCTGGTACATAGTAAGCACTCAATATGTTAGTTGCTGCTGCTATTATTAGTATTAGTATTATTTACCCTTGTGTAGTAGTGGTAGAAGAAGACTTCTCTAGCTGGGAGCTCTGGGGCTGGGGACCTGTAAATCCATTTTGCCATGACCTTAGCGGGATGAATGCTGAGGAATGAACCGCTCAATTCCAGTGAAATCCGAGAGGGGTAATAGTTTCAATCTTGTGGTTTGAAGTGGGTAGGTGTGTAAGGATGACCTTAGGCAAAAGCACAGAAGATAGTTCTCTATTATGTATATTTCAACAGCCTCTGCAAATGTTGGTCTGAAAATCTCTCTATCACACCAGCATAGTATCTCTAGAAGATCTCTGTAAAGCACAAATAAATTATCTAAGAGCCAAAACCTGATATCTGGACTTTAAGCACTTCATATGTCTAAATAAATTCATTTTCAGGATTGCTTTTTCCTGGAAACAGCTATTGGCATTGGAGGTAAGTTTAGAGACAGAGAAAGAAGAAATACCTAGAGCCAGTGGTGTGCTGGTAAAAACGTAGCAATCAGTTTTCTGGGAAGGGAGCCATGGTTTCTAGTGTGATGTAAATACTCCCACCATGGCTGACTTCAGCTACCAACCTGACATCACTGAACTTGGACTTGGAAAGAGATACTCAGTGGGATACCATCATCTATTATAGCATTTCCATAACATAGATGCCGTAGGCCAAAATACCGTTAAGAGCATAGATAAGAGCCAAATCTAGTACAATAATTAGGAAGTGATGAGCTTTGAGTATTTATTACTTAGTTTTTAATGTAATTTATTTAATTGTAAGTTTACATTACATTTTAAAATACTGGCTGTGTTTAACAACTAGCTTGTAAAATTTCTGAAATTTTAACTATTGGCTTTCATAAGCCAGTATGAGCCAGTTCCAGCACACCACAGCCAAGGCCCTGGCTTTTGTTTGATTGAGCAAGGTGAGGAGATTGATCTGGGGCCACTGTCCTAACACCTTCAGCAGTTATAAACCACAACCCTCTACTCCAGTCCTGTCAGCATCTTCCTTTCCCCCCTCTACCCCAGGCCTCCCCATTTCTGAACATTCTACTCATTCTTCAAAACATGTCCATCCCACTAATCCCCACTTCTCTTCCTCTGGTCCAAACCATAAGGTGCCTCCTGCGCCCAGCCCCAGGAGTCGGGCTGTGCTGAGAGGGTTCCCATTGCGGTTACCCAAGGAACCTGACTTGCTCAGCAAGCTGAGCTCTCATGCACTAGCCCTCTTTCCATCTCCCGGATGTCTGCTGCACAGGCCCACCTAGAGACCAGCTGCTGATTTCAATCAGCATACAACAAAAATGTGAGAAACCAGGCCCTGCTTCCCTGTTAGGAATCACCATGCCTTGAGCCCGGTGCTCTGCCAGTCTGAACTGCTCACGGTGTTCCTTACAACTTTCCAGGGTTCTCTCTATGGACTACCAGATTTTTTTCACACGTTTCTTCTTCCTGGCATGTTCTTCAACCTCTCTCCACTATTCTCACCCTTCAGGATTCAGCTCCTGCATTATCTCCTCCAGGGAGCCTTCCCTGAACACCTCCCAAGCAAAATTAAGTGACTTTCCTGAGATATCACCATGCTCTGCAATACGCTGTGTTTTCTTCCCTAGGCTGTGAGCCTCTCAAGGACATGGACAGTGTTGTATTCCTCTCTATAGCCCAATGCTAGCATATATATGTCCTGTAAATATGTGTTACCTTAATAAGTGAATGAATTGGAGGAGTTAATGACCTTGTAGAGCCTTGTCTAAGTAAGAATTACCATTGTAGCTGAGCCCCTGTTTTCCTAGCAGTTTCTATAGGTGGAAACACCTTGGGTGAACACCCTCCTGTGTGAACCGTGAGATCAACGTGAACATTAGAAGACCCCTTTTCCTATTTATCTATTTTTTGAACACATGTCAAAGACTTGATTCAACGCATTAATTAATGAGGAAACCAGTAAGATGTTACAACCTGTCCCAAGCAGAGCCTTTTCCACTTTAAAAATTCCTTCATATGCGAATTTATAACCTTGTAGAGCTGGTGGCCAACGAACTCCACCCCTTCAGGCATCTGGCCTCCAGCAGGAAGGACTAGGTTGAAAGCCTCCTTTTCCATGTGAAGCTGTTTCAATAAGAGACTTTAAACACATTTAGGAAAGATGGAAACAGACGAGACACATGGGATCATTGGACCTATGAACCAACCCTGAAATCTCTTGCTTATGGTCTTCCTACTAAACAAGATAACAAATGTCTATTGGAGTGGGGGAGGATATACAAAAACTTTTATTATCTGTCCTTTGAAAAGCAAGGCTGAACATGTCTTGATGGCCTGTTCTGGATCAGGACCCCCAAATCTGATTTTCTTCCTCACTGGGATATGGATCTCAGCTCCTTCATTGATCAACTGAACGATTGGGAGTTTAGGGGTGCCTGAGCTGGCAGACATGATTCTCAAGGACTCTTCCTGCCCAGCCTAAAACAGCCTGCTCCATTGAACTCAAACTTCCGAGGAAGGGGTGGAAGTTTCTCCCAGGCAGCAGGTTGTGTGAGAAAAAAATCTCCCTGAACAGAGGAACAATCTAAAGAGAAAAGGTGGGGGGAGTCAGAGAGAGAATAATCTCCAAAGGGGCCTTTCCAGATGGGCTGCAGTTGCCTACATTTTTGTTGTTGTTGTTCTTTACAATGAAAGTTCCATCTCCAAGAGGCGCCCCCATCAGAACATTCACAGGGTGAGAAAGGGCTGCTGCAAGCTTCCTCTAGTGTGCAGAGTATGCATAATATATTAGGATCTATATTGGTCACTACTTCATGGAATGACCTTGAACACTGTTGTACAATCACAGTTCTCTTTTCTGAAAAATGAGAGAACAATACCAGCCAAAAACAGGAAGCTGGGCTAGGTGACTTTTTAAGGGCTCTTCCAGCTCTGGGATGTATGACTCTAGAACTATGGGGTTGCAGCATTCGAATGTTCTCATACATTTTACCTTTTGAATCTTCAACTCTGTACTCTTTTTTTTTTTCAGTGACACAAGAATACTCAAAGCAGCCACAGAGGTGGGTTGGGTTGCGGGAAAAGTGAGCTGGGCAAGCTGTGTTGACAATTGTGGGGTCCCTGAGTTTGTACTCATTAGGAAGAGAGGCCCTCATGGAGGAGAGTTCCAAAGACAAAAGATGGGCAAGACTTTGGGGGACTAGAATTAGAAAGAATACACTAGGATACAGGAATCAAGGCCTGATAAATGAGAAGAGTGGCGGGCTTCCTGAGATGCCGCCTAAATTGCAGAGTAAGAATAACAACTGGAAGGTCAGACAGCCTGGATGCCAAGCCCAGCCTCCTTGCTTCTTAGCTGCATGGACTTCCACAAGTTGCTTTATTTGTCTGAGCTGCAGCATCCTCCTCTGTAAAAGCTGGGTAATAATCGCACCTCCCTCAGGACGAAATGTCATGCTTAACACAGTACCCAGCCCAGAGTTTACATTCAGTAAATGGTAACTGCTTTTGCTGTTTGTTCATTTGCTGTCACTGTTACTAGAAGTTTCCCACTGGGCATCTATGAGCTGAATTGTTCTCCTGGGTCTGTGACACTGCAGGATGGGTGGCTCATAGCAGCTGTTGAATGTGGACTCTGGAATCATATTGTCTAGGTTTTAATCTGCATGACCATAGGCAAGTAACAAAACCACCCTGTGCTGCAGTTTACTCACCTATAACATGGGAATTGAGATCTACTTCGTAGGTTATAGTAAGGAGCTCATGGGAAGCTAAATGTTAACGAACATTTACAAAAGAGCCTGGCACACAGTGAACGCTCGATGGACATTAGCTGGGCCTTTGGCTGCCTAAGAGTGTAAGAACACGACTATTGCCTAAAGGCATGACTGCAGTCTTGGTGTGTGTACAAGTGGTTTTCCCAATTGGATGGAAGATAAAATCCAGTCACTATGGCAAGAGGATACATGAAGCTCCGCCTAGAAGGAGGCGAAAATGTCTCCACTTCGGTTGTCATGATTATTCATTTCCAGAGCCCTTCCCTCCCCAGTTCCCCTCTTCCCTCCCTCCAGCTGGAACTTATTCCTGTGGACTGCATAAACAGAAGGGCTAAACTTCATTTGTAGACATAATGCTCTCCCCAGCTCTGAGCACTGGTCTTCTGATGAAAGTGCTCATTTGGGCTTGTAGAAAGAGCACGTAGGTCTGAGAATGCAGTTGCATGCTAGGAGTGGCAATAGGCATCCTGATGGGCCAAGCAGGCAGTGATCTCTCCTGTTCCCATGACTGTGTTGAATATTCCCATAATGTACCTCAAAAATCCAAAAGAAGATTTTTTTAATTACATTTATTGGGGTAGCATTGGTTAGTAAAATTATACAAATGAAGTCATATGGTTCTTGACTTTTTCTGCCTGACTTATTTCGCTTAGCGTGATAATTTCAAGATCCATCCATGTTGTCGCAAATGGCAGTATTTCATCTTTTCTTATGGCCGAGTAATGTTCCATTGTGTGTATGTATCACATCTTCTTTATCCAATCATCTATCAAAGGACACTTCGGTTGTTTCCATGTCTTGACCACCATAAATAATGCTGTAGTGAACGTAGGGGTGCATATATCTTTATGAATAAATGTTTTCAGATTTTTGGGATAGACACCCAGGAGAGGGATTGCTGGGTCATATGGTAATTCTAGTCTTAAGTTTTTGAGGAACCTTCATACTGTTTTCCATAGTGGCTGTACCAGTTCACATTCCCACCAACAGTGTATGAGGGTTCCTTTTTCTCCACAGTTTCTCTAGCACTTTTTATTTGTCTTGTTGATGATAACCATTCTAAGAAGTATGAGGTGATACCTCATTGTGGTTTTGATTTGCATTTCCCTAGTACCTAGTGAAGTTGAGCATTTTTTTCATATATCTGTTGGCCGTTTGTATGTCTTCTTGGGAGAAGTGTCTGTTCAGCTCCTCTGCCCATTTTTTAATTGGATTGTTGTTGTTGTCGTTGAGTTGTACAAGTTCTTTATATATTTTGGATGTTAGCTCCTTATTGGATGCATTGTTGAGAAGCAAGATTTTTAGAGCAAAATTGGACTTAGGGTCAGTGGGCTATTTTGGAACTTAATTTTGTTGCACTTGTGGCATCCAGAAATTGTTGATATTGACTTACTGGAAGGTAGGCAGTGTTCTGCTGGTGGGTTTAGAAAGCAGCACTTTAGTAAGTGGAGGAAAGTGTTTTTCAGGGCTTTTTAATGCAACAATGACATTTGCTAATCCATGTGTTTAAGTGCACAGTAAACATGTATAGCCAGACAACATGATCATAGGTTGAAATGGGAAAACCAGTAACAGAAAACTGGAAAGGGTGGGGGAAGTGGGCTCAGAGATGTAGAGGCAGGGCACCTTGGAGCCTGCACTTTCTGTCTTGACCAGGGCATGCCTCTACAATGAGCTGACCATGGTCAAGTCTGGCTGGCAATTTTCTGCATTATGTGGCAAAAACCAATATCAGGGAGCAATACATCAGACCATTTTCATCCCACTTCAGCCCCTCCTGGGGGTAACAAAATTGAACATAACTGAGGAAGGGAAATATCTGGGAGCCTATGGGTCTTGGGCATTTTTTCTTTCCTTCTCTTGCTCTTATCTCATTTTAAGACTTGGGATTTCCTTCTAAAGAGGCATCTTTGGCCCTGGAGAACTGAAATTTGCCAGGGTGGGTCCCAGAGGAGAGGAAGGAGAAAGCGTTGGCTTTGGCTTTGCTCAAGGCCTAGGGGACAACTGCAAATAAGACCTTCTTTTTAGATGGCCCAATCCAGTTCTCCACAGAGAGTTATGCCAGCATTCTGGGCAGGACTGCTCTGGAGGGAAGATTGTGTCTTTGGCCAGAGTGCACTCTATCTCATGAGAGCCAGAGTATGGCAGACTGAGCACAGAAGGGCAATGTCTAACAGAGCCAAGAATTCCCTCTGGGGCCTAGTTGGGCAGGAGCTCTGATTTTTCTCAATTACCCAAAAGATCCAGTTACAAAGAACATGGTCTGGCCCAACTGGAGTTTTCTATCATTTCATGTTTTAATTCTCCCACTCCCATGTCTTTTTTTCTTCAGTGGTAAGATAGACCTTGTATAACATCATCAGTTGCACAAGACAAAAATCGGTCCCGTAAGAAGCCAAGATGTTGCTGAAGCTTTCTTGCTGGAGTTAGCTCACTGTCTCAGTCAGTTTTACCAATTTTCCTGTTAAAAGGTTTACCCTAAGGGCCTTAGATTTAGCCTATTGTTGGGAAATGGTTTGATTGAAATAAAAATGTGTGATTTGCTTTCATGAACATTTTATAATGCCAAAGAAAACAGAGGCAGTTGTGTGCTCTGCTTTAGGAAAACCCAGTATATGAATGGATTTACAAATAAACTAGGGGTAGATTATTGGCAAAACAATTCAACATAATTCTTTAAATAACAAGCTTTCCTGGTGTATTTTTTAACAATTAATTTATGGCCAGGGTTTCAGAACACATCAGTCACATTAATCAGTTCACATCTGCTTCATTGTCACATACTAAGTAAGAGCTTGCTCTCTGAGTACAGGTCTAGTTCCTTGAAAGATCTTCTGGTCAAATGTATTATAACTAACAGGAACAAGAGCAAGTTAAATGTTCCAATAGCTTTCCTTTCTATTCGGCTTCCAACAAGATGAAGGTATTTGGGTAATTCTTGCCCTAAGGTATAGGTAGAGGTGTGTTATATACAAAGTGAGACAATAGGGAACATTTTTAAATGAACAAACAGCTTTCACAGAGACTATGTCACATTGTTATTACAACATAGATGAGCTGAAACTTTTTTGTACAGATTTGGAGGAAAGAAAATCTTAAAGAGAAATCGAGCATATAGAGGTAGTTGAATATCAATACGGGGTGGGGGAGCAGTATCTTAATTCCCCTTTCAGTTCATTACAGTGAGAGTAAAATGGCTGCTCAACAAACAAATGGAATAACAAACACAGACACATTTGCAGCTGTTTCAATGGCTTGCTTGATATTTTACTCCTAGAATTACTGATAACTACATAAAATGATGGCACTCGTTTATCTAAGATAAGCCTGTGATGCCACATTGACCTATCTGTTCTCCTTTTATTTTGTTATTTATTGTTGTTGGCTTTGGCAATAGCTAAATCTTAAGCAACTTTTAAAATGGTGCATAAGCTACAGTGTTGCTTTGTAAACTCCCTTTAATTTGCTGTGACGTATTTTCAAATGACTACAGAGTCATGAAGCAAAAACTTTAAAATGTCATCAAGAACAGAGATCACAGGCACTTCTCTCTCAAGGTTAACTTAGCGCGTTTGAAAATACCCACTTGTAAGTGAAAATATCTTCATTTCACCTCTAGATGTGCTTAACCCAGATTATTAAACAGCTGAACGGAGGGAGCTGTCATTCTAAAAAGAATTGAATGTGTACATTTTACATGGCTCCTTTTCTTTCTTTCTCTTTGCACTCAGGAAGGGCCACAAACTACAGCCCATGCAACCGGCTGCTTTTCAGAACTGTCTTTGATCATACATCAAAACCTCAATCAACAAGCCCGAGAAAGGGCTGAAAAATCTGTCCTTTTCCATTATTTGGGCTGCCTTCTATTTGCAACTTTATTACACACCTCTGCTATGATTCTGCCTTGGTAAACAGAAAGGGATGCAAAGTCAACATATTGGGCACTCAAGGAATGAGTCCCTGAATAAAACTCCATCTTGGAAATGGAGTTGGCATGGGGGGACACAGTACACAATGGATTCCAGTCCATCAACAGTGTGCAATCTATTGACAGTAAGAGACCTCTGGGTGCTGTGAGCCTGCCTCAGGAGCTCCACTGATCCAAGGGCTAGTCACAGGGGATTATCTAAGCCCAGGCCAGCTCCACAGGCAGAGATGGAAGTGTCACATGCACAGTGACTCAACTAGCCCTGTGAGGCTAGAAGCAGTCAGCCTTCAGAAAAGGCAAATTGTTGAAATAGTCAGTTCCTTGCTCCCTAAGTCAGGGGCAAGCACTCTTTTCTCCAAGTTGTCCACAGAAAATTCGTTTTTATCATTTTCATTTTCTAGATTTTGCTGGTTTTTTGCTAGCAGCAGTAGTACAGTACAAAGTAGAAAGGCATAATATCTGCTTGGTACCTAATATATATACACACACATATACATACGTGTGCACATATGGAGAGAGAGAGAGAGAGAGAGAGAGAGAGAGAGAGACAGACAGACAGACACACACACACACACACACACACACACACCCTGGGTCCTGATAGACAGCAAAACAAACCAACTAAATGGCACTATTTACCAAGTCTTGTCCTTCTGGATTTATGTTTTTTCTCTGTATACTCTTCATTCCCAAGCTTTTCTGCAAAACCAATTTACAAGCGTTGAAAATATTCACGTCTAACTGATTACCCCATTCAAGTACATTCCAAAGAACACTAAGGCTTAGCTTTGCATCCTGCCTCTCACCACTACTGAAACAAAAGCTTGCTGTAAAACCACCCATTTTGTGCATCTAGGCTACTGAGAGTAAAGTGCAATTCTGCCTTGCCAAGATCTACATTTGCTGGAGTTAGGTTCTCATTTATAAACATGAAGCATTCTATGATGTGGAATTTTATTTCAAAAAATCAAACTTCCCTTTCTATCTAGATTAAGTAGATATGTGTTGGGCAATTTACTTTTACATAACCTCCAACTTCCCATTATGAGCTTTTGGGGTGCTTTTGTGACTTGGTTGCCATGCCCATTTAAGGAAATTATGTGTAACACAAACTACTTAAAATGTTAAAAATCTGCAAAGTATGGGTTAAAAATCAGGCTTGGCTATTCAGTGGTTGACTGTGTTACTTAGGCGAAGTATTTAGCATTGCAGCCTCAGCTTTCTCATCCACAAGATGAGGATGAGAAGTGATCGCACAGGGTTGATGCGAGGAGTAAATGATTTAAAGAGCTCATGTATGTGAAATCACCTGGCTCAGTACCTGGTATATAGTAAGTTCAAAATACAGTTTTGTTTGGGCAGCATAAAGAAAGACCACGAACTAAGCACAAATGTCATAGATTGTAAAATGTGTTCACTCACCCTGGCATGAGGAAGATTTTCAATACATTTTGGAGAGCAGGAAGTGATGAGTTGGTTATCCTAAGGAAGCTAGAACTTAAAGCTTCCATTATATCAGAAATTCTAAACCTGCTAACAATACTACTTTTTAGCCCTATTGAAATCAGAAAAAAATTGATCGCACAGAATTCTCTCTTATCTCAGACCCTCATTTGTTTTCCAGTCTTTTCACTTTCCCAAACAGACTTGACTCCAAAAGGAATTACCTGTAAAGCATCAAGTTATGGCCTGAGACTCAGTGGGGTGGATTCCCCAGACAAGTTTAAAGTAGTTGAAAATGGGTATTGTGCGTAAAGTCAGCGTTTTATACCAATGTTGGCCCCTAATGATATTCCATCACTATGAATAATATAATCACAGCTATTATTGTCTCCTATTTGCTAGGCACTGTATATATATATATATATATATATATATATATATATATAATTTTATTTACTGTTCATAACAACACTATCTGCTGTATTTATCACTACCATTTGCTAGATGAGGAAACTGGGGCTCAGAAAAAGTTTGATCACAAAAGTAACACATCTGGCAAGCAGCGATGTTTATGACCCTTCTTTGGGTTGCATTTACACTAGATAATAGGAACCTATTGTACTAGGAATGTGTAATGACCACATGGCTGGGCACTAAGTCAGAGGGGGGAGCCTTTAATTTCCTGCTTCCTGAGTCTTGTAGAGTTTGCTTGTGCAGTAACCACACCTATCCTTCTTCATTGGCCCAGTCTGGCTCCAAACATCAAACCTGATAACATAATGTGCTGACAACATGGTGTCCATTACAAAAGTGGAGAAAAGATCATTTGGTTTCTGCTTACCTTAATCTCTCTTACGTTGCCTGGATCATCTCATTCTGCCTTTTCTGTTTCTGGCCACAGGTGGTGATGGAAGAAGTCAGACTGATTACTTGAGGCGTTAACCTCTCACCTTAACAGAGTGGTCAGGGTGCGAGTAAATAACACACTGCAGCTGTCCAGAATCATGGGGCGGTGTGTGTGTGTGTGGGGGGCGATTTGCAAATGGCACAATTTACTGTTTCCCTGCCCTAATCTTTTTACTCTGTCATTATAACACTCCCATACTCATGCTATTTTTCATGTTCGCCTGGCACTAAAGGAATCACACTAACTCTAAGCAAGCTAAACCAGGGCTCACTCTTATCTCCTTGTCCATCATTCTTCCCCTCTATTGAAATCTTAGGCCCTTTGCAACTTAGAGGACAGGCAGTGTTTAGATAATCATGGATTATAAAAATTAATCATGGATTAATTTTCTGTTTCTCTTACAAAGATTAAAAAACCAAAAAGATTGTTTTTTTTAAGTGTTCTACCTTTTCTACTGGCTTCTTTATAGTTTTCATAACAAGCAGTCCTTCAGCAAGTGTTTCCTCAGATGCTGGCCAGGCTGCGATCCTCAGAACCCTGAGAAGAGGAGGCTAGCTCGGCCTCGCTGTATGTACCAAACTGAAAACCATTTCTTATGAAGGGTTAAATATCCTGCCAAAAATCTCATTCCTAACTGCACTGGGGAGAAATTAGAAACACTTAGAATTAGATTGCTGAAATAACCGCCTATAATAGATTGTAATAAAGGACACTCCTCTGATTTATCAATTTGTTCCAGAAAAAGAATTCCTTCAGCCTTGCTCTGTATAACACGTAGAAAATGGATTATTTTACTTTACCCTGGCTTATTCCATAATCTATGCCAAATCTCTTAAGTATTTTATATTGTTGAATTGAAACTACAAGTAAATAGAATCTGTGAAGATAGATGATCTTAGCATGATTCTGAAGTTCCTTTAGACATCCAATTGGATTGATACAAAAATGGTTCAAGAACTGGCATCGGACGTAGTAAAAAATGGTTAAAGCAAAAATGGCACATTTCTAGTATTGTAACTTCCCTCTAGGTACATGCTAAACTACATCAATAAATAAAGCAATTGACTTCAGTAATGTACACTTGAATAGTTACAAACACACATGTAGAAAAAAAGGATACAGTAGTGCAAAAATAAATTATTAAAACAGAAGGAAGTATGAACATTATTAAAACAGAAAGAAGTATGAACATTATTTTACACAATGCCATATAAAACCTGAACCATTTGGAATGAGGCCTCAAGTAAGTGAAATAATGCAGTAACATTATTAGAATCTTTGCTTCACATTTCAAACACACAGTCATTCATCAATGAAAGAAAATTAAAGCAAAACCACATTAAACTTTCAGAATATTTTATGCCAAAATAAAAAAAAAATTTCTGGGCTCTCGAATACCTCTGCTGTGCATGTAGTCGTGCAGCATTCAAGAAGCATCTTGAGACAGAAAGTTTCAAACAGGTCACATTCTTTTGGTGTTTCTACTCCATTTCTCTCTGTGATCAACAGCAGGGTAATAATGCCTCTGTTTGACACTTCCTTCTGTTGTTATTGCAACTAGATATATTTACACGATGACTCCTGTAGACAGTGGGGAGGGTGGAAGTTTCCTCTTCAGTCATCCACTCAAACTAGTTTTGGTTTCGGGATATAAAGGCCAGGACACGCCGAATACCATTCAGTCTATCCTTTAAGGACTTCATTGCTAGGAACGGGAGCTGAGCTCGGCTTTCTAATGGAAGAACTGCTAATGTCCACCAGCACCAGGCTGGACCATTTGGGTTAATCTGCAACAGAGAAACAAAATGGGTTCATCCTATTCTTCCCATGGAAGTGATATCAGTCTGTAGGTTTCCAAAGCCACAAGGTAAGCATCCCAGATGGAACTGCTTCTGTGGGTGGCAGACTACTAATTGCCCCTGTATCTATTTCCCCTTATCTTAGCTGGGCGTATAGCCACCCAGAAAAAGACTACATTTCTCAGCCTCCCTTGCCACTAGGTAAGGCCATGAGACAAAGTTCTGGCTAATGAGGTGTAAAGGGAAATGGTATGTGTGACTTTTGGGTCATGCCTTGAGAAAAAGGCATGTGCCCTCCACCATCCTCTTTCTCTCCCTTTCCTGTAGCTAGAATATGGACATGGTGATAATCAGCCTTCTTTAATCAGGAGGAGAAGGGCAACATTTAAACGAGAGTAGAACTTTGTGAGGAAGGAACCTGACTCTCTGAATGATCTCATGGAACAGAACTGCCCTAGGCCTCGAGGATATATGCCTGCTATCTTGTTTAATTAAGATAATTATTTTTGATAGTTGCTGACATCCTAACAGATACACTATACTTCCTATCCAGTGTGATTTCATGAGTGGGAATATCCACTACTCAGTCTCTTCCACTTCTAAAATTCTATTTAAGATCCTTTTGACTGATGCATACGACATGCGGGCCTTCAATTCCCATGACCCCTTAGGCTTTGCTTGTCTCTTAACTCCATTTCCCTGCTTCTGGCTCAAGGCAATATAGTCCACTTATGCCGTGTCACTATATAGGGCCACAGGTAGCTCTTCCCCTGAAACCAAGCCTATGATTCTCACCCCAAAGCCCAGCAATCCCACTTGGCAAAAATTCCAATTCAAAAACACATTCACATGAGAAATGTATTCTGTGCCCAGGTTTCCTTTTTTTTTATTGTGAAGTAAACATTTTTTTAAAATTAGTTTCAGCTGTACAATACAGTGCAATAGTTATACTTTTTACCCCTCAAAGTGACAACCCCCTCCCCAAATCTGCTGCCCCACTCCCCCTCCCCTGCCCCATATCATACATATCTATTGGGCAGAGGATATGAAGAGACATTTCTCTAAAGAGGACATGCAGATGGCCAACAAGCATATGAAAAAATGCTCAACCTCACTAATCATCAGGGAAATGCAAATAAAAACCACAATGAGATACCAGTTCACTCCAGTCAGAATGGCTATCATCAACAAATCAACAAACAACAAGTGCTGGCGAGGCTGTGGAGAAAAGGGAACCCTGCTGCACTGTTGGTGGGACTGCAGATTGGTGCAGCCATTATGGAAATCAGTATGGAGGTTCCTCAAAAAACTGAAAATGGAACTACCGTATGACCCAGCAATTCCACTCTTGGGTATCTATCCAGAGAAACCCAAGACGCTAATTTGAAAAAATATATGCGCCCCTATGTTTACTGCAGCGCTGTTTACAATAGCCAAGACTTGGAAACAATCGAAATGCCCATCGGTAGACAACTGGATTAAGAAACTGTGGTACATTTACACAATGGAGTATTACTCAGCTATAAAGAATGAAATCGTACCATTGCAATGATATGGACAGGTTTCCTTTTAATAAAGAGCTTTCCCCTCCCACACAAACACTTCACCAAAATTCTGTTTGACAGCAGCTGCCCAGGCACACATTTTAGATATTGATGACTTATTTCCTCCTAAGCCCCAAATGAGTTTTCTGCCCACAATTTTCCAAAGGTTGGTTTTAGAACTATAGAGAACCACATCCTGGTCAGACCTCTGACATGTGGGATTATTTGCCTCCAAATTGGTTCACCTGATTCTCCCCCAAACCTCATTGCTCTCTTTGCTTCTCTATGTCTCTAGGTTCCTTTGTATTCATTTTTGTCCCTCGCTGCAGTCTGTAACATGCTCTCCCTCTTATTGGCAGTTCTAAATATTAGATTGACATATTCTAAACTTTCTTTCCCAGAATCATTAACAAAGACATTTAAGCTGATGTTAATCTTTGTGGCTGTTTCTAAGACACCTCCTCCTGAGGCTTAGAACACTCTTATTAATGGGACCATTGGAGCTGCAGCATTGACTGGATCAAACTGGATGCAATCTGGGGTGGGGAGAGGAGGGTTGTTTGCTTGCTTGCTTGTTTATTTGTTTTGCTGATGCTACCAAAGCAACATGATAAAAACATTAATAAGAAAGGAAATGAAACCCAAAATTTCAAGTGAGCCTTATGAATCACTCTATGGCATCTGTGTTTTCTCTTATAGAAGATGCTGTTATCATTGCTGATTGCTATCTTTTGCCTGACTGGGGCAGAATGCTTTCCAGACGGTGAAGGAGAACATTAGGCTTGATCATGAGCTTGCTCAGAGCTCTGCTGTAATCCTGAGTCACCATGGCCCAGAGCCAGGAGCTGGGTCATTGGGAAGCACTAACTGGCCTTTCTCCTTTCAACATTCACAATGCCTTTGTATGGGGGAAGGAGCCACCTTTGTGTGGTCTGGAGAAAGCAAGACATTTCAGCCCAGTAGGGAACAGACTGGTTCTTTACAGCCTCAGAATGCAAGAGGAAGAGGGGACTTCATAGAATATCTCTTTTACCTACCTGCCTCATTTCAGAGATGGGAGAATAGTGGAGAAAGGGGAAGGGACTTACCCAAGGTCACACAGCTAGATAAGGTAAGCAAGAGCAATCTTTTGGCAAGGAAGTCAGAATATACATATTCTATTTTACTATTGTGACAGAGTCACAAATGACTATAACTAAAGAATCTAGAAAGTTATGGAGTGGTGATATAGGAGAGCCAACTCAAAATGTGGGAAAAGTGATGGTGGGGAAACATTTGACTAAAATATCTCCAGTCTTGTCCTGGTAAGAGTGTGTTCTCTGATTTATACCAGGCAAGCAAAGCTTGGTGAAACTTAACTATCTCCACTTTCCTGGAGCCTGATCTCTCAAAAGGACCTGTTTCCCCAGGCTATAGACTGATCCAGTAGAACCCAGTGAACTGCTTTGTAGTATAACTCAACCAACGGTAAGTTTAACTATGGGGTCAGTTTTCTCAGGACCCACTGATCCCTGATTAGGACAATGACAAGGGTCTAGAACTGCAGGGCTAAGTATAGAGGAACTCGGCTGTGAAATATTTCTGTGGTCTTGCAGTTGGAATCCTTTAAGGTAGCTGGCCCTATCTTCTAGCTCTTGCAGCAATGGGGGAGAGGGTTATGAAACTCCCTGAAAGAGGCAGCCTTTGGTCTCAGCTCCCAGGATACCCTTCTCTTTAGCCTGGACTTTGTGTAAATCTTGTCACCCTAACACATTACCATGGTATGAATCTGGACTCCCACTGAAGGTTCTCCTGGTATCTGTGTTCCCTTTTCTCACCTGACTCCTCTCTCAAAACCTGTCTTGGATCCAAGTTCCTACTGCTGTACTTTAGTTCCTCCAATTCTGACCTGGGATCCTTTTGGTCTTACCCGTGATGCCAACTTCCCGCACCAACAATACCATATTAGCTCCATATTGTTCTCTGCACCTGATTTGCTAGATGGCAACCATGCACCCATCTAATCACAAACCCCAGCCTCTCTCATTTGCTGGGGGCAAAGAGACATTTTTATATACCTGGGGATCCACATCTTTCTCTGGCATTGGACCAAAGTGATTGAGTATCCGATTCTTCAGAGATGATTTGAGTGAATGAAACCACGATGACGCTTGCTCATAGACACAGTTATGTAATCCCATGAGCTCCGCACAATCCTCTCCTTGAACCTGAAAGTATCAAAGTGGAAGTGAAGCATTCTGTACCTTCTCCATCACTCCTAGAGCCACTGTTGGCACCTGACTCTCTTTGAGCATCCATCCTATCTCCCTACAGGAAGGCTTATCCACCCAGCTTGTTCTTGTGTGGTATGTGTAGGCTCCTTAAGCAGATAATGGGTAGTGCATAAATACTGGTGAGGGTGGAGAAAGGAGAACGATTCAGCTGGGTAAATTAGCTGAAACAACGAGTCATATAAAAAACCATAGATACAAACTGGCCTGAGTGAAGGCATGGTAATGATGGTTTATGCCTCTCTCCTTTTCATTTTTTACATCTGCTCTCTCATTGCTCACTGGGAAGAGAGGCATGAGTGTCTGTGTCTCAGTGTATAACTCTATCTTCCAAGTTGAATACAATTTTCCCATTGATCAAATACTTACTAATTGTGTACTATGTAGTGAATGTAAATATAAGTGAACATGGGATTATTTACCTCTTCTTCTGTCCATTGGTTTAGAAAACCAAGGATTAACTGGACATGTTATCTTTCTGCCTCATGGGATAATGGATTATTGGGAAGGGCTTTTAGCCAGGATGCCCATTTAAAAACACAAATGCACATTGTGAATTTACAATTATTTCAAAAGTTTTAAAATCTAAATAAATTGATAAATTTAATACACACATGTAGACCCACTCCAGATCTATCCCTTGATACCCCGGGCAGAGACCTAACTCCTAGCTGAATGGGCGCCCCAGGGTTGGTCTGGCTTGGCATTTCTTATGCATGAATATAACTCAGCAACTAAGCAGGGAGAGCCAGGATACTGGGAGCTGTCATTGCCATTCTGCAATCTGATAGCAGTTGGGCAGCATTCAATGTTGCTGCACCAATTTGATGAGAAATCCCAAGGCCTCCAAACGTGCTGAGAAATCCCTTTGCAGGTATCTCCATCAGCAAAGTCACAAGGATTGCCTGGCTTTGGGATTCTTGGCACTGGCCACCCTCACCTTTTGGTCTTCAATGTATTCAATGTCGGCTGTGTTGTAACCATCCCGCTGGCCCTGATGGAGGACCTTGAAGCGCCTCTTGCCTATGCTGTCAACCACTGAGCGGCCATCGGCAAAGAATTGAACGTTTCTGATCTCTAGGATGCAGCCATGTTCTGCAAAACTGTTTATTGGAAATGGAGTAAAAAAAGGGGGGGAATTCTTGATGAGTTCTATCCCTGACCTTGTCCCCAGCTATTTCTGTAACCCCCATGCTGTGCCTCGAGGTGAATTCTGCCTATTTACTTGCCCCAGGGTCTACAGCTACCACTACACAACAGGCAGTGCTTACGTGGAAAAAAAACACAACTTAATGTATTAGTATAACTGCTACCATTTATTGAGCACATACTATGTGTTAGGTACTGTGCTCAGTGTTTCGTGTGCATTGTTAACTCACCATTTCTCTCAACAAACCCAATGAGGTAGGCATTCTCATTGTACCCACTTTACAGATAAGAAAACTGAGTGACAGAAAGGTTAAGTAACTTGCCCAAAGTCAAACTTGCTCCAGTGCTGGAGCCAGAATATGAACCCAGACAGTTTGACTCCAGGGTCCACACACTTATAAAACAAGTTTTACAGTATATACCACCCATTTAGCAAAAGGTTAATCCTGGGGTTTCTTTCTATAGGCTACCTCTCACATAATAAACTAGGGACCAGAGGGACCCTGATTCTTACAAATGCTCAATGTCGTGAGCTGGCTAAGTCTCATGAGCTGTGCCTCTTCATCTTCAGAGAGAGCCCCAAAGTAAAACAAAAACCCTCTCCACCCAGCTTCCCTTGACTCACATAGTTCCTTACTTACCCTTTGACGGGATCTCCAAGGCACATGCCAAACTGTCTTGTGCCTGTCTCAATGCATCTACGAATCATCAGACGGTAACAAGGCTCAAATATATGCAGGGGACAAGGAACGGTGGGATAGGCCATAGTACACACGAAAATAGGCACATTCTTATTTAAGCTGTCAGGAAGAGCAAATGACATGGATCTCAATGCAATGGAGCACAACACAGAAAGATTGGTCAAATGTTACCAGGTGGTTCCCCCGCAGGAAGGCAAGGAGACATCAACTTTTGATGGCTGATAAAAAATACTGAAATGCGGATGGCCGACTGGCTCAGTTAGTTGGTTAAGAGTGTGAGCTCTGAGCAACAGGGTCACCTCAATTCCCATATGGGCCAGTGAGCTGCATCCTAGCTGAGCTGCTGCTGAGCTGCCAACAGGTGGCAGGATGCCCTCAGCTGGTGAGAGCACGTACTCCTAACAACAAGGTTGCTGATTCGACTCCCACATGGGATGGTGGGCTATGCCCACCCGCAACTAAGATTGAACATGGAACCTTGAGCTGAGATTCCCTGAGCTGGCGACGGGCGGCTGGAAGGCTCAGTGGTTAGAGCATGCACTTTTAGCAACAAGGTTTCTGGTTCGCCTCCCGCATGGGATGGTGGGGTGTGCCCTCCACAACTAAGATTGAAGGACAACAACTTGGTTGTTCCCCTTCCCCAATTCCCCAGTAAAATCTTTTTTAAAAATACTGAAATGCATAAGATTTCCAGTCAGGACACAGTAAGTAAACGCTGTGTTTGCATCCTTGCACAACCACATCAAAATTACAACTAAATTACAGAACAACCATCATTGTGAATCACCTAAAGTCTAGCTGAACCGAAGCCCTACAGCTAAGGACATACAGAAAAAGCCACCTTGACCCTGGTAGGAGAGGTGGAGACACTGAATGGCCTAGTCCCAAACCCATGTGTGGCAGTTAAAAATGTGGAGGGATATCTTGGATGTGGAGGTCCCCCCCTGAGAAGCAAGGGGTCCCAGCCCCACACCAGGATTCTCAGCCCAGATTTCCAGTGCTGGGAAGGGAAGTCCCCACAACTTCTGGCTGTGAAAACCAGCAGAGAGTGTGGCTGAGTGAGATGGAGAGTGGCTGGAGTCCCAGGCACTCCTCTTAAAGGGCCCATGCATGGACTTACTTGCTGATGAACTCACTCACTCTGAGCTTCAGCACTGCGGCACCAGCTCAAAAGGCACCAATGACATATGGGGCACAACTGAATTGTCTAGCTTAAGAATGAGGGCTGGGGGAGGGCAGCTCTCTCCCAGACAAAAGTGCTAGCAGAATCCATTATTTTTGGTGAGCCCTCCCCCTTCCCACCTGCAGATGCAGGTGGCTGCCATATATGAGTCTCCATCAACCTGGCTAACACTCTTTGTGTCACCCTAGTGATTCCCTGACACCCAGCCCCACCCAACTTGTGGACCTACCCAAGATGCTTCCAGTGGTTTTTCCGTATAAATGGTCTGACTTGGCTCATGCTGCGGACTTTCCTAAAATCTCTCAAAGGTTCACAAAACCCAAACAAGCAGCATCTGACCTCAGCGTGCCCTGTACCTAATGCTGAGTAGCTCCAAGCCCAGCACTAGTGGCAGCCAGCCTCAGTTCATCAGTTCATGGCTTGACCTCTCCAAGGCACCTCAAAGCCCAGTGTGAGTGGCCGCCATCTGTGGATTGCTTTGTGGCTTATGCCAGGTGGCCCTGGGTATAACACAGGTTGTGACTGAACTTGGCCTGCAGCAGGGCCCCTCACAGGAAGCTCCAGGGCTGGCACACCCAGTGGTGTCTAGATTTGGACTGAGCTGGAGCCCCACATAGCTGCCTCTATGGGCAACACACCCAAGGAGCAGACAGAGCAGGCATCAGAGCCCCACTGAAGCAAATCCTGCTCCATAGGGTCAGCTCATGCACAATAGCTCCTCCCCTGTAGTCACGGCCAGTCCTCACAACCAACCAGATGAGGGTCAATCCCTCCCATTGATGTGCAAACAGCAACCAAGGCTCAACTACAACTGGACAGCACACACAACCCACACAAGAGACACATCTGGAGCACCTGGCTCAGGTGACCAGGAAGACTGCACCACTGGGCCCCAAAGAACATCTACTACATAAAGCCACTCTGCTAAGACTGGGAGACATAGCAGCTCTACTTAATACAGAGAAAAAAAAACTCAGAGAGGCAGTCAAAATGGAGAAACAAAGAAACACGTCCCAAATGAAAGAACAGAACAAAGCTCCATAAAAATAACTAAGCAAAATAGAGACAAGCAATCTACCAGACCCAGAGATCAAAACACTGGTTATAAGGATGCTCAATGATCTCACAGAGAACTTCAACAAAGAGATAGGAAACATAAAAATGGAGATAGAAAACATAAAAAAGAACCAGTCAGAAATGAAGAATACAATAATTGAAATGAAGAATACATTAAAGGGACTCAACAGTAGATTAGATGAAACCTCTGTTTCATCTAATTTCAAATCAGCAGTTTAGAAGATAAGGTAAGAGAAAACACCCAATCAGAACAGCAAAAAGGAAAATGAATCCAAAAATTCAGGACAGTTTAAAGGGCCCCTGGGACAACATCAAGTGTACCAACATTCTTATCATTGGGGTACCAGAAGGAGAAAAGAGAGAGCTGAAAATCCCTCTCTTTTAATGACAGGGAATGAGAGAATGACAGAAATCTTCCTTAACCTGATGAAGGATATAGATATACAAGCCCAGAAAACACAGAGAGTCCCAAACAAGATGAACCCAAGGTTGAAGACAAAAAGAGAATCTTAAAAGCAGCAAGGGAGCACCCATAAGACTGTCAGTTGATTTCTCAACAGAAACTTTGCAGGCCAGAAGAGGTTGGCACAAAATATTCAAAGTGAAGAAATGAAAGGACTTAGAACCAAGATTCCACTACCCAGCAAAGCTATCATTTAGAATCGAAGGACAGGTAAAGAGCTCCCCAGACAAGAAAAAGCTAAAGGAGTTCACCAACACCAAACCAGTATTATACAAAATGTTAGAGGGACTTCTTTAAGAAGAAAAAGAAAAAAATATATAAAAATGTGAAAAATAAAATGGAAATGACTACATATCTATCAATAATTAATTTAAATGTAAGTGGATTAGATGCTCCAATCAAAAGATATGGGGGCTGAATGGATAAGAAAACAAAACCCTTACATATGCTGCCCACAAAAGACTCACTTCAGATTGAGAGACACACACAGACTGAAAGTAAGTGGATGGAAAAAAAATATTTTGTGAAAATGGAAATGAAAAAAAGAAAAAACTGAGGTAGCAATCCTTACTCTAGACACAATAGACTTTAAAACAAAGTCTATAACAAGAGACAAAGCAGGACCCAGTAATCTCATTTTGGGTATTTATCCGAGGAAACTCAAAGCAATACTTCAAAGGGTCATGTGTGTCCATATGTCCATTGCAGCATTATTTACAATAGCCAAGAAATGGAGGCAACCGGGGTTTCCATCAATGGGTGAATAGACAAAGAAGAGGTGGTATATACATAAAATCGAATATTACTCAGCCATAAAAAAGAATGAAATCTTGCCATCTGCAACAACATGGATGGACCTAGAGGGTACTGTGATGAGTGGAGTACGTCAGACAGGGAAAGATAAATGCCATATGATTTTACTTATATGTGGAACCTAAAGAACAAAATAAGCAAAACAGAAGCAGGCTCATAGACACAGAGAACATTTTGATAGTTACCAGCTGGGAGGGGGTGGGGGGTGGGTGAAAAAAAGAAGGGATTAAGAAGTACAAATTGATAGTCACAAAATAGTCATGGGAATGTAAGGTACAGCATAAGGAATATAGTCAATAATATTGTAATACCTATGTATGGTGTCGGATCGGTACTAGACTTAACAGGTGATCACTTTGTAAGTTATATAAATGTCTAATCACTATGTTGTACACCTGAAACTAATATAATACTGTATGTCAACTGTAATTGAGGAATAAAACAATTATTTAAAATATATATATTTAGGAATCAGCAGGATTATTCTAACAGGGAGAAGAATGTAAACTTTAAAGAAAGCTATAGACCAATTATATTTACTCCATAAAGAAAATAAAATTTTACATGTAATATATAAAACAGTATAAATGTATATTCATCTATTTAGTTGCTTATGCAATCATTTTCTCTCTAGACCAATGGTTCTCAATGGGGCAATTTTGCACCTCAGGGGACATTTGGAAATATCTGGATACATTTCTGGTTGTCACAGCTGGTGAGGAGGTGCTACTGGCATTTAGTGGATAGAATTCAGTGACACTGATAAACATTCTATGATGCACAGGGCAGCCCCTCTCCTCCACAGCAGAAAGTGATCCTGCCCCAGATATCGATAGTGTTGAGTTTGAGAAATCCTGCCCTAGGGGGTGATGTTGCAATCTAGATTTTCCTGAAG
>NW_017731858.1:596614-602075 GCF_001890085.2 Hipposideros armiger | reverse complement strand
TAGATATAAGGAACAGGGATGGAGTTGAGATGGGGGAAGTGACTCTGTGTTGATTCTTATAGGAAATTCTGGGTTTCTTCCAATAACAATTGTTGATATGGAGCCAAGTGAGTGCATGACCATTTAGTTACCAAAAATTCACAGTAAACTTTAGTCATGGTAAAATTTACATTTACATTTAAGTTGTGTGCCCATTGTTTGTGAAAAAAACTTGAGGGACTTAAACATTATAATGTAAAATATGATTGCATTTCTGGTTTTTTGACTTGCTGATTAAACTCTCTACAAGAGTCAAAAATACTAAAATGCAGCTAATGCTAAGTCCCATTATCAGGTTAGCTTATAGGCTCAAAGATGAAAATTGACATTCTATATCATCTAATTTGGCTCAGGAAGTTGTCTAGTATGTTAAAATGGTGGGTGACAGCTACCTTTCATATTTTTTCTTTCTTTCATGCTCTCATATCAAACAATCTCTACAGGTGTCTTGCTGGCAGTATGGGGAAGGGTACTGATAATACAAGTGGACCCAGCTCTCCAGAAGGATGGTGGGAAATTCTCTGCCAAGTCACCCTGAGCATCTCAAATTTGCACAGCCCTAGAAGATCTGCATGGCAGGCCCAGCTGGGAAGAGGAGGTAACAATGGGGAAGCAAGAGTAATCTAGCCCCGTGATGCTCAAATACACCCACACATCAGAATTACTGGTCCAGACAACCAGGTTGCAACACCCCCAGAGATACTGGTGCATTGGTTCTGGAATCAGGACCGGGGAGCTAGCCTTTCAACAAGTGCCCATGAAGATTCAGACACACAGCCTGAGAGGGAACCAGCAACTGGGCCAGCTTCTCCCGGATCCCTGTTCTCTCATTTGTCTAGTAAATCCAACACAGGAATAGCTGCACCTAAACCTACCAATAGATATGAGACCATTTGCCCAAATCTCAAAAGGATTAAGTTTAGTATTCCTTTAAATAGAAATCCCTCTAGCATACTGCAGTCCTTGTTAAAGATACATTAAATTATATTTGAGAGGAGGGTTCAGAGAGACTCAAGGTGAACTTAGGAATAAGAAATAAAGATAAAGTTGTCCTGAGTAGATCTGAGTCAATGTGAAAAAAAAAAAAGATTTCATTTCTAGCTTCCCAGGAAAACATGTTCAAAGTGGGAGATACATTCAGACAAACTGATGGTAGTTTGGAAATGGTTCTCTACAGGGTGGGTACAAAACCAGAACAGCTTTTGCCACCAGGATCCTCACCCTCAGAATGCTGTGAGGATTCCACACTGGTGTTGGGGAGACGGGAGGGCAGCAGTATGAGAGGCAGAAATTGGTGATTCCCTCCTGCTTTGTTTGCTAAGTGAACTGTTCTTCCAGACAGGCAGAGCTTGGAGCCCTACTTCCTACCCTTCACCTCTCACAATACCTGTGCGTGGCAGAGGACACCCATAACAAGCAGCATTCTTACTATTACCATTATTAAGTGCTTACTATGCACTAGCTCATTTGATCTTCATAATAAGTCCATGAGGAAAGAACAATTATTATCCCCAAGCTACTGATAAGGAAACTGAGGCCCAGAGAGGTGAAGTGATTTGCCTGTGGTCTTGAAGTATTCTCACTTTGTGGCAAAACTGGGTCATAAACCCAGGTCAGGCTAACACCAAAGTTCTTAACCTCATAGCACCTCCTTATATTTGAAAACAGTCTTCTGACCACTTTATAAGTTCCCCTTGATTATGCTACTCCAATTTACTCCTGCCAGTGACACCCAGTTACTAGTGCCAAGATGTGACCTAGTCAGAGGTTTGGCTCATGCTTCTTCAGTAGTATGCTGGTAAATGTTGATCAACTGGCTTTCTGGAGGTGGGAGTTGGGGTGAGGGGGAGGAAGCTCTGGTTTATAGCATTTGCCAAATTCCATGGTGTAAATACTCTCACCATGGCCAATTTCAAGCTTCCAACATGATATCACTGAATGAGGAGTTAGAAAGAAATGTGCACATTCAGCTCTATGAACTGGTATGAGTGAAACTGAAAATAGAAGCATGCATATACATACTTAGAAAGTTCTTCCATTTCCTCTTCATAAAGTCTCCTTCGTTCCTTGAGTTCTTCTGGAAGGAATTTAGCTATTAGCTCTTCCATTATGACATTTTTGCTGTATTTTCTTGATGCCAAGCACTATATGAGGAACAAGGCTATTAGATATTATGCAGTCATCAGAAAAACACAAAGCACTTCTGATGCAATCAGTAGAATAGTGAAATCGCCCACATATTGGAGTAATTTGGACCCATACATTAGTAGCTGATACTTTCAGAATGTATGTATTCCCTGGATGTTAGACTTTAAAAAATGCAATCAATTACTCCTATAATTAGAAACAAATATTTTAACAAGACAAAAAGACTTGCATCGATGTTTTAAAAATCTCATCACTGTCCTAAAACACTGAAATTGAGATCATGTTCCTGTCAAAAAAGGGGTAAAATCCTTCCCTTTCCTATTTCTGATTTTTGTTTACAAGCCCACAGAAACTGTCTCCATCTGGGATATGCTGAATGTCCATGGCCAAAAGGTTCAAACTAAAAAGCATTTTTCAATGATTGATCCTTTCCTTCCCTGCCCCAACCACACCCCGTCCCAATGCTAGGCTTCTCGATATTGCAAGTCTACATATTCCTTCTTCTCTATCTTTATTTAAAACAAAACAAAACAAAACAAAACAAAAAACAGCTAAATACTGTTGATGTGTTTGTCTATTTGTTTTTTTAATATACCATTTAGGTATCACTGAAATTATGTTATAAACCATGATTTCAGAACCGAACTCAGGCTCAACTGTCACTATTACTCTCCTCCCAAACATCCCTACCCCATGTATATCTAGGGATGTGTAAGTATAGGGCATTTAACTGTGTGGACCAGACAATGGGGCTTAAAACATCTGCAGGGAATTGCTTGCTATGGAAGCTACCCACACAGACCCAGCAGGGGGAGCTCCTGAGTATAATCCCAGTATTGGCTATGTCTGTCTATACTGCAGTAAACATGATTGGAATAAGACATCCATCTCTCTGGGAAATGGAGTAAGTGTGACCCTGTGTGAATACAAAGAGATAGATGAGAATATCTTCTAGCCCCTGAGTCCGGAACCCCACAGCGTCTGCCTCCAGGATGCCTCATCAGACACTGCTAGTGCCTGGCTGCAGGAAAACCAACTGCTTTGTCCAGTTGGGGAAAAGCAATGACTCACGTGGTAGCCAATCCAATAAGATGATGCCTCCACTGACACTAAGACAAAAACCGAGGAAAGGGATATACTGAACTGTTAACAGTGATTTTCTCCAGGTGATGAGCATATGGGTAGATTTTTCTTCTTTCTGTTTATCTGAATGTTGTAGTGTTAGCGCAATACAAATGTATTAGGTATAAAGACTTTTCACCTACAATCAAACCAGCAAATCCCACCCCTTTACTGAGGCAAGGTATGGCACTGACCCTCCCCCCAACCCAATACACAACCCCAGGGTTATCCTGGATGATTTCACTCCATTCCCTTAGTTTAAATTTTGCGGTGTTGGAAAAACTCAACATGTGACTTCTCTGGACCTATGTTCACCTAAAGATAGCCTTACATCTCCAAACTTTAGTCAGGGATGACGGGTCAAGTGACCTTTTACAGTTACAGTCAAGCTGACTGTAAAAGGTGGCACACAAGTCCCTGAGGGGGAGGAAACAAGACGGATTCCTGGGTCTATTTGTGCTAAAGGAAATTCCATCAGGTCCATTTGAAAAATCAAGGTGGCAATTTGTGTGATTCATTTTAGAAAACCTGGAAGCCCCAAAGCTTTTCAAGTCACCAAGGGTCTGCTAAGAAATACAGTGGCTCCTGAGGGGTGGGACAAGGACCACATTGAAAGTCTGTGAGGTTTATCTGGAGCCCTGGGAATGATCCTTCAAACCACAGAATAAATATTGACGAAAAGAGGACACCAGTGCTCATCTAAGTCCAAGCCCAGAGAGGGCACAAGATTTACCCAAGAGGACAGTGAATCAGGTGCCATGATGGGATTAAAACCAGGATCCATATTTATCATCAATTTAATACTTTTGTTTCCAACACAATTTCACTATCAACAGTGCATAAAAAGCTAGATGTTGCCTCATTTTCTTGAAGGACTTTGTGGAGAGGAGAGGGGTGGCTGTAAGGCAGGAGAAAGAGATGGGTGTTCTGAGAGGGCATTTTGCCCTTGCATAGTGCAGTGGCTTGGGATCCAATAGGACAGAATTCCAAATAAGAATCTTACTTAAGAGTCTTAGTACCCAATTCCAAATAAACTAACCCAACCAAGAAAGAAAGAATGTTTTACCTGCGAAAGACCATCTTTGCACAGTGGACACTTCGCATTGTGATCTAGGCATCTTTCAAGACATTTTAAGCAAAACGTGTGCCCACAAGGTGTTGTGACTGGCTCATAGAATAATCTGAAATTTAGGAATCAAAATGGAAGAAACTTCAATAAGACCAAAAAGTAAAAGACAGAGCTGCTCCATGTTAAGGTTTCATAGTATTATTTGGAAAATTCTGTGTGTGTGTGTGAGGATTCTTTTTTAAAAACCCCTGCAGTTGTTGCACTTAGAAAACATTTGCTTTTTATTTCTGAGCTTGATTTCAAAATAATGCATTTATTAAAATTTAGGACATAGCTAGATCATTTTGTAACATTAGTTCTAGTCAGTATTTTCTGGGGCATCCAGATTACTTTTTCCCTGTCTAGAGATGAATGCCCAGAGTGTCTGATAGATTCCATTCTAAAATATTTAGCCAACCTGTTCACCTGCGTATATGTAAACACACAAATAAACACACGTACACGTACACACACTCACCTTTACCCATTTAAGTACTTTATGTACTTATGTAATGTACTTTTATTTATATTTTAATTTTTTTTTTTAGCTGAGCCATCCTGCCACCTGTTGGCAGCTCAGCGGCTGCTCAGCTCGGGCTGGACTCGAACTGCTGTTGCTCAGAACTCAAACACTTGAGCGAGCTCTTAACCAACTGAGCCACTCGGCCAGACTGTAAGCAACAGAAAGAGACTTGGCTTCTTTGCTAACCTTGAATCCGTTTTTCACCTAAGCAATGTGTGATCCTGAAGGATGTTGAAATTGCACCTGTCTTTTATATGGATGGATTATTTTCCTAGGAGCAGTAGAGAAATATTGTTAATGTGCTTACTGATACATACATACGTATGTACATATGTACATATATACATTTGTATGCATACATATCCTTCAATGAGTTCCTATTTTAATTGCTTTGTGGGAGCTGGACATTTTCAAAATAATCTGGGCGTCTTTTTAAAAGCTGTTCAGTACATTCAGAGATTCATGCATTTACTTTGCTTAAAGGAAGGCTCACCTACAGCAGGACTACTGGTGGGGGCAGC
>NW_017731858.1:575621-592074 GCF_001890085.2 Hipposideros armiger | reverse complement strand
CACACAGCTAGCTACTAAAGAGCAGCGCTTGGATGTGAAGTCACATCTGATCCCCAAGCCCATTTTCCTTCACTATATGACATGGCCACAAACGACGTGTACAGCTATATCAAGAACAGACGTCATCCACCCACATGTGGAAACACACACTCACACACACCCTTTTCCCCTCCCTCTCTGTCTCCCTCCTTCCCCTCTCTGAGAAAGAGAGAGAGACACACATACACACAGAGAGACAGAGAGAAAGAGAGAAAGAACTCTATATAAAGATAGAAATAGATATATACTCGAATTCTTCTCCATTTTATTTACCACTTTAGGTCATAATTTCAGAAAACACTTCAGGGAGGCATTTATAAATCAAGAATAGGGCCGGATTTTTTCACAAGAAAGCATTTTACCTTGTCACAGTGAGGAATGAAACAATAGTAATCATAAATGTTTTCAGTTAAATGTCAGCCTGGGTACAATGTTTGGCTTATCTGAAAATAGCTATCTTTTCCCAACAGCTACATCCTTGTATTGTGTTCTTTTGCTGCTATCAAATGCGAGCAAAGAGAGAGCAAGAAGGAGGCGGGGAGAGGTAGGGGGCAGATAGAGAGAGGGAAAGAATAGAATAGAATAGAATAGAATAGAATAGAATAGAATAGAATAGAATAGAATAGAATAGAATGAACTGACTCCCTAACACCCAGGTAGCTGAGTAGCTAAAACTAGGTTAAATATAAAGCTTTTTATTTCAATTGACAAAGAGGTCACTGGGCCATTAGGTAACTGGTTCAAATATCAAACATTCTTGATCCACATCTCAAAATATCCTTATCACCCTAACGGTGCTGCTCCACAGAAGTCCCAGAAATGGCCCCCAATGGCTAGGGTATCCATATCAGGTATCTCAAAGGAGGATTTCCAGTCACTAAAGACTGAGGGGGCAGAGCTCTTAGGTGTTGGATTTAGAAGAAACATCCCTCAGCAGATCTCTCCGAATCCAGCAAGGGAGACTTGGAGACTGGAAAGTTCCTCATGAATGCACCTGCCAATTATTGTTCCATTCACTCTTTCCACCCTTTCCCTGTGGAATTTATAAGCTACTCCAGATTTTCTCCCTAGAATCAGAATAGATAAATGCACACTCTAACTTGTTTCCTACCAGTGCAGCACCACAGGACTGGAGTTCATTCTAGAAACTTACACAGGAAGTACAACCTGTGTATGTATAGTTTATAACCTGGCATATTGTTTAAAACTATGTCTACCCTTCGACCCTCTCCCCCAAAGACACATGAGGGTCATAATAGAACCTAATAATAATCCTAACAACAACAAAAAAAGAAGAAAAACACTAAAGAGCAGTGAAAACACAAACTTTTCAAGACTGCAATAACTCAAGCTAAAGCATGTATATGAAACAGCTCCAGTCAACATCTTATTTCTGACTTGGAGACAAACCTTGTTGGTTGGAAGGGGAATTTCATTCTGACCAGGAGCTACAGTTTTAAGAGCCTTGAGAACTGACTCTGGGTGATGAGCACACAATGTGATAAATAGATGCTGTATTACAGAAATGTACACTTGAAACCTATATAATTTTACTAACCATTGTCACCCCAATAAATTGAATAATAAAAAAGCCTTGATATCAGTAATGTTCTCTGTACTTTGCAAGTTTATTTTTGCCATAAAACAGCTAGTTCCCCTATAACCTCCCAGCCTATACAACCGCTACTTCAGGCAAAGATGGCTTTTTGTTTTGAAGTCTCACTTAGAGCAGAGGGGCAGGATAAGGGAAAGAATGGCTTTAAAGTCAGAGCGAGCAAAGCAAAAGGGGTCTTATCCTCTTGGCGTTTACTTCTTGGACAAAATTTCTAGCTCTTCTCTGAAGCCCCCTGTTGAGATCAGGGACAAACAAGATGAAAGGGAGAAAGGAGAGGAAAGAGAACAAAAGAACTTCAATCTAAGGATTCTTGGTTTTCAGGGAAAACACAGACAGGATGAGTCTGTGTGTTTGATTTTGTGTCCCCTGGATGTCGAGGGGAGTGATAAGTACACCAAAGAGCTGGGTTTTCTGAGCAAGCTGAATCAAGCCTCTCAAAGTCTGACACCTGAAAGACCACAGCTTGCGTCACAGGCTTAGAGCCACCATGGCATTACCTGTGGAGGTCCATTGCTCTGCTGGGAAGCAGAGTTTCTCTATCCCATACCTTGGCTCTTGCATGACCCATTTGTTCTGGAGGAGTGGGAGGTGGAAAAAGGAGTGAACTCCATATAGTATATGGAAAGCTTTCCTTGAGTGCTTCTATATTCCATGTGTGAAATTGTTTGTTATCAGGCCTGCTGAGCTTATGAGCAAATCTGACAACTCTATTTTTTTTTAAGAGAAAGAAAAAAAGTACATGTTCAGGAAATGGCTGTCTTGCTCATTTTTATTCAGATGACAAAAAAAGTCATCCTGAATACAAATTCATGTGACTGATATGTAAAGCACATGTGCTTGTAAAGGGCAAAAAAATATCTGAGGATCCTCTGCTGGCTGGATCCCAGTGTGTGGTGGACCAAAAGATTTTTCTTGATTATCTTGAGTCAACCATCTTAACAACTTTTGTGAAAATATCTCCTTTTAATACGTTTTTTTTTGGGGGAAAGGACACATTTGAGAATCTACTGAAAGCTGTGGACCTTGTCCTGGAAATACACACACACATACACACACACACACACACACACACACACAGAGTTTTATACACAACGTCAGAATTCATAGATCTATTAGAATCTACACATGGAACCTCCTCAGGGGTCCATGAACCTAAAGTTAAAGAACCTCTGGTCTAGAAGAAAAAAATAGTTAATATTTATTGAGTGCTTACTATATGTCAGGCACAATTCGAAGAATTAAGTAGATTTTCTCAATTAATTGTAACTACCCCATAAGGTAGAGACTACTGTTCTCTATTTTACTGATGAGAAAACAATGACAGAGAAAGTCACTTGCTCCAGGTCAAACAGCCAGTAAGTGGCAGAGTCAGGGTTCAAACCTGGGCCATTTGGAGCTCTTTCTCTGAGTCACAAAGTCACAGCTGTGAAATGAAACAAATGAAAGTAATTTTTTTTTACACAGACCATGATTATAGTTGCTCCCATTTATTATTTTTGTGGGGGGTGAGCAGGTGTGTGAATAATTTGCTCCTCCAGAGTTTTGAGAAAGTAAAGATGTGGCACTGGTTGAAGGAGAGATGTTTGGCCAAGTAGTACAGGCCCAATACTAATCCTGTTCATGGCACAAAACAAAAACTAGTCAGGCCCTCAGACTTCCAAAGAATAGGCCTGTGGCATTGATATTAGCCCTTGAGTCAGTAGTTGATCTTGATCTAGTAGTTGACATTACTTTCAGGGTCATAAATCCATATTACCTACAAGGGTCAGGAAAATAACGCAAATGTGAGACCCAGGCTAGTGTAAGGCAATGGGATGGGGGCAGGGACGATGACCAGCTGGAGAGGGTGTGTCCTGTCTCAAGACATTCACATTTAACAACAACAACAACAAAATCTCATGGAGGCCAAACATAAGACATTCAGCCTGTGGGCCATCAGTTTGCGACCTTTGAGTAGACCCTTTCCTTCCCACTCTCTTGGTATTTCCAAGTCAGGAGTACAGGGAACACAATCTGTAAACAGGGGACATAAGCTACCCCATGTGACAATCAACATGATTTCTCTTTTGTTAGAACCATGTTTTACGTGTTAACCAATCGAGCACTAGGTCACTGGCAGAAAGATTCACACACCAGAGAGGAAGACCCCTCAGGTACTAAGTGTCAGCACACATCACATACCTCATGCATAGGGAGCATTCAAGATCAGATGCGTCAAAAGAGGCGAGGGGGACACTGAGAGCAGGTTTGGCCCCCGGATCAGTGGGAGGATCTGTGATTTAGAAAGCAGTAAGTCAGAGCTGGACCAACCTTGGTTTCACAGACAGTATTTCTGAGACAAAAGAAAGTAATTACTTTTTCAGTTTACCACTCTCACCCGCTCCCTGAGAGCTGATTTAGTGGCTGCCTGATGCACGGACAAGGGGATACCCTGAAGTAAGCGCTTGAGGTGTCCAGAAGCCCCATAGAAAAATAAGTGCAAGTCCAGGAGCCCTGGGGACTTCATTCAAATGCAACAGGCACTTCATGCAGCAGGAGCAGCAGCAGCAACTCCATGGACAGTGCCAGGACTTCAAAGCTGATACTGCATTTTGGCACTGTCCACCTCTCTTGGAAAGATATTGAGCTGCAGCTGCTGCTTCTCAGGTGCTTACCTACAGGAACACAACTGGGGTCTGATCATGTGGCCCTGGTCCTCCATTCCTGGAATAAGGGTGGGGGTAGGGAGAAGTTGGCCTGGCAGGAAGTGACACCATCAAGGGCATCAGATGTCATAACTTGAGATGTTTCTTGATCTTATGCCTTGGCTTTCCATTATAATTATTACTGAGTACTGGCAGTACACTGGGAACTGTGCATGCTTTCACAGAAACTTCGTAGCAACACTTGAGGTGGCACAGCTAAGTGCCAGAGCTGGGACACACACCGAGAGCCTGAGGAGCCCTCATATGGAGGTCAAGTAAGTTGCATATATTGGGGAGCCCAGCCATCTCCTCCAAGCCCCTTTCTCCCTGGGTAGAGTCAGTACCTGGCTTAGAGGTTTTATTAGGCACCTCTGGGTTTGGGGGTTCAACTTGACAATGTTTCCTTTTCTTTTCCTGGCATTTGCCAGTCTTGATGGAGGCAGCTTCTGGAGAGGCAGCATCCCCCTTCTCCTCTTCTCCTTTCTGGTCTTTCATGTTTCCTTGTTGCCCATCCCCCTTTACTTGCGCTGGGTTCATCAAGCTGCTGCAGTCCCCCTTGACTGCTGCTTCCTCCTGTGTAGAACAATGTGGAAGCTCCGAATTTTCCTAGAGAAAGAAAGAACCAAATATCAGAATCTACTACAGGGGACAGAGAGAGAGTTGAACAGCCCTGATCACTTAGTGGACACATAGCTTAACTGGGTGGCAGTCATAAGGCATATTTCTTACTTCTGTCCAAACAGCATCAGCAACAAAGGCATGCCCAGCTTGGGCGGAGTTGGGGGACTTCCCTAGGTAAGGCCAGAAAGGCTTATAAGGGAGAGACTCCTTGGGCAATGGTAAAGGGAAGAAATGTAAGGTGTGGCACCAGTCCTCTCTTCTACCCAGATCATTCCCCAGTCACCATGTTAGGGAAGCCAAGGTATGCAGTGAGGGTGGGTCCTGTCAATGCTTCCTCTCACCCTCCCCGCCATTCCAGGCCATCTGCAAGCCTCATAGCCCAGCTCCAAAAGGACTTTCAATAAGGTTTTGATACAGGTGTGTCCATGGGCCTACAGTTACCTCATGCTCTAGAGCTATATGTCATACTGGTCAAATGAACTAGGGACAAGCTAATCCTTTTACTAGATTGTGGGGGGAAAGTCTGAAAAAGAGACAAAATCATTTGGCAAAACAATCAATAATGTCTCTAGCATTTTAAAGAATTTTTGTCTAGGAGAGGGATAATTGAAAATGGATCTAGAAATAAATCCAATGACAAGGATTTATGTGGATTTACTTGGGGAACCCCTATCTTCTCTAAATTCATAGTCTACAGATTAAAATGCTCATTTTCTTATTGCCCCTCAAACCCCTACCAAAAAAAAAACAACAATGGTAGATAGATGAAAAATGAGAGCATACAGCTGGGAGAAAACAATGAGGTGAGGAGAAAAGTGATGTAGGTTTTCTCATTCTGTAACTTGGGGAGTTCAGGGCTTTTCTCAGCACCATACTGATGCTGCGTCCTCAACTTCCCATGAACATTGTCTACACAGGAGTACACTGCTTTGCAAAGCAAAGTGTGGGTGGAAACCCCATTCTTGTTCCCCAGCTGGCTCTCAATGGAAAGCCAGGGGTGTTCTTTTTCTGCATTTCTGATTGAGCTGCAATTAGAAGTAACTCCAGGCACTTCGGTTCAGTGTTAAGTGTTCTCAGTCATGGCATCATAATCTCAAACAATTATTGAAATGCAGTAGGGGTTCTCTGATTTCAGGTGACTCTCGGAGTTCTACTTCCCCCTTTTTTTTGAGTTGGGCACACCTGCATTTTATTACTTCTCCAGAACAGGGGTAAAAGCTGGTAAAATGTAGGTTTTCACTTGTCAGAGAACCCAGCAAGCCCTGGAGATCCCAGGGCTTATAGACAGGGTAGAACATAGTACACACATGGAGGGGGGACTGCTGCCCCAAGCAAGGGGCTGAGGTAGTCAACACTAAATTGCCTTCAAGTCTGGACTTCCGAGCCCCAGCTGCTGCCTACTTTCCCTCGCTGGGGAAGCCAGGGCCTGGAGACCATCTCTCTGAGATTCTAAGATTCCAAGATTCCCTTCCCTCATTTTCAAAGAAAAGCACAAATGCTTGTCTTCCCCCCAGGGACTTAACACTTCCCAAATCGCTTCCCCTTTCCTAGCCTCAAATACATACTGGAAGTCTACTTATGTGTAAGACATGGTGCAAGAATAGGAAATTACCTCCAACTGGGGATCAAATGGAGTTGTCTTTACTAAAGGAACTCAGCTGGCGCTCAAAGACCAGCAGCTCGAACAAACAAAAAGCAGGAAAGTAGGAGCTGTGGGGCCCTTTTCCCGGGATCCTAGGCTGATCAAGCCACCCCATCGAATGGCTCCAGGGGAAGTGGGCCAATTTCTTTCTAGTGCTGTCAAATCTCTCAGCTGGATCTGACCAAGAACTGAAAAATGAATGTAACGAATCATAAACCATGAGACCATGCCTGAAATCCATTTTTATCTTTAAGAAATAACCTTCTAGCAAAGAACACAACCACTAGCAACTCCATTTCTTCTTTTCCAGAAACCGAAGTAGGAGAGGTAGGGGTCACTCCCCAGGTTTGCCCACAAAACAGCCAAACAAAGCGTCACGAAGTCACAAACAAGCTGGGTGAGTTCAGTTTTACCTGTGACCACTTTGGTAGATTATGGCTGGTGCCTTCAGTAGCCACTGACTTTACATTTTCCTTTAATCTAGGGTGAGGTGCCAACAGCTTCAGGATATCGGGAGGATGTTCCTGAGAATCCCCTGGGACTGATGGTGAAAAGAAACTAAGGAGAAGTTGTGATATAAAACAGAAGACTTCACTACTTAAGTTTCTACACTATAGGTGCTCAGGTAAAGGCAGAGGGGTAGGAAGGGTCAGGGGGCAGAGCTTTTGGGGCAAAGCTCCAGAGAGGAAGCCTTGGACCAGAGACCCTGACAGACTGGGGCAGGGGGCCTCACTTCAGCATGCATCAGAATCACGTGGGAGCTTGTGAAAGTTCCAGATTCTGAGTTCCCATACCCGGCTGCCCAGGTTTGAAGTGTGGCACAAGAATCTGCATTTTGAAAAGCCACCACAGATGCCTTTGTCACCCTGGCCAAAGTTAAGAACTCCAATCTGGTGTTATGATTCCATAGAAATATCTGCAGTAGGATTTGAAAACCTATCTAGGAGGAAGGAGACAGAGAGGTGAAGGGAGAGGACCAACATCAGCTGGGGACCTGGACTCATGTCCGTCACACTGCAGTGGGTAGAAGTCCACAACTGTCTTCCAGGTGCCTTGGTACCTCTTTCCTCCGCTTGCCCATTTTGCTACCTCCTCCCCCATGCCTCATCCCTGGATCTTTAATCCCTGCTGCAGTGAGGTGTTGTGAAAGGCAGAAGCCAACCTTCCTCCCTCTTTTCCCAGCTTCTCCTCCCCCATGTGACCTTCACTTTCCAGAGAACATCAGGTAACTTCAAGTACTAGTACTGGGGCAGGCAGGTTCAAGTGTATGGCTGGTTCCTTTGCAATTAGATAAGCCAGTTGAGTGAGAAAATCCAGAAGGAACTGGGAGGCAAAGTTGTGTGTTCTAGGGCAGGCTGCACCATTAGCTGCCCACATTCTTGCTTCAATTCTCCTTTGTGCCAGCAGGAATTATGAATACACGTGTGTGTATCTTGTATGTAACATGTGACACAAGAGGATGGGTCACTTGGCTTCTAAAACATATTCAAGTGTTTATCACCGAGTGCCCCTGTAGTGTTCGAGACCCACTAAGAGACGCTCCACTCCCTTGCTCAGGGTACATAGTCAGGGTATTAATTGATCAAGGGAACCTGACAGAAGCTCTGACCGAACTCTCTCCAGTTTGATTTGTTCCCTTGCTAGACCTCAGCAGTTCCTTCATGACGTTCCTTCAGAGGTCAGCACTTGCTACATAGCCAAACCTTGCTCAGCCTTCAAGGCTCAGCTCCAGTGCTGCCTTCTCCTACTACTCTACCCTCCCTGATCTCACCTGTCCTTCCATGTTCTCCACTGTACCATAATGTAGCACCTTACACCACACAGTCTTGTGTTAGCCTCAAATTGTGTCACAGATATAAGCCTTTCTCTCTAACCAGATGGCCAGCTTCTGGAGGGCACATGACAGAAGTCCAATAGATACTCATCACACTGGATGGAATTGAATTAAAACACTTATCCATCCCAGGGCCCACAGAGAGGCCTAGGATTCAGACCCAAAGTCCTCAGACAGATCCTTATGTTTCCTTCCAGCTCTGGGAAACCCACTTCCCAGGTCTAAGTTAGTAAAGGAGTGAGACAGGGAGACACTCACAGGGGCCAGGGCCACAAAAGCCAGCTTTCAGAGGCCCTTCCTCCGCAGGAGCTAAAGTTGGCCCTCAGAAGGCCTCTGGAGTGGCCCAACGGGCCAACCCACTTCAGAAGCAGTCTCCCTGGAATTCTTCCAAAAAGAGCACGATGCTCTTCAGCAGCAGGCACACAGCATCCTAAGGTGCAAGGATAAAAGGGCAGAGTGTGGTGGAAGGGAAAGTGAGGCAGAAGGGAAGAATCGAAGGAAACAAGGCAGGAACAAAAGCAGCACTCTGCTTCTTCCCTTTACTGCACAAGATCTCATTCTAGGCCTTCCCAATTGCTTTGGGAAATAGAAGCTGGGGTCAAATCTCAGTGACAATAATCACTTCACATGAAGGAAAATCAATTTCATTCAATGCCAGCCTTAGAAAGGCCCAAATGGGTCAAAAAAAGTAAAAAAAAAAGATTCTGAGGTCTGTGGGTGTATAAGGTAGCTAATTAATGCCAAGTGAGCCTGGACCATCTCTGTCAAATCTTTAGTCCTGAAAATGGAACAATCCAGTAAATAAGCACTGCTGAGAACCCTTAAGTGGCTGCCATGCCCTCATCGCACTCAGTGGAAATTTACCTCTAAATTCTTGTCCCAGCTTCAGAACTCCAGAACACTCATCACAAGCATATGCTCGCTTGTATTGTCTGACATTTATACTGCATTGTATAACACATTCATGATTGTAAGGTCCTTGAGGACTGAGGTTGTGGCTTACGCCTCTTTTGGTCTCCAGAGCTTCGCACAATGCCTTGTCCCTTCCAATTAAGCAGTTGAGGAAATGACACTAGATGGTCTATAAAAGTGGCTGGAAAGAGAGGTCAACCCAACTGATGATACCAGAGCCTCTCAGGCCACCTGGGAAATGGGCAAATGGGAGTAAAGTAACCACTCACTGCTAGACCCAACACCTGCCTCTTGGCCTTTGCACACTGTCCCCAAAGTCAAGGTTCTTCTAACCCCCTTTATCCATTGACCCCAGAACTTGATAGTCCATTGCTACTCTCCACCCAGCCCCAAATAGTGATTGCTGAGACTCCCAGCATGTCCTCCCTGGACAGCAGGATGGTGGAGCAGCTAAGAAGGCAAACTCGGGAGGCAGAAGGAGTTGGGTTTGAATGTTCTTCCACCAATCACTAGCCTTGGGACAGTCACCAAGCCTCAGCTTCCTCATCCATCTCATCTGTAACATGGAGATAAATAACAGTACCTACCTCCATAAGGATGGTGTGGGCATTAAATTACATCTTCCACAGAGAGCCTGCCTGGTGTGTAGGAAATGCTCAATAAATGTTAGCTATTATTCTTATTCACACCATGGACACTTAAGATTTGGGGAAGGGTCCAGAGCTTAGAGCAATTCTCTGCCATGAGGGCTCCTCTCAAGAACACCTTGTCCACATTCCCAAACTAGGTCAAAGCAGCTTCCCAGAAAATAAATCTTCTGTTAGAGGCAGAACCTCCAGAGTTCCCCTTCCCCTAGTTCGGTGACTTTGTTAAAGATTCCTTTCTGGAGCCTTCAGAAACCAGTCCTGTATCCTGCTCCCTTTCTCATCTGCCTCTCTGCTGAATCACACTGGGACAGAAGCACCCGGGGTGTGTTGGTGACTTGGGGGTGGGGCACAAGGATAGCAGAGGCCACCACTGACTGTTAGCATTCAACTTTAGGCCAATTAGCCAGACACCCTGAGAGTACACTGCAGGAGGGTAAGCAACGAAGTCTGTGAAGTGAGGGTGCTTGAGCCTTCGCTAATGCTCTCAGTATTTCATGCAACTTTTTAAAATAACCACTTTCTCCTGGGACTCAAGAGTTGGAATGACTGTTTGGATTATATTGTGATGGTCTCTGACTTACATTTGTGAGACAGTGTGTATGTTTTATTTCTAGCATAGGAGCTGAAGGCTGGAGTTCTGCATATGGCAGGGGAGATGGAGACCAGCATCCTTTCTGAGGAGCTGGCTTCCCAGTGTGGCTGGTGAAGCCATGATGCAGTCAAAGAAAAGTTCTACAACTGCAGACAGCCCCACCCCGCTGACCTCCCGTCAACAGCCAGAATCTCCCCAGTGAGCCTCCATCCCCATGTTAACTTGTTTGGTTTTATTTTATTTTGGTTTTTGTCCCTCTGACAACCCAGACCCTGAGTCCAAGAGCAAGAACATTCCTCACAGAGTCCTACAGAAATGCAGGAACTGCTCAGTCTGATTGTACATGCCAAGAGGATTGTGTTTGGGGGCAATTAGTTGGCACTTTTGCCTCCTTCCTGTCCCCTTCACCCAGAGAGCTGCCCACTCAGGACTCTAAATGCCAGGGAGGGCAGTTCCCTCACTCCTTTCCCTGGAGAAGACAGAGAGGTGGGAGCCCATCGGGCAGCTGGACCTGATGTCAGCTCAACTCACCCTTTGGACTTCAGATCTTGCTCTTTTGTTCTTTCCATCCAGGGACACACAATATAGAAATTCCCTTAGTGCTTCCTCCACCTTGCCTAGGGTGGCTAAGGCTTGTGCTTTTCTGAAGTGTGCCTGGAAGAAAACGTTGGCATTCAATCCCATTCTTATTCACCCTCTTCTTATCTATAGCCCTATAATGCAGGCAGTTGTTCCAAAGCCCATTTTAAAGACAACAAACTGAGGCCCAGAAAAGTGACTTGCCCAAAGTAACACAGCTGATAAATTCTGGAATCAGAGTTTTAGCCTGGGACTGACTGACAGCAAAGTCCAAATTCTTAACCACTGGACAATACTATTAATGTCTTCCCCTACCCCTCCCCACCAGTGTATTGGACAGATCACCAAGTAGAAAGAACCCCCCATTTGAGCACATACTAACCAGTTTTCAGGACCTGCCCAGATATGCCTTCCTATTAACTAGTCTATCAAGCAGAGGCCTAATCCACATTACTGGCTTGAGTGACCATCTGTACTTACTGATCATTTTTCAGAAGAGGCCCAAGGAAAGGGACATGACCTCTCCAAGGCCTCAAAAGCAAACCTAGAACTAGAACTGTGGTCTAGGACCCCCAGAAAACTCTTCTCCACAAAACAGACTGCCCTTCAGAGGGCTAACCTGGGGCTGAGCACATGTTTTCACTCCTGTGGTCGCAGCTCACTTCTGCTCCCTCACCACTCCTTTAAGAAGAATAAAGAAGGTTTAGGGCTCCTCAGGGCCCAATCCCAACTGTTCAGGGAAAGAAACTCTAGAGGTAGAAGAGGAGCATCATGGAAAAGAGGGAGGAATAAGAACAGAGTTGGGAAAAGGGCTGCCCTCTCTCACTGCCTTGGGACAGATGGCCCTTGCAATTCAGCTTGGAGGGCATTCCTCTTGAGTCATCTAGGCTGCCCCTCAGGGGCCTGCTCCCCACTCCCTTGCCTCTGCAGCTGATCCTGGGTCCAACACAGTGAAAGAAATGATCCAGGTGGCCGCTGCTGAGCACTCCCCTGCCTCCACTTCTAACATGACTCCACAGGCCTGGAGCCTTAGGCTCCCTGCCTTAGCTACAGGAGCCAGCTCAAATCTGTCTTCTTGAGCAGTGCCCCCTGCTCTAAACCTCTTGGGGACCTCTCCCTGTGTCCCCCACCATCCGCCTGGAGCTTAATCTCAGCAGCTATTGGATGCTGATGGCTTATTGCTCCTCCCCATGTTCACCAGGGGCCCTCTGGGGAAAGGCTTGTGTGACATTATAGAGCAGCTAGAGGGGATACGTGCTGGGAGACTGGAGAGGCTTCTGGGATCCGACCAATCCTACCAAGTAGCATCTCACATACTCCACCTGCTCAGGACAGTCAGCTCACGCCATTGAGAGCTGTGTCACCTGCAGGATATTATGAGTACCACTGAGCCCTGGCTGGATGGCTGGAATAAGGCTTTAAAAGGTGAACTCTTCCCACAGGGACATTTAACATAGAAATTGTGGGAAATATGCAAATCGGTGTGGGAGGTGATTTTGAATTATATGCATCAGTTAAAGTCTTCTCAACCCCCAAGACAATAGAGTTCTCTCATCACTGCCTCTCTGCTTACCTTTGGGTAAATGACATTCCTGTTTAATACTTCCATCGACTCTTCCTGCACTGGAGAAGTCATTTTTCCCATTTCATCCAAAAGGGTCTGCTGCCTACTAAGCCCTGCTTCCCAGTGCACTTTACAGGCCCTCATCCCTAAGCCCCAAGTTTAGGGTGGGAGCAGAAAAAGTTGCAAGGGATGTTCCCTTACCCCCCTCCCAGGAAGCTCCCTGACCTGCACTGCTACAAGGCCTGAAATGCTCCCACTGAAGCTCCTTTGAGTTAAGACATTGGTGACTTTTAGTAAACTGTGTGTTCCCTGGGAAAGAGAACATATGAATCCATCATCACCCATGAAAACTTTCTCATGGAAGAACATATGAGAGTCACTCTGACATTAATGGCCAAGTATGCAGTCCACAATGCTTTATCTTAAGTTCCCAGATCCCAAAAAACCTGATAATCCAATACTTTCATAAGCTTGACATCAAAAGTCATAAGGTAGGAAAACCTGACCGAAAATGATATAAAGTGTGTTATATTCTTTATCCCACTTAGTGTGAATTTTTATGTAATACACTGCAGAAATATTAGTGTGCTTGATTATGGGGAGCAGTCCAGAGCTCACTGAGGGTGTTACTTCATATTAGGTCTTTCTGAAATCGGAAACATTCTGGATTCTGAACACACCGGGACCTATGGGATTCAGATAAGGGATCATGGACCTGGACTTAAGTTGGGTTTCCGAGGAAAGCATCCTGGGGTTGTGTAGAGAGAGCACTACACCTAGACCCAGCAAGTGTTATATAGCTTACAGAATGGCCCCTTGGCCATGCTCGACTGTGACCCTTACTGAATCCCTATGAGGTGATCAGGGCAGAAAGCAATAGCTCTGTTTTGCAAACAAGGACACTTGGAGTCCATAGAGTGAAGCAACTTTTCCATGGCTACTTAGCTGAAAGTAGCAGAGCCCAGGATAATATCTAATCTGCTAAACCAAATATTGTCATGTGGTCAAGGGCCAGTCCTGAGGCCAGACTGAGACGCAAGAGGTGACACTTTGCCTCCTGGCATCCTGAGAGATGCCTAGCCTGTCTTTCCCCCCATCTCTCCATGTGACCTAGATGTTTGTGGATACTGGCAAGCTGACTGACTATATTAAGGACTCAAAATGGCACAACCAGCCAGCAATACTTCCCTTACTCTCATCTTTCTACTGTCCCTAGAAAATAATGGTGATGATGATGACAGCAAACACTTATACAACGCTATGTGCCAGGCATTGTTCCAAGCATGTTACATGTATTAGCTCATGTAATCCCCACAACAAATTCTGTTAAGTAGGTGCTTTGAATATCTCCATTCTATAAATGAAGAGATGAGGCACAGGGAGGTTAAGTAATTTGCCCAAGGTCACACAGCTTGTAAAAATAGCAGAACTGGGTCATAAACTTAGGCAGTCAGGCTCCCAAGTCCATGTCGTGGAGTCACAAAGCCCAGACTGCTCTGTAGGTCGTCAGTTAAAGATCAAATTGGGGAAGACTCCAGTTCCTTTGCAAACCCCTGAGTCACCTTTTGTCAAGGGTCTCCCAGCTCCTTTGCAAAGCTTTCTCCCAGCTCTGCTTGAGCTCTAGTGCTACTATCCTCCAGGGTGGAACCCCTTCTGCCAATTCCTGTCTATAGTAAACCCCTTCCCATCCCTCCCATCCCACACTCACCTTAAAACCCATTGGGCGGAGCTTACATGCTATTTCTGCATCATGCAATGCATCCTCATGAGACTCCAAGGTGAAATAAATTTGAGACCGGTTGCTATAAAGCAAGTGGTCATTTGGAGCTGCCAAAATGAGAAAAAAAAAGCCCTCATTAATGGCCCCCAGCACAAATATGTGATAAGTCCTGTATGAGGATGGAGCTTGAGCAAACGGCAAGTTATCTAGGACTTTTCTACTAGGAATCCAAAGGGTTAGGCTCAATTTCCAGCCTTAATATTGCCCTGCCAACCATACCCCCAGCCACTCTGGGTTTAAGCTTCCTCAGCTGTAAAGAAGTATTTTTGCCTCTCTGTCAAACAATTCCTTTAGAGGGCCTGTGGTGTCAGTGGTTCATCAGTGTGACTTTGACATAGAGAAAACCCTGGCACCCAGCTTCATGGCTATGTGTGGCTAGCAACTGGCAGCCTGGCCTCTGAGTGAGGTACCACCCACAAGGAAATAGGCCAGGGAGGGGGAGAGGAAGGTGGCCAGATGTGATGACCCCTGGCAAGTTTAAATTAGTCTTCTGGTGACATTAGCAACATCTCTGTCTACAAACCCCAGCATATATGATGTTTCTCTGAAGAAAATGGAAATGTATTTGCAAGGCTCCATCCTCTCATTACAGATTGCCAAATATGAATGAGCCCGGGCAAGGTTTTTGAGAATAAAGTGAGGTTGGCGCTCACCAACACTCTGAATCACTAGATGCCAGGGATGGACAGGACTTTAGAAATCAGATGCCTCAACCAACCCATTCTTCCAATGAGGAAAATCAAGCCCAGAGAGGGGAAGGCATGTGCTGAAATCACACAGCTAGCTGGTCAGATTCATTACTAACTGGCCAGACTTTGAATCTGGGGTGGGGGACAGGTTCCTCTTTGTAGAACGACTTAGAATAATAAGGAGGAGAGACTGGCTGTCTTTCAGCACAAAGCTACTCTGTGGGGAAGGCCCTTTTCCTCTGAAAAGGTTGAAGTGGTCTTGGCACTCACCCTGACTGCTCTGAAGGTACAAAGAAAAACCCCAGGGAAAAGTGGTCTCAGCAACAAAAGGCAAAAAGGGGGCGGGGGAGGGGCTTTCCTGGCCCTCCCGGGACAGCTGAAAGGAATGGAACCTCCGTTGGAGACTTGGGCTGAAGTGGCCTCCACCTGCTTCCTTCATATTGCTCTGTTTTTTCTCAGAGACCGGGATCCAGCGTCTTCCGTGGGAACAGGCTTTGTTGGCACATGCCAGCAGAAAATAATGTGCCTTGCCTGGGCACAGAATGCGTGCGTGCGTGCGTGTGTGTGTGTGTGTGTGTGTGTGTGTGTGGCGGGAGGGAGGGAGGGGAGGGGGGAGTCCCCCTCTCCCTCAGGTGCCGGTCTTGCCCAGTCAGCCCTCGTTCCTCCCCCACCCCCACCTCCATTACCTGTTGCCTGCTCAGGTGGAGATTCAACACGTGGAGACTCCAGCCCACCCCCTCCTCCACCCATCAGAGTTGGGCTCAGGGCACCCTCAGATCCCAGAGCCCTGCCTGCCCAGCCCTGCTGCCTCCTCCCCAGCACGCTTCGCCAGACACCGCGCCCCACTGGCTGAGCTCCTGGCAGCTGGCCCGAGCTGGGCAATACCGGCCGGCGGCTCAGCGGCCACTTCCTGGGTCCAGATGTGGGGGCGTCGAGAAGCCTCTCCTTGAGGGAACTTAGGTATCTAGTCCTGCCACAGGGGTGAGGCTGCCCACGTTGCCCTTGAACCTCTAAAGCCCACACATAAGTCCTCAGGCAAAACGGGAAAATGGGACAGAGGTGTGTTCCCTTCGTAGCCAACCCACAGCCCCCGGGATCCCTGAGCAAGTGGCCTGGCTTAGGTTTTATGCCCGGCTGGCAGGGTAGGCGAAGGCGCAGGCTGCGGGCAGCGGCGGGGGTGGGGGTGGGGGCATCTATTTCAACCGAAGACTGTGTGATGGGAAGCGGTGACAATGAGTCACAGGGCAGCGGGGCG
>NW_017731858.1:562126-575461 GCF_001890085.2 Hipposideros armiger | reverse complement strand
CCGCCCGCCCGCGCGAAGGAGGGGCCGCTGGGCTCCGGCCGCTCGCGGCCCTTATGCAACCAGTGCTCTCCTGACCTAATTCCATGCCGGACCCACCCCACCCGGAGCCGCAGCCCCGGAACCGACACCTCCCGGCCGCAACCGCGGCCCGGGCCAGGCTGGACTGTAGACGCAGGCGCGGCGCAGAGCGAACACCTTGGGTTAGCCGGAGCCCGGCGGAGCCGGCGCGAGGGTGGGAATAATGCAAAGTTCCCCTCCTGGCAGGGAAGGTGCGAGCAGGTGTAAGAGGTGGCACAGGAGTGAAGAGGCAGAGGGAGAAGAGACAGGGAAACAGATGGTGACACCGAGCAAGAAACGGAGTGACAAAGGTGCGAAAGACAGAGAAACAGAGTGCCACAAACAGAAACAGAGACGCAAAAACACAGAACCTAACAAGAGACAGAAAAAGACAGAGCAACAGAGTTAGAGAGGCAGAGACACAGAGAGAAATTGATAGGGACAGAGGCAGTCAGAGACCGAACTTCAGAAACCTGGTCCGCCCCCACGGTCCCCGGCGTGCTCCTCGACCCCCGTCCACCCCCCATCCACCCCCCACCTCCCTGCAGGTTCATTGCCGGGCGGTGCTGTGGGCTCACCTAGCCTAACTGCCTCGTTGTACTTGAGCAGCGCCGCCTCCACCTGACGCTCGCGGTACAGCCGGTTGCCCTCATGCCGGAGTTGCGATGCCCGTGCCGGACCCGGGAACAACTTGCCAAGGAGACCGCTGAGCACCACGTTGACCCGCAGCGGCGGCGGCTGCCCAGCCCGCCGGGCCCCGCGCGCCCGCCCTGTGGCCACCATCAACGACGAGAGCTTGACCCCACACAGCGCACAGCGCCGGTCGGCTGCCCGCCCGCGTTCCAGGCACAGTTTACAAAAGGTGTGGCCGCAGGACAAGGACACGGGGTCTGATAGAAATCCGTGGCACTTCCGGCACTTGAAGCCGTCCCACACCTCGGTGGCCTCAGCCGCCGTTGCTACCCCTGTCTCTTCCGCCACCACCGCGCAGCTCACCGCGTTGCTCCGGTCCGCGGGTGCAGGCGCCAGCGCCTCGCCTTGCGGTACGTTCTCTGCCAGGCAGCGCACCAGCTGCTCCAGCTGCTCGGCCACCAGCTGCTGCCGCTCTGACAGCTGTCTATACACCTCGAGGGCTTCCCGGAGGCGCCCCCCGGACGCCAGGGCGTCGGCCTGCGTGAGCAAGACTTTGCACTCCGGCGTCGAGGCCCTTGCAGGCTGCTCCCGCCCCGGCTCCTGTGTCAGTAGAGGTGCGGAGCCTTCTGTAGCCGCCTCCGGATGGGAGCCGGTATCTACCGGGGCTACTGATGCCTCCGGCTCTGCCAGCTCGAAGTTGTTGCTACCAAGCTCAGCAGGCAAGCTCAGCATCTGTCCAATCTGCAATGAATCCATAGAGAGAAGAACATGCGCGGGAAGGGGCGTCTAGGGGCCTAAGACCCTGAGCAGGAAGCAGCGGCTGGAGGGAATTGGGGCTGCCACCGCGGCCGCGCTCCGCACTCCGGTCCCTGCCGCGCCACCGCGAGCTCCATGCCTGCCGCCCCGCGCCGCCTAATAACTGTCTTGTCTCAGCAAAGTGTTATATAAAACGGCACCACGTGACGCACCGCCACGCCGCTCATTGGCCGGCGGCAGGGAAATTGTTACAAAACCAGACAGTTTTGTAACAGTGTTGCGCTTGCTTCTTTTGGCCTCGCTTTTCTTGGCTTCTTGTTGAGATTGTTTGTGTTTACATTCCACCTTATTTCTCCCTGGCAATGTGGTTCCTTTTCGGAAGAGGGGGAGAGAAAAGAACCCAGCGTCTTCTCTCAGGCTCTTCCATCACCAAACCCTACCCCATCCCACCTCCAAACCCGCCAGCAAACAGGTCCCCCTGCCAGCTATTCGCTAGCGGCCCTCCCCCACCCCTCCCTGGAGAGGCCGGTACCTCGAGGAGCGCAGTCAGCCAGGTCTTTCCGGACGCCCAAGGTTCACCCTTCTGGGGGCGACAACTGCTGTCTGCGAAGGGAAGCGAGTTGGGCGCGTCCCCGGGAAGACCCCCACCCCGGTCCCGGCACTAGCCAGCGAGCCCTGGGAGCCCCGCCCCAGCTCCTCACACTCGGGGTCCCTGGCCACCTTTCCCAGGAGTCCTCCAAAAGTAGTGAATGCGGTTATTCCCAGGGCGCTTGGTCTCTCTTGCTGGGAGTGACTTGGGGCAACAGCCCGGCATGTATAGAAATTGGGCGGCGCGGGCTGAGTGGTGGAGGACCCGCCGAGAAGATGCGCTCGCCAGGTCCGTCCCGGAGGAGGCGCCCCGCGTGCCCCGCTCTTTACCTCTCTCTCCCCTAAGACCGGAACCTGCGCTGGGGCGGGCGTCGCACTGGAGACGCACCCTGCCCCTCGGGCCACTGGTTGGATGAGCACGGCCGCCAGAACTCAGCCTGCGAGGGTCATTGGGTACTCTGGAGGCGTGGGAGAACGGCAGTCGGAAAACGGGACGTGAGAGCGCTACTCTGGAGAAAGCACGCGAATTCTGGCGCACTCCAGTGGCCGGTCGAGCTGCCTCCAAGTTCGCCGCTCCGCACAAGCCGCCGGGGCTTGTTTTACAATGGCTGGGGGCTTTCGAGGGTGCCCCGCTTACTTTCAGAAGCACAATGTAAACCGTCCACACTCTGCCTCCCGCCCACCCCACACTTCGAACAGGAGCCACACGAACAACTAAACAGGCAATGCTTAGAGACCTAAAGGAATAACGCACTTCCCCCACTGTCACGCTGCGCGGAGCAGGGAGGCGGGGTCTGGGCTTGCCTCTATCTCAGTCGGTCTCCAGATCTGCGGGCTCTGGGCAGTGTCTAGAGCAATGCCTGAGGCAGAGCGCCGCCCCTGGGGCCTGAAGACCGACAATTGGCTCCTGCTGTGGCCATTTCTTAGCTGAGTGACGTTGGGCAAATGACCTAGAATGTGGGAACCATCGTTTGGGCGTCTGAACCAATGTCAGGGATGAACTTAGTTGAGATCATATTATGTTTCAGAGCTGGAGACCACAGGCTCTGTCTGAGCTTTCTGTTGCTTTATGTCGTTAATCCCTCCTTGAGTCAACAACAAGGTGACAGAGAACAGGTACTGTGCAGTCATCACTAGAGCCTCCCTCTGGTGAGACAGGACAGGGGGAGAGGGTCAGAGGGGAGAAGGGAAGCTGGCACCAAGAAAAGAAAGAGGAACTCAGGATGTAGCCAGGAAGGCATAAGGCATGCATAAGAAAACTTGGCATGCAGCCCTGGCTTGATCATAACTTGTTGTGAGACTTTGGGCAAGACCTCTGGGGAAGCCTTAGTTTCTCTTAATCTCCAAAATTCCCTCCACTTCTAACCTGGAGTGGCTTCTACCCTAAGACAAAATGTAATGATACTGACTCAACTAAATACAAAGACTAGTCCAGATACCGTGGGCAGGGGCTGGGACAGGGGGTGAAGTCTGCAGGAGAAGTGCAAGGGCAGGGCTGGCTAGCCGGCTGTCAGGCCTGAGCTAGGTTTTGAAGATCGGTAAGTCAGGGGACTGGCCAAGGGGTGGAGCAGATGGCTGTGTTGGGAAGTTGGGGAGAAGCTGAGGCTCCTGGTGACTTGCTATCTAAAGCAAGCGCCTTTCATCCTTCAGTTTCTCCTGTTGTTGAATGGGTTCTGTCTTAGTACATTCAGGCTGCTATAACAAAATACCATAGACTAGGTGGCTTGTGAAAAAACAGAAATTTATTTCTCAGAGGAATTTATTTCTGGAGGCTGGGAAATGCGAGATCAAGGCTCTGGCAGACTTAGTGTCTGGTCTGAACCTGCTTCCTGGTTCACAGATGGCTGTCTTTTTGCTGTAACCTCATATGGCAGAAAGGGGCAAGGGATGTCTCTGGGGTCTCTTTTATAAAGACACAAATGTCATTTATAAGGGAGCCCTCATGACCAAATCAGCTCCCAAAAGTCCCATTTGCAAATAATATCACATTGGGAATTAGATTTCAACTTACAAATTTTTTTGGAGGGGGAGCACATTCAGTCTATAGCAGAGTCCCTATTATTATCTGCATGTCTCTTCTGGCACCTGTAAGGAGGAACAGTCTGTGGCACTCAGTGGCAAAGAGATTTATCTGAAAGGGCCATAAGATGGATAATGATGAAAACTTCTTAATTAAACAGCTTTATCCATGTGACAAGTTTTAAAAAATAGATGTCAGTTACCCAAAATTGTCTTCCAGATGCAGATCTGGGATGCACCTTTCTCCTTGGACCACCTTGACAAGTATGCATCCCCTGGGTTGGTTTCCCTCCCTTGCCAGTCAGGGGTGGAGAAGCAAGGAGAAGGCCAAGTCAGGCAGTGGGTCTCAGTCCTGCAAGCATGGTGTAGAGATACTTTAGCAGCTGCGTGTGTCCAAAGCTGACCATGAACTTGGTCAGGAATGTTAACAGCTGCTAGCCAGGGTGATGCAGGGTGCACTGTGGAAAGGCAGCAGCATCTACTCACTGAATAGACTTCACAAGAGTTTTACATTGTATTTTCAAATCGGGACTGCTCAGAAGATTCTACCAGGGACGGCCGGTTAGCTCAGTTGGTTAGAGTGCAGTGCTCATAACACCAAGGATGCCGGTTCGATCCCTGCATGGGCCACTGAGCTGTGCTCTCCACAACTAGATTGAAAACAACTACCTGACTTACTACCTGACTTGGAGCTGATGGGTCCTGGAAAAACACACTGTTCCCCAATTTAAAAAAAAAAGATAACACCAAATGGGTTTCTACCGAATACTGAAAAACATTACCACATTGATTTTCTTTCCTTCTTTATTTAAAGTAAACAAACATTACATTGATCTGTGGACCAACTCAGAAGTCCTCTACTCAAAACTTCCTCCCCTCCACCCTTACTAGTTGGAGCTCTGCAGAAGGAGGGGAGAGGAAAGATTGACAACACTTTTTCAGATGGAAATATTCCCTTTGGAGGACCAGATTCTTCAAATCTCCACTTATTTTGGCAGGATCCCCGTGGCTAAGGTTTATCAGGAAAAAGAGCAAGACTTGATCTGTATCTCCTTTCCAACTGACTGCAGTAAGTGTTCTAACTGGTCTCTGTGGCCCAGAGGAGACAGCAGGCAGCCTTACATCCACCTGTTTCACTGAAGAAAGGCTTTCCGCTCTTTAAAAGAAAAAGTTTGAAAACCATGGCATTTTTCACCTATTTTGATGCATTTGTTGAGCATCTTCTATGTACCAGGCACTGTTCTAGGTGCTGGAGATGTGTCAAAGAAGCACTTGGCTCCCAGATCCTCCCTCATGTATAGTAGCACATCTTTTCCCCACACGTTCTTGTCCCCACTTCCCAGGCAGACTAGAAGTTCTGTGAGGGCAAGGATTCGTGTCTTGTCTTTCATCTTCTCCTCAGAGAACAGTTTTTGAACAGATCATACTGAATATGGCATTCTGGCCCTGGATGGGAGTGTGCAGAGGAACAAGAGGAAACCCAGTTGGAATGTTATACCTTTGCCCTGCATCATTCATAGAGGAGAGAGGGGGCATGTAGATTATTAAGTGTTGACAATCCTAGACTTGGGAAGGACTGCTGAATAGCTCTGGGATGGAAGAATCCAGTCAAAGTCAAGGGCCTGGGGTGAGGAGTGAGCTTCCCATACACACATGGACACACGCTATGCATGGAAGCTTGGCCAAAGCATTTATTTACTCTTTGCTTGAGTTTCTCATTTTATAAACTGGGGATGACCCATCAATTGGGAAGTACTAATAGGAAAAAATAGGTATTGTGGGCCTTAATGACACTAACATGGAAAAGGCTGCCCCTTGCTATCTAGAGTAGCCCAAAGCCAGAGCTAAAAAAACCTTTACAGATCAGCCCTGGTTTCACCAATGAGGGAATTAAAGGCTAGAGAAAGCAAGTGATTTGCTGCAAGTCACAATGGGAGTTTATTACACAGCCAGGATTGGAAGCTAAGGCTCCTGCCTCTTCATTTAAAGTTCCTTCCATGTGATCAGAAAGCTTCCAAAGGACACAGAGCACCTCCCATAATAAGTAAGAAATTATTCCAGAGTTTCCTAATCAGAGGATTTGCAAGTCAACAAATATTGATTGAGCACATACTATGTGCTACCGGAGCTGACATTTGTAGGGCAATAAGAGAAGGGTTCTTATTCTCCAGTAGCTAACTGAGGACACAAGAGGCAAAGGTGTGAAAGAGTTAAGTGAAAATAATAGGCAATATGTGAGAAGTACCAAAACTGGGAAACAGTGAATCCAAGGAAGAGCGCAGAGGAGACAGGTTACAATGCGTTCCATCTCATAGAGAAGGTGCCTTTCAACTAAGTTGGAGAGGATTTAAATAGAAAAGTTAAAGACCACCCCACTGCTCAACTCACAGGGGTTCCCTTCACATTGGGGGCTATGTCCAGGAGAAAAGAGGAAAAATCCAAGGAAGCTGGGCTGGTCAAGGCCCAGGAATTTGTATTTTTTCAGGTTATCCATGTGATTATGCTGTTCTGCCAGGTTTGGTGTTCACCAGTGTAAAGAATAATGCAGAATAGATTGGATAAGTGCACCCAATCCTTCTCTCCCTAGCTCATCCAGTTTCTCTGGGCGTGGGCATCAATAATTCTTGTCCGTATTTTACTGAAGGGAAAACTGAGAGTCCAGAGACTTTCAATATTGTGTTCATGGTCATTCAGCAAAAATTGAGGACTCTGGTTTCCTGCCAACCAGGAAAAGCAGAAAGATTAGATGATACCATCCCAAGAAAGATTTTGCTTCATTTCTCCACAAGACAAGTCAGACCCGCTTGATTAGCCAGAGAGTTTGTTGCCCAGAGTACAAAAACAGCAAGTCTCTGGAGCTGCCAGGTATGTGGGACAGAGCCCAGGGCGAGGTTAGTCGCTGGGAGCTCGGGGTTCTAACTTTGCTGTGTGACTCAGCCCAAGTCATTTCCCCTCTCTCTTTGTCTGTCCTTCGTCTACTAATAATGATGCCCGACGTCACTGTTGGGATTAGCTACCAATGATGGAAAATGCACAATGCAATTAGTCCCGATGTGATTCCTGGGAACAGAAGGGATCCACAGCCATCTGCTGACTGTTGTGAGTAAAGTATGTGCTGGCTGCCATCCGCGTACAGGCATTTTCTTCCCAGGAGGGGAATGAACTGCTGGCCTGAAGCTGGGCCCGCTTTAGAGATACCGGCAGAGAGCCATCTCTTCTTAGGATGTAAAAGAAATAAAAGGCAGGTTACCTGGAGGGAAAGCAGCAAACATTCATCAGAAGGAAATTATTGAAGATTTTGACAAAACTGGGAAATGGTTAAAATCTTGGATCTTTTATAAATTGTGGTAAAATATACAAAACATAAAATTTACCATTTAACCATTTTTAGGTGTATGGTTTAGTGGTATTAAGTATAGTCACATTATTATGCAACAACTATCACCATCCATCTCCAGAACTTTTTTTCATCTTGCAAAACCAAAAGTCTGTACCCATTAAACAACAGCTTCCCTTTTTCCCCTTCCTCCGGTCCCTGGCAACCACCATTCTCCTTTCTGTCTCTATGAATTTGAAAACTCTAGGTACCTCAAATAAGTGGAATTATACAGCATTTGTCTTTTTTGTGACTGACTTATTTCACTTAGTATAATGTCCTTAATATTCATTCATGTTGAAGCATGTGTCAGAATTTCCTTCCTTATAAAGGCTGAATAATATCCCATTGTATGTATGTATATGTATATACATTTTGCTTATCCATTCATCCATCAATGGACACTTGGTTTGCTTCCACATGTTGGCTATTGTAAATAATACTGATATAAACATGAGTACAAATATCTGTTCCAAACTCTGCTTTCATTTCTCTTGGGTATACACCCAGAAACAGAATTGCTGGATTGGATTGTAATTCCATTTTTTATTTTTTGAGGAACTGCCATACAGTTTTCCCCAGTGGCTGCACCATTTTACATTCTTACCAGCAATTCATAAGGGTTTCAATTTCTCCATATCATCACCAACACTTGTTCTTTTCTGTTGTATTCTTTTTATAATAGCCATCCTAATTGGTATGAGGTGGTATTGATTTGCATTTCCCTAATGATTAGTGATGTTCAACATCTTTCTATGTGTATATCGACCATTTGTGTATTTTCTTTTAGAGAATATCTATTCAAGTCTTCTGTCCATTTTTAACCAGGTTGTTTGGTTTTCTGTTTTTGAGTTTTAAGAGTTCTCTATATATGCTGGATATTAATCCCTTATTAGATAAGTAATTTGCAAATATTTTCTCCCATTCTGTGAGGTACTATTCACTTTATTAATGGTGCCCTTATCTGAAGACTTTGGCAGAACTGGGAAAAGGTTAGAATCAAGGTCGAGATCTTGAACTCAAAGTATCTGGATTCAAAATAGGGCTGTTTGATGTTGGACAAGCTACTTAATCTCTTTGATCCTGCCTTAGTTTTTTTATCTGAAAAATGGGAATGATGCTTATAATAGGACCTACCTCATAAGATTGCCATGATGATGAGTAAATGAGATCATATATCTAAAATCTTACCACCGAACCTGGGCCAATTTAAATGTTCAGTAAGTGGAAGCCTTTATTAGTATTGGGCTTAAGAAGGAACCAGAATGATGTAATTGAAATGTGATGCTAGTTATCAAATGGGTGAGTAGACCAATACTATTTAATAACCAACTGGAACACAGTAATATTACATAACGCCTAACACTTGTGTAGCAAGTTGCAGTTTATAAAGCATTTAAACATTCATCATTCATTCAACATGAGTAAGACACAGTCCTGCAAAACTGAGTGGGAGAAACCAAAAAAGGAAAAGGCAGTTTCAATCAGGGTGATGAGAGCTAAGAAGACAGAAGCATAGGGTGCTGGGAGGGGCACAGCAGAGGAGCAGTTCAAACTGGGGGAGGGCCTCCCGGGTGGGTAATACAGACAGAATTCTTCAGGATTACAGGGTTACAAGGAGGAAAGAGGGCATTGGAAGAGGCTGAGCATTCTAGGTAGAGAAACAAGACATTGCAAAGGCTGGAGTTGAGAGAGGTTGGCTGGCTGGGAAACAGCTACTACGTAGTTTATTTTGGATGCAGCCTAGAATTTAAGAGGAGCAGTGTGAGATGAGCCTAAAGAGGCAGACAGGTGCCTGACCATGAAGGGTCTTGTAGGGAGTCGGGATTTTATCCTGAGAGTAATAAGAAGCTATTGAATAGTTTTAAGCAGATTTGTAATTTGACCGGGTTTACCTTTTAGAAAGATTTCTTTGGCTGCAATATGGAGAGTGGAATGAAAAGGAGACAGCCTGGAAGAGACCAGGAAAGATGAACTAAAGAAAGAAGAATAAGGATAGAGAGAAATGGAGGGTTCAAAAGACATTTAGGATAAAACAAAGCAGGTATGGGGACTGACTGGCTGACCTCAGTTGCTCTTTGGGGTTAATTCAGGTATTAGCATCAATTTTTCGTTTGAGATGAGTAACGTAGGCTGAAGAAGGTTGAAAGATTTGTACAAGGTACCAACAGCTAGAAAGAATCCAGTCAAGATTCTGACTTTCCACCCTGACATCTACTGTTCTTTCCTCCAGAAAATGCTATTAGATGAGTTTCTAGATCTTTATATGTAAATCCCCTTTAAGGAACTCAAGTCCCATTTCCCCTTCAATTGCTTTGCAGCATATTACAATTTCAGAGGTACTTTTTCTGAGTTTTTATTGGTTGTCAACATATTACAGCTTTGTACCCTTGGGCTTAAAGACATCCCTTTCCTTGTATTTTACTTCGTATTTAAAGAGTAGCCTGGACGCAAGCCCTTCCATCTCACGGAGGCTCAGATGATGAGTCTAGGGTTCAGAAAAAGTGGGCCCAAGTCCTAGGCTTGGCCACTAGTTAGCTGTGGGATAGAATGAGTCCCTTTCTTTCTATAAACTCCTGTCTGTAAACCCAGAGGAACAGAACCAATGCATACTCACTCAAACCCAGTAACTCTATGAATCTCTTCTAAAATAAGTATAACTTCAAATTGTGAATAACCATTCTTTATGGTCTGTTTGGTAAATTGGGTTTCTGACACCATAATACACTCATAGATGTTAGGAATTTTCTTTGAAACTCTACTGTTGGCTCATCAGGGAGTATGCTCCTGTTCTGTAATTGCTGAGTGTGGTATTTTCAGACTTAAACTGTCAACCAAGATGCATGGTTATGTTTAGTTTTTTCTCAGACATTTGTACTGCTAACATGTACTGAATATATATATATATATATATATATATATATAATTTTTGGTTGGGGGATTGCAATTCACTGAGCTATAAAACTAGCAGGACAGGAAAAATGAAGGCATCAATGAGATGATGAAGGAGAAGTATTTCTATGAATGGCAAGGCCCTGCACAAGAAGAGGGTGATACAGCAACATTATTCTTGCTTCAAACCCCACAAGCAAGGTGAGCCTGTAAGTGCAAAGGGGCCTTTGTAGGTGCCAGCTCACCCAGGATCAGGGCCCAGCAGGGCTGCATTTCCCTCTCAACATAAAAGATGGAGCCCTGACATTCCACCCCACTCTGAGGGAGCTGGGGTCCAGGTCACAGGGCCTTGCAGTGAGCCCCTTGAGACATGAGAGCCAATGTCAAGTCCTGAGAGACCGGGCCTCCTGGCAGTCCCCTGCCCCTCCTGTGGCTTCCGTGAACAGCAGAATGTGTTTGACTTGAGGACCCCATGCTCTTGACCCCAGGGCTTTCAGCTCCTGTAGGGACGATGGCACCCCTGTGTGCCTGCTTCTCGTTGGGGAGCACCCACAGCCCGGTCTGGCTGTAACACGGTGGACAGAGGCCAGCAACAGGCCAAGTCACTCCCTGTGTGTGTGGAGGGGGCGGGAGAGGGTCTCACCTGGGGGGTGCAATCCCTCAGCATCCCAGGCATCCCAGCATCACAAGCATCACAATCAGTCACAAGAGCAGAAACCTCATGTGGGGCCAAGCAGAGGATCCAGAGAGAGAAAGGAGGAGCAGATGGGAAGGTCCTTTGTGGACAGGCAGGTGGAAGAGGAACACCAGATCTGGGTTACCCCCCTACAAAGGCCTGTGCTTTTGTAGAGAAGCTAAACAATGTCCACACATATCACTGTAATTCAGTGGGAGTGTGGGGGAGCAGATTCAGAAAAGAAGGCTTAGCAAAGGCGGTGAGTTGGGGACCAGGCTGTAAAGGAAAGCTCTGGGTTAGTCTTTGCGGAGTGCCCCAAGCCACACCGACGTTAAATTCAAACCTCTTCAAGTTGTTTTGGCCTTGAGTCCTTTCTCCTGATGACAGGTCTACAAAGGGAAAGGACTTGTCCACTTCTGTTCACTGACAGAGGGAGTGGGGTGGAGAAGAGCACCTTTCCTTAAGGGAATCTGTCGTCATTGTCCCAAGTGTATTCTCCTCTTGACCATGAACTAGGGTAAGCCATGAGTTTTAGGCACCTGTGAATCCCCAGCCCCTAGCAAAATTCCAGTATATAGTAGGTGCTCAATACATGCTCAGTAAATAATTGAATGACAAGTGCCTGAAATATTTATCTGTGACTTCAAATGGACCCCCAGCTTTCCATAACCTGGGAAGACACTTGTTTTCCTATGACAAACTGTCTACCTGGGAGCATTTGATTTTGCAGTGTGAAAGGAGCTGCCATATTAGTCATCCCCACAACACAGGACTGTCATCAAATCCCCCAGGTCTGCCCTCTGACCAGGACAATATCCCCTTTCTTCCCACACCCCAAGACTCAGGCTTTCCTTACAGCCAAGGGCCCTCTGAAGCCGCGTGTGCATTTTAACCAATGCCCTGTGGAGACAATATACTTCCTTTACTGCCCTGTCCAATCAGAAGATGCTGCCATCTTTTGAAGCCCCAGTGCCCTCTCCTCTCAGAAGTCTTTCCTGAGAAAAGCTATGAATACCCTCCTGACCTTCTGGGATACACAATTGAGTGAGTCATTTACTATATTACAATTAAACATACTTGTGCCACAGAGATGTTTCTTTTTTTTTTAATTAAAGTTTACTGGGGTGACAACTGTTAGCAAAGTTACATAGATTTCAGGTGGTCAATTGTGTAATACATCTTCTATATATCCCATTGTGTGTTCACCACCCAAAGTCAGTTCTCCTTCCATCACCATATATTTGATCCCCTTTACCCTCATCTACCACCCCCCTCCCCCCTTACCCTCTGGTAACCACTAAACTACTATCTGTGTCTATGAGTATTTGTTTCTTCATTTGTTTTTCCTGTTCTTTTGTTGTTTTCAGTTTTATATACACATATCAGTGAAATCATATGGTTCTCAACTTTTTCTGTCTGAATTATTTCGCTTAGCATAATAATCTCAAGATCCATCCATGTTGTCACAAATGGAACTATTTCATCTTTTCTTATGGCAGAATAGTATTCCATTGTGTATATGTACCACATCTTCTTTATCCAATCATCTATCCAAGGATACTTTGGTTGTTTCCATGTCTTGGCCACCGTACATAAGGCTGCAATGAACATCAGAGCACGTATATCTTCACAGATAAATGTTTTCAGATTTTTGGGGTAGATACCCAAGAGGGAGATTGCTGGGTCATGTGGTAATTCTATTTTAAAATTTTTGAGGAATCTCCACACTGCCTTCCATAGTGGCTGCACCAATCTACATTCCCACCAACAGTGTATGAGGGTTCCTTTTTCTCCACAGCCTGTCCAACACTTGCTATTATTTGTCTTATTGATGATAGCCATTCCAACTGATGTGAGTGATATCTCATTGTGGTTTTTGTTTGCATTTCTCCAATGATTAGTGATGTTGAGTATTTTTTCATATGTCTATTGGCCATCTGTATGTCCTCTTTGGAGAAATGTCTATTCAGGTCCTCTGCCCATTTTCTAATTGGATTGTTTGTTTTTTGTTGCTGTTGAGTTGTATGAGTTCCTTATATATCTTGGACATTAGCCCCTTATCAGAAGTGTTGTCAGCAAAAATCTTCTCCCATTCGGTTGGTTGCCTCTTTATTTTGCCGACATTTTTTTTTTCCTGTGCAGAAGCTTTTTAGTTTGATATAGTCCCATTCATTTATTTTAGCTTTTACTTTCCTTGCCTTTGAGGTCAAATTCATAAAATCCTTTTTGAACCCAAGGTCCATAGTTTAGTACCTATGTTTCCTTCTGTCTGGCTTATTGTTTCAGGTCTTATGTTTAGGGCTTTGATCCATTTTGAGTTGATTTTGATACACGGTGA
>NW_017731858.1:550860-561901 GCF_001890085.2 Hipposideros armiger | reverse complement strand
AATGTTCTCGTTTCTTAGGATTGCATTGGCTATTCAGGGTCTTTTGTGGTTCCATACAAATCTGATGATTTCTTTTGCTCTATTTCTTTAAAAAAAAATGGCATTGAGATTTTGATGGCGATTGCATTAAATCTGTATACTGCTGTGGGTAGTATGGCCATTTTAACTATGTTGGTTCTTCCAATCCATGAAAGACACGGAATGCCTTTCCGTTTCTTTGTGTCTTCTTCAATTTCTTTTAAAAATGTCTTATAGTTTTCAGTGTATAGGTCTTTCGCATCCTTGGTTCAGTTTATTTCTAGGTATTTTATTCTTTTGGTCGCAATTGCAAAAGGAATTGTTTTTTTAATTTCTTCTTCTGAGATTTCATTGTTAGTATATAGGAATGCAATGGACTTTTGTATGTTGATTCTGTAGCCGGCAACTTGACCGTATTTGTTTCTTGTTTCTGATAGCATTGTGGTGGAGACTTTAGGGTTTTATCTATATAGCATCATGTCATCTGCAAAAAGTGATAATAACTTCTTCATTCCCTATTTGGATGCCTTTTATTCCTTTCTCTTGCCTGATTGCACTGGCTAGGACTTCCAATACTACCATGTTTCCTGGAAAATAAGACCAGGTCTTATATTAATTTTTGCTCCAAAAGACGCATTTTATCCATTTATTCATGTACAAAAATCTACATTTATTCAGTACAGTCATGTCTGGCTGAAGATCTTACTGGGGCTGATTTTGGGGTAGGGCTTATATTACGAGCACCCTGAAAATCATGCTAGGGCTTATTTTCCGGTTAGGTCTTATTTTTGGGAAAACACGTATGTTGAAAAGCAGAGGTGATAGGGGACAGCTCTGTCGTGTCCCTGAATGTAGAGCAAAGGGCTACAATCTTTACTATTAATTATGATATCAGCTGAGGGTTTCTCATATATGGCCTTTCTTATGTTATTTTCCTTCTATACCCATTTTATTATGTGTTTTAATCATAAATGGATGTTGTATTGGGTTGTCGGAAAAGTCATGACATATATTTTCTGTTTTTCGTTGCAAAAATGTGTCATGACTTTTCTGACAACCCACTATCTTGTCAAACACTTTTTCTGCATCAGTTGATATAATCATATGAATATGTCCTTTATTTTGTTTATGTGGTGTATCACATTGATCGATTTGCTTATGTCGAACCATCCTTGTGCCCCTGGGATGAACCCCACTTGGTCGTGATACAGAATCTTTTTAATGCATTGTTGCATTTGATTTGCTAGAATTTTGTTTAGGAATTTTGCATCTGTATTCATCAGAGATATTTGTCTGTAATTTTCTTTTTTGTGTGTTACCCTTAACAGGCTTTCGTATCAGGGTAATAAAATGAGTTAAAGAGTATTGTCTCTTCTTCAATTTTTTTGGAAGAGTTTCAGTAGGATAGGTATTTGATCCTCTTTGAATGTTTGCTAGAATTCACTAGTGAAGCCATCTGGTCCTGGACTTTTGCTTTGGGGAAGGTTTCGAATGACTGATTCAATTTCCTTACTGTTGATTGGTGTATTTAGATTTTCCAATTCTTCATGATTCAGCCTAGGATAGCTACATGTTATTAAGAACATGTCCATTTCTTCTAGGGTATCGAATTTGGTGGCATATAGCTCTTCATACTATTCTTGGGTAATCGTTTGTATTTCCGTGGCATCCTTGGTAACTTCCCCTCTTTCGTTTATGATTTTGTTTATTTGTGTCTTTTCTCTTTTTATCTCAGTGAGTCTAGCCAAGGAGTTGTCAATTTTATTAATCTTTTCAAAGAACCAGCTCTTTGTTGCATGAATTTTTTCTGTTGTCTTTTTGTTTTCTATTTCATTTAGTTCTGCTCTGATTGTTATTATTTCCTTCCTTCGGACTTTGGATTTCATTTGTTCTTCTTTTTCTAGTTCTTCAAGGTGTAACGTGAGGTTATTTATCGGGGATTTTTCTTCTTTCTTGAGAAAGGCCTGTAACGATATAAATTTCCCTCTTAAAACTGCTTTTGCTGCATCCCCAATATGTTGGTAGCATGTATTTTCCTTCTCATTTGTTTCTATGTATCTTTTGATCTCTCCTCTGCTTTCTTCTTCGACCCAGTCATTCTTTAAAAGAATGTTGTTTAATCTCCACATATCTGTTGCTTTTCCTGCATTCTTGTTGCAGTTGATATCCAATTTCAAAGCCTTGTGATCAGAGAATGTGCTTGGTATGATTTCAATCTTCTCAAATTTGCTGAGTCTAGTTTTATGTCCCAATATATGGTCTATCCTTGAGAATGTTCCATGTACACTAGGAAAGGATGTATAGTCTGATGCTCTAGGATGCAGTGCTCTATAAATGTCAATTATGTCCATTTCATCCAATGTGTCATTTAAGGCTGATATTTCTTTCTGTATATTCTGTTTGGATGATCTAGCCATAGCTGTCAATGATTTATCTAGATCCCCTACTGTAACTGTGTTTTGGTCAATTTCTCCCTTTAGTCGTGTTAGTAGTTGCTTTGTATATTTCGGTGCTCCCTGATGGGGGGCATAAATATTGATGACTGTTATGTCTTCTTGTTTGTATAGTCCCCTTTATCATTATGAAATGTCCATCTTTGTCTCTTGTTACCTTTTGTATCCTGAAGTCTGTTTCATCTGATATCAGTATGGATACACCTGCTATTCTCTGCATACCATTTGCTTGGAGTGTCAATTTCCACCCTTTCACTTTGAGTCAATATTTGTCCTTGTAGCCGAGATGTGTGTCTTGCAGGCAGCATATGGTTGGGTTTAGTTTTTTTATCAAAGCTGCTACTCTGTGCCTTTTTATTGGTGAGTTCAGTCCATTTACGTTTAGGGTGACTATGGATCTATGAGTATTTCCTATCATTCTATCCTTGGTTTTCCGGTAGGACGATGTCTCCGTTGTTTCTTTGCCTTTTTGTTGCTGTCTATTATTTCAGTGTGGTGGTATTGTATGATTTTCCCCTCTGTTTCTTCTTTCTTTATGTTATGTATTTCAGTTCTGAATTTTTTTGTGTGGTTACCATTAAGTTTATGTGAAAGAGAGTTTCATATTTAGCGTATTCCATTTTCTTCAGCACGCTTCCTTTTCCATTCCCTTGGGCCAGTTCAGACCTTTACACTCTCCCCTTTTATGTCTTGGTTGTCACTTATCATCCCTATTTATGCTGTGAGTTGATGTCTGTGCTGTCGCAGCAAGTTTTCTTTTTCTTCTTTTTTAAAAATGTTTTTTTTTCTTCTTTACCCTGTATGTTATGTTTAAGTGTCGTGTCTTATTTGGTGTAGGGGTTACCATTTCCTGCTTCTGTGTGTCTGTTCGTAATACTACTCATGGCTTTGTGTTCTTTTCTTTATTTGTTTCAGGTTGAATGGCCTCCTTCAGTGTTTCTTGTAGTGCAGGTCCTGTGTTAGAAAATTCCCTCAGCTTCTGTATGTCTGGAAAGGTCTTTATTCCTCCTCCATATCTAAAGTATATCTTTGCTGGATATATTATTCTTGGTCATAATTTCTCTCTTTCAATAGTTTGAATATTTGATTCCACTCCCTCCTGGCTTGTAGAGTTTCTGCTGGAAAATCTGATAATACTCTAATGGTCTTTCCTTTGTAGGTTACTGTCTTCTTTTCCCTGGCTGCCTTGAAGATTATTTCTTTGTGGTTCATTTTTGACAGCTTCAATACAACGTGCCTTGGAGAAGGCCTGTTGGGATTGAGGTAATTACGTGTTCTATTTGCCTCTTGGATTTGAGGATCCAGTTCTTTCCACAAGTTTTGGAAGTTCTCTTTGACTATTTGTTTGAATATACTCTCTGTGTCCTTCTCCCTTTCTTCTTCTTCTGGTATGCTCATTATCCTTATATTGCTCTTTCTGATGGAGTCAGAAAGTTCTTGTAGAGCTCTTTCATTTCTTTTAACTCTCGAGTCTTTCTCTTCTTCGATCTGTGTGATTTCCAGATTTCTATTTTCGATGTCACTGATACTTTCCTCCATTTGGTCAGCAATATTACTTAAGCTGCCTATTGCATTCTTCATTTCTTTTATTGAGTTCTTAATCTCCAGAAATTCTATTATTTTAAAATTTCAATCTCTTTGTTAAAATGTTCATTTTGTTCTTGATTGTGTTTCTGAGTTCATTAAACTGCCTGTATGTTTTCTCGCATCTTGTTGAGTTTTCTCAGAAATGCCATCTTGAATTCTCTGTCGTTTAAGTAACTTAAAGACTTTCCATGTCTTTAAGTTCATTTTCTGGAGACTTCTCATTTACCTTCGGAGCTGCCTTGTTACCTTGGTTATTCATGGAAATTAAGGAAATATTATTTCTCTTCCTAGGCTTCTACAGAAGTGGGCTCTGCAACAGGTTGGTAGGAAGAGGTCTTTCTTTTGCTTTCCAGTAGGTGTTGATGGAATGCTTTATTTTCTGTCCTGCTGCAGCCTTTTATTCTCTCTCAGGCTGTAGTGTTACATTTTGCTGCACTGTTTCAGCTTATCATACACTGGGGGAATTCCCTGGAAGGGGGGGCTTCTCCCCTGTGAGCAGGTCGCCTGAGCCTCGGGGCTCCACCTCCGTGGGAGGATGTGGAGAGCTTCCAAATTTCCAAAGCTCTTCCTGCACCAGATTCAGGGCCGGTGTGTTTCAGCTGCTCTGTTTACCCCTGCAGGGATCCACCCAGATAGGTGGGGTCAAGGACGGGGTGGGCGGTGAGAGGTGGTTCTGAACAATAGCAGCAACCACCAGCACAGCCAGTTCTGCACCCAAGGCTCTCTCCCCTTTGCTGGAACTAGTTGGGCTGCGAGCCACACTTTTCAGAACTGCAAATATTGTTTTCTTTTGATCTGACACTGCTACTGTTCCGCTTCTAGCACTAGGCAGGTGGGGGTGAAGCGAGCTCTGGGAAGGCAGGTATGGGTCAGCTAGGCTCCGTGCCTATATCTTCCATCCTCTGCTTGGCAATGAGGGCTCAACCGCCGTTTTCACCCTTCTTCCCTCAGTCTTTGCTCTGAGGTCTTTGCCGTGAGTATTGGTTTCAGCCGTGTTACATGCGGATCCCTCAGGTGGGACTGAGTGTGTTGATTCTGGTGTCTCTTTGGCAGGGTTTTTGTGCAGGGCAATTTCAGCCCTGCGTGTTACCAGCCCATGGCTACCTGGTATGTGCCTCAAAGCTATATGTAGTTCGCTGCTGCTCATGTTAAGCCTGGAGGTATATGGGTGTGGCTTCGCTGTGAACTGTGGCTGGCTGCCACCAATGTTGGGTCCACGGCAGGTTAGCAAAAGGCTCATGGCCCCCTAATCTTGTTGCCACCTGTCAGCTGCCAGTAAGCCCCAGCTGTTGTCCTTAGGAGCATGTGTCTGGCTGGTTGACCTGATGTTAAGAGTGTCCTCAGTGATGCGACACTAGCTGGATGGGATGGAGTTTAAGGGAGTAACAAGACATGACTGGTGGTTTTTACAATGTTAATGCACATTCAGGTCTTATGCCTGCACATGGCCTGTAACCAACTTGTACAGTGCCCCGAGGATACTGCAGCCAGCCTCCACCGTAGGCTCAAAAATTCCCGAGAGCTGCTCCTAGTGGTTGGGATGCAATTTTTGGGTCACTGTTCCACACAAAAATCTCCCCAGTCCATTGCAGATTGTCCACTGCTGTAACAAACTTCCTCTGTGGTTTGTGGGGGTGGGCCTGGTCACCCAGGTGCCCAGAGTGCCCCTGGTGGTGCAGCTGTAGGTAAGCAAGGTGGGGATATAGGGAGCTAAGTGGTGTGTGGTCAGTGGTTTCTACAATTTGAGTAGTCTCAACTTCTGGACTGGTGCTGGTCACTCGACCACCCTGCAAAACAAAACAACCTAACAACAACACCAACAAAAACAAATACATACACATGCAAAAACAACAACAAACAATTAAAATGAACAAAAATACAGCAAAATGAAACAAGCAAAAAAATAAAAAAACTAAAACACACACACACACACACACAAAACAAACCCTAAAACAAACAACATAACAAAAAACAGAAAAAAGAAGAAAAAGAAAAAAACAGCCACTGCCTGCCTATGCGGCAGTGACACCCTGCTGCTGTAAAAAACTCTTCCTCTGGGGCTTGTGGATGTGGGGTCAGCCACCAGGCACCCAGAGTGCCCTTGGCAATGCAGCTCTAGATAGGCAGGGCAGGCTTCCTGGGTGCTATTGAGTGTGGTCAGTGGTTTCTACAAATCAGTGCAGATTCTGCTGCGATCCACAAAGATGCCATGAGAACATCACAGCCAACAACCAGAAGGTGGGTTTCTCCTCTGTGAGAAGATCGACTGGGTATCGGAGCACCGCTTCCATGGGGGGATGTGGAGGGCGATAGAGTTCTGAGCTTCTGAAATCCCAATGCTGCTCCTGCAGTCCACTCCTAAGCCTGTGTGTCTCAGTGGTTCTGTTTGTCCACAGGGATCTGCCCAGAACAGTGTGGGGGTGGAGTGGGCTGTGAGAGGTGGCTGATACGTTTGTGGCTTCAACCTGCCCAGAACTGTCTTGCCCCCACAGCTCTTTCCCTATCGCCGGATTGCGCGTTTGTGGGACTGTTGTTCCAGTTTTAGGGGTGTAGATATTCTGTCCTTTAGTCCGACACTGCTACCATTTCTTCTGGATTCCACTTCTAACACTGAGAAGTAAGGGATAGGGCAAGCTCTGGGAAGGTGGGGGTGGGGGTGGGGCAAGGGGAGGCAGCCAGGCTCCACATCTTTGTTTTCTGTTTTCTGTCTGGCAGTGAGGGTTTAAACCACAGTCTCACCTGAGTTCGGTGCTCCGAATGCTGGATTCAGCTGTCTTATATGCTGATCCCTCAGCAGGACTGTGGGCCCAGGCCATGCGCCTTCAGACTGGATTCTTCCCTCTCTCAAGGTTGCAGCGAGTTCTGGTCTGCATCCTGTGGCCCTGGGCCCGAGTCTCTGCTAGTCCAATTTGCCCACCTTCAGGTGATTCGATATGTGAGTCTCTCAGGCATTCCTGTATGATGAGCAGGGAATTCTTTGTTGAATTATAGCTGTTCAATTTGTTGTAACTTCCAGGGGACGTTTCAAGAAGCTCTCCTCACTGCCATTTCTGTGAGATCACTCCTTAAAAGTTTGTTTTAAATGAAGACGCTCCAGTGGAGACAGATTTCTTCTTAGGTGAATAATGCTGAGTGAATACTTATAATTTGTTTTTGCTTTGGCTCACATTATCTTCTTTGAAAGTCATCACTTTCCATCATTGGGTAACCTTATTTTAAGTTCCTTTACTGGTATCCAATATATATATTAAAATGTCAAGTTAAAACAGTTTTTGTGAAGATGGACATTTAATCTCTGGAACCTTGCTACTAAATGCGTGATCTATGTATCAACAACATGAGCAACATCTGAAAGCTTTGTAGAAATGCAGAATTTCAGACCCTTCCTGGATCTCCACAATCACATTTTTAACAAGGTTCCCAGGTAACTCTTATGCACATTAACTACCCTGGGGCTAATCCCGAGTGTGGCTCGGGGTTAATTTTCACTGCCAGAATTATTTTTTATAATTCTTTATTATATTATAATTTATGATTTTGTGTTTCAAACTTTATCATACCTGGGATGCCTACTAGACTCTTGTTTGGACAGATTTAAGTGAGTAATTCCTAAGAATTACAGGCCTACAATATAAAACAACAAATTTCCATGCAAAATAATGTACCGCTTTGGGTACAAAATTACGGACATAATCAGACCGCCAGGGAGGTTAAACTTTTAGGTGCATACTGCTCTGCAAAAGTGCCATTATCAAAAGAAACCCAAGTAATGATACAGGGTTACCTGAAGACTCACATAATGTGGAGGAGCCAAGGCCTAGATTTTGGTTTAGAGAGCAGTATGGAAAGAAGCTGGGCTTAACCTACAGTGGTACTGGCTTAATTCACCAAATTATTGCAGGTAAACTGAACAGGGAGGAAAGGGTTGGGCTGGGGACAAGACTAGAACTCACAGCCGCTGAGACACAGAGAAAGACCTCCCAGAGAAGCAAAGATTGTGTGGTGGCTGTGGAAAAATAAATAAGGAAAAAGATAATTCCAGAAGGATATAAATATAATAATATCATTTGTATAGATTTTAAGAACATGGAATAAAATTACTATGTGTGTGTACATATATTACATGTTTATATAGTACATGTGTATACATTGTATTATATGTATACTATATATATGTGTGTATATATAACGTGTGTGTGTATGTATGTGTAGGCATGCATGGGAATGATGCATACAAAGACATGTAAGAGAATGATAGAACACTTAGGATAGTGGTTACCTCTTGGAAAGTGTATTAGTTATCATGTGGTATAACAAATTACCCCCAAACTAACTTGCTTAAAACACACATTTTTAGGAATCAAGCAATGCTTATCTGAGTCCTCTGCTTCAGGGCCTCTCACAAGGCTGCAATCAAGGTATTGGCCAGGAATGCAGTCTTATCTGAAGGCTCTACTGGGGAGGATCTTCATTCATGTTCACTCACATGGTTGTTGCCAGGGTTCACTTTTTCAGGCTGTTGGACTAAAGATTCAGTTCCTCATAAACTGTTAGCTGGAGGCATCCCTTGAGTCTTTGCCTTCGGGGTCTCCCAAAACAGCATCCCACAACATGATAGCAGGCGTCATCAGAGCAAGTGAGTGGGCAACAGAGAATGCCAGCAGAATGGAAGTCACAGTCTCTTGGAGCCAAATCGCAGAAGTGAAATCCAATCACCTTTGTCACATTCTATTCATTAGAATCAAGTCAGTAAGTCCACCCCACACTCAAAGGGAGGGAATGAATACCAGAAGATGGGGCTCATTAAGGGTCATCCTTTAAAACCTCTCATGAAAAGCATGGGGTGTTAGATGACACCATAGAAATGGCGGCATGAGGTAAGCCTCTTGAAATCTCCTCTGGAATTTATAACAAATTGAACAACTATAGTTCCACAAAAGACTCACTGTGCAGCAGACAGGCAAGACTGAGAGACACACAATCGGAATCATCTAAAGGTGGGCGAATTGGGGGAACAGGGGACGAGGGAAGAGGGGAGAGCGGAGATGTGGGCCGCGTGGGTGCAGGTCGCAGACCGAGCTCCCTGCATTGCGGAGCTACAGCACTCACGGGGCAGGGAAGAATTAGGACTGCTAGCGAGCCCTTTATGGCCCACAGTCCCACCTGAGGGATCTGCATGTAACACGGCTGAACCCAATGCTCACGGCAAAGACCTCAGAGCAAAGACAGGAAAGAAGGGTGAAAACGGCGGTTGAGCCCTCATTGCCAAGCAGAGGATGGAAGATATAGGCACGGAGCCTAGCTGACCCATACCTGCCTTCCCAGAGCTCGCTTCACCCCCACCTGCCTAGTGCTAGAAGCGGAACAGTAGCAGTGTCAGATCAAAAGAAAACAATATTTGCAGTTCTGAAAAGTGTGGCTCGCAGCCCAACTAGTTCCAGCAAAGGGGAGAGAGCCTTGGGTACAGAACTGGCTGTGCTGGTGGTTGCTGCCATTGTTCAGAACCACCTCTCACCGCCCACCCCGTCCTTGACCCCACCTATCTGGGTGGATCCCTGCAGGGGTAAACAGAGCAGCTGAAACACACCGGCCCTGAATCTGGTGCAGGAAGAGCTTTGGAAATTTGGAAGCTCTCCACATCCTCCCACGGAGGTGGAGCCCCGAGGCTCAGGCGACCTGCTCACAGGGGAGAAGCCCCCCTTCCAGGGAATTCCCCCAGTGTATGATAAGCTGAAACAGTGCAGCAAAATGTAACACTACAGCCTGAGAGAGAATAAAAGGCTGCAGCAGGACAGAAAATAAAGCATTCCACCAACACCTACTGGAAAGCAAAAGAAAGACCTCTTCCTACCAACCTGTTGCAGAGCCCACTTCTGTAGAAGCCTAGGAAGAGAAATAATAATTCCTTAATTGCCATGAATAACCAAGGTATCAGAAAGTAAATGAAAAGTCTCCAGAAAATGAACTTAAAGACATGGAATGTCTTTAAGTTACTTAAATGACAGAGAATTCAAGATGGCATTTCTGAGAAAACTCAACAAGATGCAAGAAAACATACAGGCAGTTTAATGAACTCAGAAACACAATCAAAGAACAAAATGAACATTTTAACAAAGAGATTGAAATTTAAAAAAAAAATAATTTCTGGAGATTAAGAACTCAATAAAAGAAATGAAGAATGCAATAGGCAGCTTAAGTAATATTGCTGACCAAATGGAGGAAAGAATCAGTGACATCGAAAATAGAAATCTGGAAATCACACAGATCGAAGAAGAGAAAGACTCGAGAGTTAAAATAAATGAAAGAGCTCTACAAGAACTTTCTGACTCCATCAGAAAGAGCAATATAAAGGGCTGGCCGAGTGGCTCAGCTGGTTAAGAGCTCGCTCAAGAGTTTGAGCTCTGAGCAACAGCGGTTCAAGTCCAGCCCGAGCTGAGCAGCCGCTGAGCTGCCAAGAGATAGCAGGATGGCTCAGCTAAAAAAAAAAAAAAAGAGCAATATAAGGATAATGAGCATACCCGAAGGAGAAGAAAGGGAGAAGGACACAGAGAGTATATTCAAACAAATAGTCGAAGAGAACTTCCAAAACTTGTGGAAAGAACTGGATCCTCAAATCCAAGAGGCAAATAGAACACGTAATTACCTCAATCCCAACAGGCCTTCTCCAAGGCACGTTGTATTGAAGCTGTCAAAAATGAACCACAAAGAAATAATCTTCAAGGCAGCCAGGGAAAAGAAGACAGAAACCTACAAAGGAAAGACCATTAGAGTATTATCAGATTTTCCAGCAGAAACTCTACAAGCCAGGAGGGAGTGGAATCAAATATTCAAACTATTGAAAGAGAGAAATTATGACCAAGAATAATATATCCAGCAAAGATATACTTTAGATATGGAGGAGGAATAAAGACCTTTCCAGACATACAGAAGCTGAGGGAATTTTCTAACACAGGACCTGCACTACAAGAAACACTGAAGGAGGC
>NW_017731858.1:528795-550465 GCF_001890085.2 Hipposideros armiger | reverse complement strand
AAAAAAACTAAACCCAACCATATGCTGCCTGCAAGACACACATCTCGGCTACAAGGACAAATATTGACTCAAAGTGAAAGGGTGGAAATTGACACTCCAAGCAAATGGTATGCAGAGAATAGCAGGTGTATCCATACTGATATCAGATGAAACAGACTTCAGGATACAAAAGGTAACAAGAGACAAAGATGGACATTTCATAATGATAAAGGGGACTATACAAACAAGAAGACATAACAGTCATCAATATTTATGCCCCCCATCAGGGAGCACCGAAATATACAAAGCAACTACTAACACGACTAAAGGGAGAAATTGACCAAAACACAGTTACAGTAGGGGATCTAGATAAATCATTGACAGCTATGGCTAGATCATCCAAACAGAAAATACAGAAAGAAATATCAGCCTTAAATGACACATTGGATGAAATGGACATAATTGACATTTATAGAGCACTGCATCCTAGAGCATCAGACTATACATCCTTTCCTAGTGTACATGGAACATTCTCAAGGATAGACCATATATTGGGACATAAAACTAGACTCAGCAAATTTGAGAAGATTGAAATCATACCAAGCACATTCTCTGATCACAAGGCTTTGAAATTGGATATCAACTGCAACAAGAAAGCAGGAAAAACAACAGATATGTGGAGATTAAACAACATTCTTTTAAAGAATGACTGGGTCGAAGAAGAAAGCAGAGGAGAGATCAAAAGATACATAGAAACAAATGAGAAGGAAAATACATGCTACCAACATATTGGGGATGCAGCAAAAGCAGTTTTAAGAGGGAAATTTATATCGTTACAGGCCTTTCTCAAGAAAGAAGAAAAATCCCCGATAAATAACCTCACGTTACACCTTGAAGAACTAGAAAAAGAAGAACAAATGAAATCCAAAGTCTGAAGGAAGGAAATAATAACAATCAGAGCAGAACTAAATGAAATAGAAAACAGAAAGACAACAGAAAAAATTAATGCAACAAAGAGCTGGTTCTTTGAAAAGATTAATAAAATTGACAACTCCTTGGCTAGACTCACTGAGATAAAAAGAGAAAAGACACAAATAAACAAAATCATAAACAAAAGAGGGGAAGTTACCTAGGATGCCACGGAAATGCAAACGATTACCCAAGAATACTATGAAGGGCTATATGCCACCAAATGCAATAACCTAGAAGAAATGGACTGTTCTTAGAAACATGTAGCTATCCTAGGCTGAATCATGAAGAATTGGAAAATCTAAATACACCAATCAACAGTAAGGAAATTGAATCAGTCATTCGAAACCTTCCCCAAAGCAAAAGTCCAGGACCAGATGGCTTCACTAGTGAATTCTAGCAAACATTCAAAGAGGATCAAATACCTATCCTACTGAAACTCTTCCAAAAAAATTGAAGAAGAGACAATACTCTTTAACTCATTTTATTACCCTGATACGAAAGCCTGTTAAGGGTAACACACAAAAAAGAAAATTACAGACAAATATCTCTGATGAATACAGATGCAAAATTCCTAAACAAAATTCTAGCAAATCAAATGCAACAATGCATTAAAAAGATTCTGTATCACGACCAAGTGGGGTTCATCCCAGGGGCACAAGGATGGTTCGACATAAGCAAATCGATCAATGTGATACACCACATAAACAAAATAAAGGACATATTCATATGATTATATCAACTGATGCAGAAAAAGTGTTTGACAAGATAGTGGGTTGTCAGAAAAGTCATGACACATTTTTGCAACGAAAAACAGAAAATATATGTCATGACTTTTCCGACAACCCAATACAACATCCATTTATGATTAAAACACATAATAAAATGGGTATAGAAGGAAAATAACATAAGAAAGGCCATATATGAGAAACCCTCAGCTGATATCATAATTAATAGTAAAGATTGTAGCCCTTTGCTCTACATTCAGGGACACGACAGAGCTGTCCCCTATCACCTCTGCTTTTCAACATACGTGTTTTCCCGAAAATAAGACCTAACCGGAAAATAAGCCCTAGCATGATTTTCAGGGTGCTCGTAATATAAGCCCTACCCCAAAATCAGCCCCAGTAAGATCTTCAGCCAGACATGACTGTACTGAATAAATGTAGATTTTTGTACATGAATAAATGGATAAAATGCGTCTTTTGGAGCAAAAATTAATATAAGACCTGGTCTTATTTTCCAGGAAACATGGTAGTATTGGAAGTCCTAGCCAGTGCAATCAGGCAAGAGAAAGGAATAAAAGGCATCCAAATAGGGAATGAAGAAGTTATTATCACTTTTTGCAGATGACATGATGCTATATAGATAAAACCCTAAAGTCTCCACCACAATGCTATCAGAAACAAGAAACAAATACGGTCAAGTTGCCGGCTACAGAATCAACATACAAAAGTCCATTGCATTCCTATATACTAACAATGAAATCTCAGAAGAAGAAATTAAAAAAAAAACAATTCCTTTTGCAATTGCGACCAAAAGAATAAAATACCTAGAAATAAACTGAACCAAGGATGCGAAAGACCTATACACTGAAAACTATAAGACATTTTTAAAAGAAATTGAAGAAGACACAAAGAAACGGAAAGGCATTCCGTGTCTTTCATGGATTGGAAGAACCAACATAGTTAAAATGGCCATACTACCCACAGCAGTATACAGATTTAATGCAATCGCCATCAAAATCTCAATGCCATTTTTTTTTAAAGAAATAGAGCAAAAGAAATCATCAGATTTGTATGGAACCACAAAAGACCCTGAATAGCCAATGCAATCCTAAGAAACGAGAACATTGCTGGAGGTATCACACTCCCTGACTTCAGCTTGTACTACAGGGCAACAATAATCAAAACAGTATGGTATTGGCAGAAAGACAGATACACAGACCAATGGAATAGAATTGAGAATCCAGAAATAAACCCACATAAATATGGACAGATAATTTTCAACAAAGAAGCCAAAAACATACAATGGCGAAAAGACAGCCTCTTCAATAAATGGTGCTGGGAGAATTGGAAAGCCACGTGCAAAAGAATGAAACCAGACTGCTATTTGTCACCGTGTATCAAAATCAACTCAAAATGGATCAAAGCCCTAAACATAAGACCTGAAACAATAAGCCAGACAGAAGGAAACATAGGTACTAAACTATGGACCTTGGGTTCAAAAAGGATTTTATGAATTTGACCTCAAAGGCAAGGAAAGTAAAAGCTAAAATAAATGAATGGGACTATATCAAACTAAAAAGCTTCTGCACAGGAAAAAAAAAATGTCGGCAAAATAAAGAGGCAACCAACCGAATGGGAGAAGATTTTTGCTGACAACACTTCTGATAAGGGGCTAATGTCCAAGATATATAAGGAACTCATACAACTCAACAGCAACAAAAAACAAACAATCCAATTAGAAAATGGGCAGAGGACCTGAATAGACATTTCTCCAAAGAGGACATACAGGTGGCCAATAGACATATGAAAAAATACTCAACATCACTAATCATTGGAGAAATGCAAACAAAAACCACAATGAGATATCACTCACATCAGTTGGAATGGCTATCATCAATAAGACAAATAATAGCAAGTGTTGGACAGGCTGTGGAGAAAAAGGAACCCTCATACACTATTGGTGGGAATGCAGATTGGTGCAGCCACTATGGAAGGCAGTGTGGAGATTCCTCAAAAATTTTAAAATAGAATTACCGTATGACCCAGCAATTCCCCTATTGGGTATCTACCCAAAAAATCTGAAAACATTTATCCATAAAGATATACGTGCTCTGATGTTCATTGCAGCCTTATGTACGATGGCCAAGACATGGAAACAACCAAAGTGTCCTTGGATAGATGATTGGATAAAGAAGATGTGGTACATATACGCAATGGAATACTATTGTGCCATAAGAAAAGATGAAACAGTTCCATTTGCGACAACATGGATGGATCTTTAGATTTGTAATGCTAAGCGAAATAATTCAGACAGAAAAAGTTGAGTACCATATGATTTCACTGATATGTGGTATATAAAACTGTAAACATCAAAAGAACAGGAAAAACAAATGAAGAAACAAATACTCATAGACACAGACAGTAGTCTAGTGGTTACCAGAGGGTAAGGGGGTGGGGGTGGTAGATGAGGGTAAAGGGGATCAAATATATGGTGATGAAAAGAGAACTGACTCTGGGTGGTGAACACACAATGGTATATATAGATGATGTATTACAGAATTGTACACATGAAATCTATGTAACTTTGCTAACAATTGTCACCCCAATAAACATTAATAGAAAAAAAAGCAGAATGTGTTAGCAAAAGAGGGAAAACTTTAGTGTGTGCTTGTACAGGAGGTTTCAGCTCTATCCATAATGTTTTATTTATTAAGCTGTGTGGTGGGCATGTGTATTTATTGTAATGTGTCATATATATTTTTTATTTCCTGATAAAGAAGACAGAGAAAAAAGTTTAAATCAAATGGGCCTAATGGGTGTTAACCTGTTTAAGAAAAAAAAGGATGAAGGGGTAATTGTTTAGAAAGAGGAATGAGAGAAGGGGAAGTCTCCAAGATTGGAAGGTTGATAGCCTCGTTTCTATTTTTAGTTAAGGCTTCCTAGATGTTCTCTAGTTAAACACTTTCTTCTCCCATGATGTATAGTAGCACATCTTGTAATCTGTCTTACATTAATAGTATGTATGTGTTTATGTATCTATTTATTCCCCTTCCATAAGGATTGTCAGTTTGTAGAATGTTCATATCATACAGGATTTTATTTATCTTCCTATCCCATATCACCTAGCACTGTGCTTTGCACATAGTAGGGTCCAATAAATGTTTGCAAAATCAAAATGGACTTAATGTTTCCCCGCCTCATTTTGGCATTTGTGTTAACATTTTAAAATACATCTTTGCATTCGTTAAGGACATAACCTTAGGGTGAAAAAGGAGGCATAAATCCCTGTATCACCATTATTAAACAGATAGAGGGGGGAAAAAAGCAGTTACCCGTCTGTGGTGAAGTATCACAAAAATCCTCCCCCCATATATTCCCCACCATGGAGCCTGCTTTTCCTTTATTACAGAACCCTTTTTCAGGTTAAGAGATTATTTCCAGGAGATCTCTGTCAAAATATAAATAAACTTCAAATAGAAACTATAACTATATACGTTAGTGCAATACTTCTTAATGTTTGCGGGAATACTGACCTCTTTGAGAATTTGAAGAAACCTGTGGACACTCCCTACTCCAAATGCATAATATTTCACAATTTCAAGTAAGGATTCATGAACTTCTACCCTTGCCTTTCCAAAGATCAAATTAGGACATTGAGGGAACAAATAACCACTCATGGATATTTTAAGGTTGAGGGACCATAAAGGAGAGACTGTGATTGGAAAGTGGGTGCAGTGCCTGGAGAGGGGTGATTTAGGTGGGGCACTTCAGCACAGAAAGAGCAGCCCTGAAAGTGCCTGCGTCCAGGGGACCCATGGGAAAGTAAGGAGGAAGGCAAGTGGCTCACAAGGGTGGGTATCAGGATGTCTTGAAATATTATGGCAGAACAACATAATTCAAATTGCCATTGAAGTCTATCTTGGATTTTTTTTTTAAAAGATCGTAATGTTAGAAGAGCCACACAGATTATAGCAGCTGTAGTTAGTGCAAATTTCATTTTCAGCAACCTTAGGAAGGTCCAGATGAAACTGGAAACTCTAATCATCATTATTAGTGTCCGAAAAGGGTGTTAATCATACACATATTCAGAATGCAGATTTCCTTCCCAATATTGATATACCTTATGTCTGCTCTACTCATGATCCACAGAGCATAACAAAATCCTTCACTTTAGGATGCACTGTTAATAGCCTTTTGGGGAAAATGAAGATGACAATTACGTGCTCATTCTGTACAATTTAGAATGGTATGTTGCCCATCTCCAAAACAGTAATTACAATCTTTAAGCAGAAAATTCAGTTCAACTAAGCAATTCTGGAACAAATGCCAAACATAGCATGTGGCTCTAGTTACCACTGCCATATTCTCTCTCCCTTTCTTAAGAAAACACATCTGTGACACCATCACTGGTCTCTTAAAAATTGGCATGGTAGCCTCATTTTCTTCTCTTGTGAAAGAGAAACCTTTCAATATACACCCCACCCCCTCCTTGCCCCTGCTCTTGGGCCCAGAAGCACAGAACACGCCATATTGGAAGGGTTACAGGCCCATGCTGTTTCTCTTTGCAATTACTTTAATTCCCAAAACCAATCCCTTGATTTATTTGAACTTCTCAGAAGACAAACTGAAAGGATGAAGAGAGGGCAGGAACACATTTATAACCCCTTGTCACTTATTACCTCAAGCCCATTTTCTTCTCAAAGTGAAGCTTCTTCAGAAGTCATAAAAAAGGGCCTTAAACAAGCTCTGAAAGGATTTTAAAGTACATAAAAGGTCACAGAAATAGGATTTAACAAATGTTCAAAAATAATTATGCTTAATCACAATTGTGAATAGTTTTCTGTCTTCATTACAAAGTTACTTATTAAGTGTTTCTACATGAATCATACAAAATAAATGATTACAACATAAGTTGTCATCTTCATAACTATTTCTGAGAGAGGAAAACTACTTTTAAAAATGGCAACCAATATTTTATGTGAAAAATCTATTTTCTGTGCACTAAATGGTATAGTAATGAAATAATATATTCCCCAAATGTAAATTATATCATTATTTAATGTTACTATTCTTAAATTTTGATGCAATTTTTAATCCATAGTAAAGCTCTAAATCGGTAAAATTGCAAGTCCTTCTAGATTATTGTATTCTTTCAGGATTAGAGCAACATTATATCTTAGGTTTTTTATTGGTTTTTTTTTAAAGATTTTTTTTATTGGGGAATTGGGGTGATGGGAACAGCGGTGGGGGATTGGGGGAAGGGAAACAGACAAGTTGCTGTCGTTTTGTTCTTCAGTCTAGTTGTGGAGGACGTTACTTCACTGGCCCATGTTGGTATTGTGATCATTGCAATGGGTCGCTGGCCATTGGATGGCCACTCATGGTGGCCAACGGCAGCTTACACCAGCTGCCGGCTGCTCACGCTGGCTGCCGGCCACTCACGGTAGCTTACAGCAGCCCACTGCAACCCCACTGCAGCCTACGCTGTCACCAGCAACTCACGGTAGCCCAGCTCCAGGTTGAGCTGTTGTTCACCATCTTAGCTGTAGAAGGCACACTGTCACTGGCCCATGTGGGATCCGAACCGGAGGCCCTGCTGCTCAGAGCTCGTGCTCCCAAGCCAACTCTTTTTTTTTTTAAGATTTTTATTGGGGAATTGGGGGGATGGGAACAGACAAGTTGCTGTCCTTTTGTTCTTCAGTCTAGTTGTGGAGGACGTCGCTTCACTGACCCAAGTTGGCACCACCATTGCGCTCTTCCCAGGCGAGGCAGATCAGTCGCCGGCTTCTGGACAGCCACTCACGGCGGCTGCTGGCCGCTCACACTGGTTGCTGGCTACATACGGTAGCATATGGCAACCCACTGCCACAGGGGCTGCAGCCTACGCCGTCGCCGGTGACACACACAGCCCAGCTCCAGGTCGAGTTGCTGCCCAGCATCTTAGCTGTGGAGGGCAGTGTCACTTGCCCTCATTTGTGGGATCCGAACTGGGGCCCTCTGACGTCCCAAGCCAGTTCCCAACCATCATGCCATTTGGCTGGCTCTCCCAAGCCAACTCTTAACCAAGGAGCCACTCGGCCGGCCCTAAAATTTTTATACAATTAAAACAACTGTAATGAACAATTGAAACAATGAACAATCAAAAAAATAAATAAATATCATTTACAATAGCATCAAAAATATTAAATAATTAGAGATAAATAAGACAAAAAATGTGCAAAACCTGTATGCTGAAAACTACAAAGCATTACGGGGAGAAGCTCAACAAAATCTAAATGGAGATATTTCTACCTTATTCATGGGTCAGAAAACTCAATATTAAGATAACAATTTTTCCCAGATTGATTTATAGATTCAATACAGTCCTTTTCTAATTCCCAGCATGATATTTGTAGAAATTGATAAGCTGATTCTGAAATTCATATGGAAATGCAAATGACCTAGAATTGCCAAAGTGACTTTGAGAAAAAGAACACATTTGGAAGGCTAACACTACCTGATTTTAAGACTTATTATATAGCTACAGTATAGTCAAGACAGTGTGTATTGATATGAAAACAGACAAACATAGCAATGGAACAAAATAGAGAGTTCAGAAACACACCCACACAAATGTAGACAACTCATTTTTTACAAAGGTTATAAAGACTGTTCATTGGAAAAATACTAACCTTTTCAATAAATGGTGCTGGAACTATTGGATATTCATCTGCAAAAAATATTGAATTCATACCTTGTACCATACACAAAATTAACTCAAAATGGATCATAGTATTAAATATAAAAACTAAAACTCTAAAACTTCATAAAGAAAATATAGGAGAGTAATCTTCATTAGCTTGGGCTAGTCAATGGTTTCTTAGATATGACAGCAAAAGCACAATCCATCTTTAAAAGCTGATAAATTAGACTTTATAAAAATTAAAAAAGTTTCCTCTTTGAAAGACACTCTTAAGACAATGAGAAGACAATTCACAGACTGGGAGATAACATTTGCAAAGCATATGTCTGATAAAGGACTTTTATCCAGAATATATAAAATACTCTAAAAACTCAGTGAGAAGAAAATAAACAACCCAATTAATATAAAATGTCCAAAATATCTGAACAGACACTGCACCAGAGAAGACATACAGATGGCACATAAGCACATGAAAAGAGGACCAATGTCATTGGTCATTAGGTAAATGCAAATTAAAACCACAATGAAATGGGGCTGGCCAAGTGGCACGTTGGTTAAGAGTTGGCTTGGGACGCCAGTTCTGAGCAGCAGGGCCCCAGTTCGGATCCCACATGAGGGCCAATGACGCTGTGCCCTCTACAGTTAAGATGGTGAACAACAGCTTGACCTGGAGCTGGGCTGCCGTGAGTCGCCGGCGACGGTGTAGGCTGCAGTGAAGCTGCAGTGGGCTGCCATAAGCTACCGTGAGTGGCTGGCAGCCGGCGTGAGTGGCCGGTAGCCAGTGTGAGCTGCCAAGAGCCGCCATAAGTGGCTGTCCAGTGGCCGGCGACCGATCTGCCTCACCTGGGAAGAGCACAATGATAATACCAACATGGACCAGTGAAGCGACGTCCTCCACATCTAGACTGAAGAACAAAAGACAGCAACTTGTCTGTTCCCCTTCTCCGATTCCCCAACACTGTTTCCCTCCTCCAATTCCCCAATAAAATATTTTTAAAAACCACAATGAAATAACACTATACAACAATTAGAATGGCTAAAATTAAAAAGAATGGTCAAGGGCCGGCCGAGTGGCTCAATTGGTTAAGAGCTCTCTCAAGAGTTTGAGCTCTGAGCAACAGTGGTTCGAGTCCAGCCCGAGCTGAGCAGCCGCTGAGCTGCCAATAGGTAGCAGGATGGCTAAGCTAAAAAAAAAGAAAAAAAAAGAATGGTCATACCAAGCATCATTAAGGATTCCAATAAACTGGCACTCTGTTACATAGCTGGTGGTAATGTAAATGGTACCACTTTGTAAAACAGTTTGGTAGTTTTTTTAAAAAGTTAAATATACACCTGTGAAATGATTCAGCTATTTGCACCTAAATATTTACCCAAGGGAAAAGAAAGCATGTATACATAGAAAGTCTTCTACACAAATGTTCATAGAAGCTTTATTTGTAACAGCTAAAAACTGGAAACAACCAAAACTTCCATTAACCAATGGGAAAATAATTTGTCGTATAACCATATAGTGAAATACTAAGAAAAAATGATATATGTAGCAAAATGGGTGAATCTCAAAATAATTATGCTCAATGACAGAAGCCAGAAAAAAAAAGATGCATGATCCAACATATGATTTAAACTACACAAACTAACATAAAGTGACAGACAGAAGTTCAGTGATTGCCTGGAGATAGAGGGAAAGGAGGGGTTACCAAGGGCACTTGGAAACTTTTGGGTATGTTCATGGTTTCATTGGTGTATACATATGTCAAAACTAAAATTGTATGTTTTAAATATATGCAGTTTGTTGCGTGTCAATTATACCCCAATAAAACTGTTTAAAAGAACTAACACAAATGTACCCTACCAATTTTTTATAAAGATGGAAAAGCAATTCAGCAGAGTACAAGAAACAGCTAAGGCCTGACACATTCAGCCAAAACAGACACAATGACTCCTTTTTAGAGTCAGACAGTTTATTACTTACATGGAGGGTGAAAGAAAGAATAGCCAAAGGTACCAGCAACCTGTGTTCCTTGTCCTACATACCAAAAAGAGTGATTCCAAAACAAAAAGTGCCACCCATCCTCTTATGTTTTGCGTGAATCACAAGAGGCTCTGCTAAGGCTCAGATAAACTGCAAGTCAAGCCTGTGCCTATGTGGCCTGTTGCCAGATTGCTATGACAAAGCTGTTCCCCTACACATGAAAGCCTCAGATCCTGAGGCTTGAACAGGCTTCCCTGGACAAAGTTATTCTGCACATATCCCTATACTTCACTGCTAGAGAGAAAACACATCGTGTGTGGCTTCAGATGGAGAAGTTTATGCCTGACCTCTTTTAAACTCTGTCCAATGCATACATTTTTTCCTATAGGTTTTGGTCTGAATGTTTCCTTTGCTATAATAAACCTTAGCTGTGAGTAAAGCCTGCTATTGGGTCATGTGAGTCCATCCAGTGAACTGTTGAACCCGGGTGGTTGTGGGACCCCAGAAACATGGGGGTGTGGTGTTCCTCAATAAATGGTTCTGGGGAAATTGTATATCAATAGGCAAAAATATAATAATAAACTTAAATCTAAACCTCATACTGTACATAAAAATTAACTCAAATTGAACATTAGATTTAAATGTAAAATTATAAAACTTTTAGAAGAAAACATTCACGACCCAAGGTTAGGTGAAGAATTCTTAGACATGACACCAAAAACACGACACATAAAAGGAAAAAAAATCAATAAATTTTACTTCATAAAAATGAAAAACTTTTTTGCTCTGTGAAAAATCCTGTTAAGAGGATAAAAAAGACAAGCCGTAGACTGGGAGAATGTATTTGCAAATCACATCTCTAACAAAGGATTTATATCCAGAATCTCTCAAAACTCAACTGTAAGAAACCAACCTCCCAATTTTTAAATGGGCTAAGATTTGAACAGACACTTCACCGAGGCTGATATACAGATGGCAAATTCATGAAAAGGTGCTCAACATCACTAGCCATTAGGCAAATGCAAACTAGAGTCACAATGAGATACTACTACATACCCATTTGAATGGTTAAAATAAAAATAAAAATAAAACACTGATAACACCAAATGCAGATGAGGATGCTGATAAACTAGATTTGCACTCATTGTTGGTCAGAATGTAAAATGGTATAGCCACTCTGGAAATTACTCTGGCAATTAGACATAGAGTTATCATACTCCTATGATCCAGCAATCACACTCCTGGACATTTATCCCAGCGAAATAAAAACTTATGCACACACAAAAACCTGTACTCAAATGTTCATAGCAGCTTTTATTTATATAGCCCAAGATTGAAAATAAACCAAATGTCCTTCAACAGGTGAATAGTTAAACACATTGTGGGAAATCCATACCATAGAATAAAAAGGAACGAAGCACTGATACACCCAATAACTTGGATGGATTTTAAGGACATTATACTGAGTGAAAAAAAAACAAATTCAAAATGTTACATACTATATGATTGCATTTATATATCATTCCCCAAATGCCAAAATTTTAGAGATAAAGGACATATCAGGGCCGGTCGAGTAGCTCAGATGCTTAAGAGCGCAACAGGGTCTGAGCAACAGGGTTGCCGGTTCAATTCCCACATGAGCCAGTGAGCTGCACCTGAGCTGAGCTGCCACTGAGCTGCCAAAAGGTGGCAGGATGGCTCAGCTGGTGAGAGCATGGGCTCCTAACAACAAGGTTGCCGGTTCCACTCCCGCATTGGATGGTGTGAGCTACAACCACCTGCAGCTAAGATTGAACACGGCACCTTGAGCTAAGCTGCCCGAAGCTGCCAACAGGCGGCCGGATGATGATTGGACTTGGAGCTGAGCTAGCTGTGCCCTCCACAACGAAAATTGAAGGACAACAACTTGGTTGTTCCCCTTCCCCAACTCCCCAACACTGTTCCCCTTCCCCAATCCCCTAATAAAATTTTTTAAAAACAAAAGAACATATAAGTAGTTTCCAGGGGGTAGGTGTAAGGGAGTGAGGAAGTGACATTAAAGGGGCAGCATGAGCAACTTCTTTTGTAGTGATGGGACCATTCTGTCTCTTGACTGTGGTGGTAGTGGTTATACAAATCTATACAAGTAATTAAATGCCATATAATCACAAAGACATACAAAAAAATGTAAACTGGTGAAATATCTGTAGTCTAGTTAATTGTATCGTGCCAATTAATTTTCTGGTTTTGACAATGCACTACAGCTATGGAAGATGTCACCAATGGGGGAAGCTGGGTGATGGGTACGTGGAACTTCTTTGTAGTATTTTTTGCAACTTTTTATGAGTGCATAATTATTTCAAAATATAAAGTTACAAACTGATACTCAATTCAATTATTGGGAAACTTTTATGTACGTTTGGAATAACTTGAGTATGTAAATCTACATTCTTAACTGTAAATTTTAAGAAATCTAAATACAAATCAAGCATTCATGAAGAAATTTTATCATCCAAATTGAAATACACTATAAGTGTAAAATGCATACCTGATTTTAGAGACTTCATATAGAAATATCTCATCATTAATTTTATGGTGATTCTTTGTTGAAATGAAGCAGATCAGATATATTGGGTCAAACACAATATATTATTAAAATTAATTTTACTGTTTCTTTTCACTTTTTTTAGTATGGCTACTATAAAATTAAAAAAATAGTATGGGATTCACATTATATTTCTATTGGACAGTGCTGCTTTAAGGTATCAAATCACAAAGGTAAAAACTGCAGGAAGTAGCTATCACCCCTGGCTGGGGGGTTGGGGAAGAGAAGAGGTTATAATTACTAAAACCAAGGGGAGGGGCTCCATAGAACAAAAACTCAGACTTCTGAAAAGGGGGCACTTGCCAGCTGGTGCTGGAATCTCTGAGCTTAGAGGAGGGTCCCTGTGGTGCTGGGACCCAGACTTCTGAGAAGTGACACAGACCATTGGTGTTGTCTCTGAGCAGGGCACGAGGAAGCTGGTTCTTCCAAGTGATGGTAAAACTACAAACCAGATTTAGCTAGTGCTGTAAGAAGTCACTGCTATTTCCAAGGCGAAGAAGCAAGGTGGGAGTGATAGTCACAAGAACCACAAGCAGACAGGAAATCTGTAGTAAGCAAGCAGGTATGAGAAAGTCTCTTCCCCCTCCAGCTTTCCAGCCTCCCTCCACTCCCCCATATTGGCAGAACCTAACATACAGCCAACAGACAAAGCAGATAAGTGTCCTATCACCAGCCTCACATAGCAGGGTATGAAAAGAGGTGGGGCGGGGGAGTTGGAGCTGAGTAAAGAACTTAATAACTGGGACAATACAACTATGTCAAAGATGCTTAGCTAGACTTCAAATATCTGTAATGTAATTTCATCATGTTAAGTTGTGGTTGGGAAGTGGCTCTGCATACAGGAACGACCATGTCTCAGTTCCCCTTGCACCTAGGTAGGGCCTTATGACAAGTCCTTGCCAATGTAATGTTGGTGGAAGGGGTATGTGTGCCACTCAGGCCAATCTAAGAAGCTCACATGCCATCTCCACTCTCTTTTCACATCTGTTGGCTGGTTGTCAGCATCCAGGGTAACCTTGGATGCCACATGTTGAAAACGACAGAGCTAGTGTTACCTTAACGGATACGTAATTCCACAGACACATTGTCTTGGCCTCTAGGTGAAAGGGAGCATAATATCCATAGTTGCTGTAAGATCGCCAAGGAGTTTGTTAAATTCACCAGCAGGGAGCTCACAAATGCTTATCAAGACTCTACTCCCACATATATGCCACCTTTTATATAAGAAGAAATAAATCCTTTTACCTTTTGAACTTACTGATTATTTAGCTGAGAAAAATGGATACTCTTAAAGAGTTTTAGAGAATTTATCCATTTATTCTAAATTGGAGAGTACTTAGCATTGATAATGCCTCTTGCATAATATTGCAATTATGTTATAATAGCACACTATTAAAGTTGTTAAGAAAATCTGTCTGTGTGATTTTAGGTAAAATATACATTCACAAGGGTGGGAGGGGTGAGCATGAATTCTAGTGCCTCTCTCCTCACCAGAACAAAAGTGTTCTGTTTTTTAAATGATTCATATGTCAAATTATTAACAAGAGATCATCTTCATACCCTGATTAAAGTCATATATCAATACACAAATTTGAACTTATACCAACTGCTTCATTCAACAAAGGTGTAAAAGGTGGGATTTTGCTAAGGGAATGGCCCTTAGTCACCAATGTAACACAAACTATATTAAGAATTCTCTCAGCTATGAGGGCTAGACTTGAGGAAATGAAGGAAAGAGGTTTTTCTGGGTTTGTCAAAGAGAAGAGCTGCTTTAAAATCTTCCATTCGTTATAAGAGGAAGGCTGGAATCTCTGCAACAAAGTCATCAGGTTTATTTAAATTCTTTTTTAGATTGTTATAATCTTTAAAATTTCTACCTTCCAATTTTAAAATATCATGAAGAAACTGGCCAGATATGCTTCTAGAAAGGCAGCCAGGAATTTCTCATGAAGATCATATTAGGTATTGGCTAAAAATGCCAAAGAGAATGGCTGGAAGACCGTGTCTTAGCGGAGTGGCAGGAAGGCCTCCCAGGACGTCACAAGTCGGCTTCCTAAGAGAAGAGATATTTTGGAAGATGAGAAAAGATGTCTTAGAGAGCAATTTGGCTCTTTGTCTTCCTCTGCCTCTTGAATAAGTTTCTCTGGTAGCCAAGACACGGGTGGTGACTGAGAAAGAGACTAGGAAGAGGGTCAGGGTGGCTTGGATACCAAGTACAAGCACCAGGAGGCCTCTGACAGTTACTAGGCTCCTGTATTCCCTCTCTCGCTCTCCCTCCCCCCACATACCATCTTATATAAACCTGAATTCCCTCTCTCCTCACTTATCCCACCAAAGTGCAGATCTATGCCATGCTCACTTGCTTTCTCTCTCCTGAGACTTCACTACAGAAATATTTACTACTTTAAAGGGTCATTACCTCCATTTTCAGTGTTACCAACTCCCAGGTCCCTCTTCCAAGTTAGGATCAAAAGAATGACATATTGTTCACATATACTAGAATCTAAATTTATAAGGTTGTGTAAAAGTACATAAAATAAATTTATTTTTATAATAATTTTGTATCAGTAGAAGTAGTGGGTTGTCAGAAAAGTCATGACGTATTTTTTTCTATGTTTTTCATTGCAAAAATGAGTCATGACTTTTTCCGACAACCCAATAAAAAGGAGGCTATCACGTCACTCAGAGATCAGTGTGGATTGAGGCACTACCTGTATGTGAGATTAGCTGCCAACCTCCAAAATATTGCCCTCAGGAGCTTACCACTATCCCTGAAATTATCACTAGTAATAGAGTCACGATTAAATTGCCTCCCAAAGAGACACAAATAGGTTTCCATGTTCTTGGAGCAAAGCAGTGAAGTAGTTCACATTTGGCTTTGGCACAGTCCCTTCTCAATAATTGGGGAGTGATTTAAGTTCTCTGAGCTTTGGTTTCCTCATCTGCTAAAAAAAATCCTTTCTATTATCTGTACCCGACACCCATTTCTTGGAGTCTGAGCAGCCGGTACTTATTATCCAATAAGATGCAAGCTGACAAGGCCAAAGATGGTCTCTCTTCCTATGGTATCCACATTTTATTAATAGTATCTCAGTAACTTATATACGATGGATATTTGTAAGCTTTCTCCTAATACTCCTACCAACTCTGTATGGTAGCCTGATCATATATCTATTTTACTTGACAAGGAAATGGTCGGAAAGAGGTTTACATGATCTGCCCACCATTATGGGACAAACTGGTGGTAGAACCAGGATCAGAAATCATATCTCCTCACTTTTGGCCCAGCACACTTTCCTAGAGGTGAACATTTTCAACCTCTGTTTCTGGACCTTCCATTGTTTGTTTCTGACCATCTGGACAGAAAAAGAGATTGGAATCTCAGGCTGTGCCCTGAGCATAAACCTGCAAGCCTCACTCCAGTTTGTTGTGTGCACTGTGTGCTTTAGCTCATGTCCAGCCCTTCTTCCTCAAGTCTGGAAGCCCTTATCATCTAAAGTCTACAATCTTTCATGGTCTGGCTAGAGTCCTTCTCCAGGCAGCCTCTTCTGACCAAACACACACTACAGTCATTACTCCCTAACATTAAATTTCCTTAGCAACTGAGAATCGAGAACCCTCAACAAATTGGACAGTTTGAGGGTGTGTAGTGGTGGGGGGGTTCTATACACCAGATTATAGGGGAGGGAAAAGAAAAAGGACAACATAGCAAACTATCAGAGGTTTAATCACACTGCCAGGTTTTAGGTTATGACGATTCATACAAATTCAGTTCAATTTCTTCCACTTTGTCTCTCTTCCTAAAATTCTGAAAAGTGATCACTGATGGTAACCAGGTCAGCCTATAGGCTCTGAATGATTCTTATGAAAAAGAGAATCAGTGGTCACTAGACTGTCCTTTTTTATGAAGGAAAGTGGGTTCAGATACTGTAGAAAGATTGGCCAGCTAAACCCAAATGAGGCTTCTCCCTAGCTCAAAGTTAACTGAAAAACTCTGCTCTAGAGCTTCCATTCCCCAAGTATCCAAGAGGTTTGTATTGCTCCCTGGGTTTTATTCCTCCCTGGGTGTCTACTTCAGCTTTTCAAGTAGCATCTTCTGTTGCTCCTTGGTGCAAGAAAATGGGCACTTAATTGATACCTGGGACATTTCCTATCAAAACAACATTATCCAAAGGGCATGTCTAATAACTATATTTTTCATCCATTTGACAAGTGAAATTTATAGCAGAAGCTATTAAAGCCCTGGGATGCTAGGAAGGAAATTTGCATAGGAATTTCAGAACTGGAAGAGTCAATGATCCAATGAGAATGGATAGCCTTGGAGAGTTCTGAAGTCCTTGTTCTAAGAAAAGGAAATGAAATGGGTTTCTCTTTCATTTTGAAGGATGATGAGATGACTAAAGATAACAAGACTCACTTTGAAGTGATGAGCTATTCCATTTGAGCTTAAAACCGATGGTTGCAAGGACCAGAATGATATGCTTATTAGTTATTTGACTGGAGATCTACAGGCTAACTACCTACCCTAAGATAAAACTCTTATGGGTACCCTAGCAAAGTGAGGTAGCCATCCTGATTAACTACAGGGGACCATTTCTGAAACCATATACACTGAGATACACTCAGATGTCTTTGTCAGTCTAAAGATTTCCATAATAGTTTAGTTCAACAAATGGTTCTCAAATGTCTGTTTTCCAGGCACTATGCTAGTTTCTAGAGATGCAGAGTTAATAATAACAAGTTGTAATAGTCAAGCATTACCAAGAGTTTTTTTTTCCACTGAGACTCTTTGCCAGGTGCTTTAGATATATCATCTCATTACATTCTTTCCATTACCCTGGGAGGTATTCTTAGCCTTGCTTTATAAATGAGGAAAACGTTAGGTTAAATAATTTGCTTAAGATTACACAGCTAGGGCCGGCTGAGTGGCTCAGCTGGTTAAGAGCTCGCTTGGGAGCACCAGTTCTGAGCAGCAGGTTGGCGGTTCGGATCCCATATTGAGGGCCAGTGATGCTCGCCCTCTACAGCTAAGATGATGAACAACAGCTCGACCTGGAGCTGGGCTGCCATGAGTTGCCGGCGATGGCGTAGGCTGCAGCAGGACTGCAATGGGCTGCCGGGAGCTACGTGAGTGGTTGGCAGTCAGCGTGAGCGGCTGGTAGCCGGTGTGAGCTACCAGGAGCTGCTGTGAGCGGCCAACCAACGACTGACGACCGATTGCCTCACCCGGGAAGAGCACAATGATCATACCAACATGGGCCAGTGAAGTGACGTCCTCCACAACTAGACTGAAGAACAAAAATTTGTCTACCTGTCTGTTCCCCTTCCCTGATTCCCCAATGCTGTTACTCTCCCCCCAATTCCCCAATAAAATCTTTAAAACAATAAAAGTAAAAAAGAAATAGTAGACTATGGAAAACAGCATGGTGGTTCTTCAAAAAAGCAGACATAGAATTACCATATGATCCAGAAATTCCATTTCTGGGTATATACCGTATTTCCCCATGTATAAGATGCATGCTTTTTCGAAAAATTTGGGGTCTAAAAACTGGGTGCGTCTTATACCATGGTTGTAGTTTTTTTACTTGCATTTCCCACTTTTTTCAAATTTCGCTTTTTTATGATGAATAAAACTTGAGTTCAATAACTTTATGTAATATATATTTTTGTCACATTTCAGGCCCCAAAATTAAGGTGCATCTTATACATGGGAGCGTCTTATACATGGGAGCATCTTATACATGGGGAAATACGGTACCTAAAAAGTGAATGCAGGGACTCAATCAGATAATTATACATTTGTGTTCATAGCAGCATGTTCATAATAGTCAAAAGGGGGAAAAAACTCAGAGCCAGCCAAGTGGCTCAGTTGGTTAAGAGTTAGATTAATAGCATGAACTCTGAACAACAGAGCTGCCGGTTCAATTCCCACATGGGCCAGTGATGCTGCGCCCAAGCTGAGCTGCCGCTGAGCTGCCAACAGGTGGCAGGATGGCTCAGCTGGTGAGAGCACATGCTCCTAACAACAAGGCTGCTGGTTCGACTCCCACATGGGATGGTGGCTACGCCCACCCACAACTAAGATTGTAACACAGCACCTTGAGCTTAGAGGCCATGAGCTGCCAACAGGCAGCCAGATGGTGGCTGGCGCCCTCCACAACTAAGATTGAAGAACAACAACTTGGCTGGTCCCCATCCCCAATTCCCCAACACTGTTCTTCTCCCCCAATTCCCCAATTTAAAAAAATAAGGTGGAAAAAACTCAAATGCCCATCAATGAATGAATGGATAAATAAAATATTGTGTGTATTCTATTATATATACATATAATATTATTCGGCCTTAAAAAGAAATGAAATCCTGATATATGTTACAACATGGATAACCCTTGAAGACATTATGCTAAGTGGAATAAGCAAACCATCAAAGGACAAACAATGTATGATTCAATTTATATGACTTACCTAAAATAGTCAAATTCATGGCAACATGAACTTGAATAGTGGTCACGGGGACTGGAGGGGAAGGGAATGAGAAGTTATTGTTTAATGGTACAGGACTTCAGTCTGAGATAATGAAACAATTCTGGAGATGGATAGTGGTGATAGCTGTACGACGTGAATATACTTAATGTCACTGAACTAACTATACACTTAAAATGTTTAAAATGGTAAACGTTGTGCTATGTATATTACCACAATAATAAAAAGAATAGCAAGATAATCATATTCTTTTTAATGACTGAGGTAAACACCATAAACACTTCAAAGAGTGATTGCTTCTGGAAAGCAGAAAAGAGATGGGCATAGGAACTTCTGCTTGCCATTACAAGCCTTTGGTAGTCTTTTTTTTAAGCTATACATATGTATAAAATTGATAGAAAAAAGCATTTTAAACTGTAAAAAAATAGTAGGTGAGATCACTCAGGGAGAGTTTGAGGAGTTGGTGAAAGAAGAGGTGCCTTAGAGTAAAGGTTGCCTTTAAAGAAACAATAAAACACTAAAATTAGGTAATAAAAAGAGAGCGTTATTACTAGGGTACAGGGGGAATCACAGAAATTCACTGCAGAAAGCACAGCAGCACCTCACAGGAACTAGAAAGTCGACAAGGTACCCTCTCCTGCGTGCTCTCTCATCACTTCCCTCTCTCCCTCTTATTCCTCTCATAACCCTTCCCCCTCTCTCCCTCCTCTGTCTGCTACTACACATCTCTCTCTGGCTCATGATCTCTCCCTTGCTTCGCTCTATTTTCCCCACCTTCTCTGCGCAGCAGTGTCTTCTAGTCATTCACCCACTTTCACATGGCCAAAATTGTAGCTTCAGCCTCTGAGTCTATGTGACCTCTCAGCCTGATTCCCTACAGTTAACTTTCTCTGTGTCACTACATTCCTGAGAGAGAGAATGGACTCTCGCAGGTCAGGTATCCACCTCTGGTTACATATCTATCCCTAGTCCTGTTGGCTATGCCCCAGGGCTTTACCTTCCTTTCCTGAGAGATTATAGGTTGGAAAGTATTGCAATAAAGGATGTTTCAGCTGGACATTAACCCAAAATATAACCCCTATCCAATAAGATCCTTGAGGAATAGGGGAGTAGAGGAATCAGAAGAAAAGCCAGGGAGAGTTCCAAGCAGGTGAGTGGCTGCACCATGTTAAATGCTTCAACTGGCAACATTACTGAAAACAAAGATGGAAGGGTATCTGTTGAGTTTGGCATTGGGATGACACAAAATGGACGAAAGTAGAACATCAAGTATAAACCATTCTTTCAAGAGGCTTGGCTAATAGAGAAATAGCTGAGGGAGACACTGGGTAAAAAGATTTGTATTTTTATTAAAAAACAAAAACAGAGGTTTTGTTGTGGTTACAAATGTGGCAGAGTATAAGGGAAGAGGAAGGAATTGTTAAGCGATCGACAGGTGAAAAGTTGGTATTGACCTGGAGAAGGGACACATTATCCTCTGATATAGCCAGAAAATCTTAAGAACTGCAGTGACAGCTTTCCAATTCACAGTTAGTGTTATATTTGCCATACAGACCAACCCTGACCATAGAGCTACTCTTCATAGAAGAAAAGAGGACCAAGGACAGAACCTAGGAGAATGCAATATTCACAATGCAAGTGACTGTCAACTCCAGATCTGATCAATCAGAGTAAATGTTTACTTTGGGTCTAGCTTTCCCTACTATTGCATGGCTCTGAATCCATTCCCTTAACACCTAATTAGCTACATGCCTCAGGAATGCCAATTAATACCTTTTACAAATCATAGTTAGAAAGGAAAGCACATAGCAATAAAGTCATGTATCATATTCTGACAAGAGCACCGGAGTGGGAATCATGGGACCTGCCACTTTCTCTCTCTGGGTCTCTGTCTCCCCATATGTAAAAGTAAAGGGGCTGCTCTCAGTTGTAGCTATGTCTCCCCCAGGTGGAATATTTTATGATTCTTTGACTTCTGGTTTATCTATGCTTTTCTTGTAGCTGTACCAGTGCTCTCCTATGTCAATACAAATGGGTGTAAGCTGACAATATTTGTTTCAAGCTCATGATAAAAAGGTAAAAAACACCAAAGAACCAAGAAATTACAAAATATGGTAAGTAAAAGAAAGTGAGAGTCGGGCCGGCCGAGTGGCGCGATGGTTGAGAGCTCGTTTGGGATGCCAGAGGGCCCCAGTTCGGATCCCACATATGAGGGCCAGTGACACTGCCCTCCACAGCTAAGATGCTGAACAACGGCTCAACCTGGAGCTGGGC
>NW_017731858.1:520056-528550 GCF_001890085.2 Hipposideros armiger | reverse complement strand
CCAGTGAAGAAACATCCTCCACAACTAGACTGAAGAACAAAACGACAGCAACTTGTCTGTCCCCCTTCCCCCAATTCCCCAGCACTGTTCCCATCACCCCCAATTCACCAATAAAAATCTTTAAAAAAAAAAAGAAAGTGAGAGTCAAAGGAGAAAATGTGATTGACCTCTTGCTCTTAATGTCAGCACTCAGCTGTACAACAGTAAGGCTATGTTCTCTTGAGATCAAGTCAGTGGCTCTAAAGTAGAAAAATCAAACCACCTGTTTTCCCTGGTCAAATCAAGATTTACTCCCCAACACTGCTAACGTTTGAGGAGATGGTGAATATTTTCCTCTCTTCATAACATCCCTCACAGTTGTCATAAGGATTAAGAATATTTTAATGTATGGAAAAGAAAGGGTGTTTAACTATTGTTCTCAAATCACCAACTATTCTTACCAAACTGTCAAAACTTCACTGAGTGGAAATTAGACTAGGATCAGTGTAGCCAGCATACCTTGTTTCATACTGCCAGCTAAGAACAATTTACCAGTTTTCACACCTAAGGTCCTCACTCCTATTCTGATGCTTAAAAATACTTTAAGAGTGGGATTGTGAATAAAGATCATGCTACCCTTTCTACAAAAAAGATGGTATGACAGATCTATGAGTAAACCGTATCCTTTCAGTTCTTTTCCAGGGTTGAAGATGAGATTATTGTGTATCATCTCTACCCTCTCCCTTTCTTGTGACCAAAAAACTTTCATTTGTGCCCAGGTGGCCAGAGACCGAGGCAAAGCAGTGGCCAAGAAATTAACTTGTTCATTTATATCAGACCCGGGACTATGAATCTGACATGCCTGGAACCTCACACAAAAGTAGCTTAGCCAACTATTAATACTTTCACTAAATTGACCATGTCACCTGGTCTACCACCAAGCCATGTATAGATATAGGCTGAGTCCCAAAACTTTAGTACTGAACACCATAAACAAAGACTCCACCTTGGAGAACTGGTCAAGTTCTCAGTACCTGCTTCAATCTGTAAAGTTGAGTCAGTCTCTAGAACAGAGTATAGGGGACAACACACTGCCTTTCTGTTTCTTGTACCAGGGCAGGTAGAGGCAGGCCACAAGTTTGGAAGATGGGGATTGCTCAGCTGCCAGCTTTTTCAGCAGATGGTATCACTGCCATGAGATAATTAGCATGCAGTCCCACAGGGGGCTGGGTAAAGAGAATGAGCAACTGAAATGGAAAATTAGATGAACAAAAATGTAAAGGAAGTTGCTGTCCCAGTTGTAAGTGTTCGTGCCTCAACATGAAAGGCTCCCGACTGCACCAGCTCTAAAGATGTGTTTCTTTCCCATTCGCCTTTGGGTCTCAAATGCCTTACTAGCTTCCTAGGTACATTTTGTTTGTGCTTTCGCAAAAAGCGCCTCCTTTGAGACTACTACTTTGCAAAGGTTTGGGAAGTGCTTAATGCTCAGTTCTCCCACTTCCTGGGCCATGTCATAGCACACCTGCTTGGAGTACAGATGCTATGGCCAGAGTCCCTCAGGAATGACTCTGGGCCTGACTCAGCACTCCTGCTGTTCATCTGTTGCTTTGCTTTTTTAACTAAGCACTGCCATCAGTATGCAGTTTGCATCTGTTAAGAACCAAGGTGATAAATTGTGCTTTTGATTAATCTTTTGTTTTAAACATTGTTTCAATGCACTGAGAGCCACTTATGTATGAATGAAGTAAGCAGTTGTCTGTTTTATTGAAGGTGTTAACTCAAGCACAATCTACAAATTTACTAATTGCTGGGCACTGGCTAATTGACAGAAATTAGCTGCATTACTGGACATACATACACACTCTTACTTCCTTAGTTGTAAGTGTCTGTGTTGGGGGAAGGTTGTGGAATAACATTGGTGAAAAAGATCAAAGCTCTGGTTAACCCCAGGCACAAGGGGAGCTCACTTCATGGATGCAGAGTGCAAGGATTGTCCTATTGCCCTCAGTTTCGGAATAACTCCAGCCACCTGAGACTGAATCCCTTCCCTTAGAGAAACTGGCTCAATTCACTCTCCACCTGAAGTTTTCAGTACTTGGCAGTTGTGTCCCTTTTACAAGTAGGACTTCAAGAGTGGCCTGCCTATTTTGGAAGGGCTAAAGTGGGGACAGACTGAGATATCTTATTTTGATTTCTTTGTGCTGCCCTCTGCTATGAAGATTTATATAGCAATTGCTTGCTTTTTCATGAAAGGAATTTTCAATTAAATTTGGTTACTGAGGGCCAGACGAGTGGCGCGTTGGTTAAGAGCTGGCTTGGGATGCCAGAGGGCCCCGGTTCGGATCCCACATATGAGGGCCAGTGACACTGCCCTCCACAGCTAAGATGTTGAACAACAGCTCAACCTGGAGCTGGGCTGCCGTGAGTTGCCAGCGATGGCAGTTCAGTTGCCATGGGCTACCGTGTGTAGCCAGCAGCCAGCGTGAGCGGCCAGCAGCTGCAGTGAGCGGCCGTCCAGAAGCCAGCAACTGATCTGCCTCGCCCGGGGAAGAGAACAATGATGGTGCCAGCTTGGGCTGGTGAAGCAACGTCCTCCACAACTAGACTGAAGAACAAAACGACAGCAACTTGTCTGTTCCCCTTCCTCCAATTCCCCAGCGCTGTTCCCCTTCCCCCAATTCCCCAGCACTGTTCCCGTCCCCCCGATTCCACAATAAACATATTTTTTAAAAAATTGGTTACTGAGAATTTCCTGAAAGTGAACAACACCTCTTTGGATTCTTTAAGGCCCCCTAATGTGCTGCATACCCATATTTGGGGAGTCACTGTTCTTTATAACTATCCAGTCTAGTAGCCAGATGGCCAATTAGTTTCATGCTTGCAATGAGCCAGATTCCTTAGTCCAGCTTCTGGCAAAATGTTCAAGGCCTCAATTTTTGTCCTTATCTTTTTTTAATTAAACTTTTTATTTTGAGATAATTTTAAATTCACATGCAATTATAAGAAATAATACAGTGAGACACCATGTACCCTTTACCAGTTTCCCTGAGTGGTAACATCTTGTCAAACAGTAGTGTAATATCACAAACAGGATATTGACAGTGCTACGAACCATCGATCTTGTCCAGGTTTTCTGAGCTTTACTTGTAATCATTGGTTTGTATGTGTATTCAGTTATATGCAATTGTATGACACATATAGGTTCATGTAGCCACCAACACAATACAGAACTATACTATAACCACAGAGATCCTTCCTGCTACACTTTGCAGCCACACTCACCTTCCATCTGAATCAGTCCCTAACCTTTGGCACCCACTAACTTGTTCTGCATCTCTATATGTTTTGTCATTTCAACAGCATTATATAAATAATCAATACAGTATGCAACCTTTTAAAAGTGGTTTCTGTCACTGAACAAAATTCCCAGGAGACTCATTCAAGTTATTGTAGGAACTGATACTCCATTTCTTTTTATTGCTGAGTAGCATTCCATGACATGGATGCCCTACAGTTTATTTCACCATTAGTCTGTTGAAGAACACATGTATGAGTGACACAGTTTCTTCACGTCCTCACCAACATTTGGTGTTGTCACTATTTTTTTTTTATTTTAGCCATTCTGATAGGTGTGTGGTGATATCTCATTATGGTTTTTGTTTTGTTCTGTTTGTTTGTTTTTAAGAAATTTTTATTGGGGAACAGTGTGTTTTTCCCGGACCCATCAGCTCCAAGTCAAGTAGTTGTCTTCAATTTAGATGTGGAGGGCGCAGCTCCGTGGCCCATGTGGGAATCGAACCGGCAACCTTGGTGTTTTGAGCCTGCACTCTAACCACCTGAGCTAACTGGCCGCCCCTCATTGTGGTTTTGATTTGCATTTTCCTGATGGCTGATGATGCTGAACATCTTTTCATGTGCTATTTGTCATCTGTATGTCTTTAGTGAAATGTCTATTCATATCTTTGCCCATTTTCTAACTGGAATGTTTGAGTTTTGAGAGTTCTTTATATATTCTAGATACAAATCCTTTGTCAGATATGTTGTTTGCAAATATTTTCTCCAGTCTATAGCTAATTTCACTGGGAGCTTTCATAGAATAATTTTTTTTTAATTTTGATGAAATCTAATTAGTCAATTTTTCCTTTTACAGATCGTGCTTATGGTATCAAGCCCTAAGAATTCTTTGATGACCCCTAGGCCATGAAGAATTTATCCTGTGCTTTTCTTACAAGTTTTTTTTTAATCTTCATTCTTTTTTATTATTATTAGTTTTAGGTGTACAAAACAACATACATCTGAAACTAATATAAAATAATATTGCATGTCTACTATAATTAAAATAAATATGGTCTTGGAATGTAAATTACAGCATAGGGAATATAGTCAATGGTATTGCATTGCTATGGATGGTGTCTTACAAGTTTTATAGTTTTCCTCTTTAAGCCTGTGACCCATTTTTATTTGATTTTTGTACAGTGTGATGTTTAAGTGACAGTTCACTTATTTTGCCTATGGATGTCTACAGTTCTGCACTATTTGTTGAAAAGGCTATCTTTCCCCCATTGAATTGTTTTAACACCTTTGTTGAAAATCAGTTGAACAAATTTGTGTGGGTTTATTTCTGAGTTTCTCTATTTTGTTACATTTATCTATGTTTCTACCCTCTACTACTGCATACTGTTTCAATTACTGTAGCTATATAGTAAGCCTTTACCTTAGGAAGAGTGATTCCCCTCAGTTTATTTATTTTTTAATTTAGCTACTCTAGGTCCTCCGCCTTTCCCTGTAGTTTTATAATAAGCTTATCTATGTCTACAGAAATCCTTGCTGGTATTTTGATAGGGATTTTTTTAACCTATAGATAAGTTTAGGAGAACTGACATCTTTACTATGTTGAGTCTTCCAATCTATGAACAGTCTCTCAAATTATTAATATCTTCTTTGAGTTCTTTCATCAGTGTTTTGTAATTTTCAGCATACAGTTCTTATACATGTTTTGTTAAGTTTGTACCTAAACATTTAATTGTCCTTGGAGCAATTATAAATGGTATTGTTTTTTATTTAGACTTCCACAGTTATTATCTAAAACTGTGATTGATTTTTGTGTGTTGATCTTGTATCATATGACCTTGCTGAATCAATTATTAGTACTAGAAGTGGAGGGTTTTTAACTTCCTTGTGATTTTTTATGTAGACAATCAAGTCTTCTGCAAAAAGAGACACTTTTACTTGATTCTTTCAAATATAATATGTTTTTTTATTTATTTTTATTGTCTTGTTGTACTTGCTAGAACTTCCAATACAATGTTGAATAAGACTGATAAGAGCAGACATGCTTGCCTTGTTCCAATCTTAAGAGAGGAAACATCAAGTATAATGTTAGCTGCAGGGTTTTTGTAGATATTCTTTATGAGGTTAAGGAAGTCTCCCTCTACTACCATACTGAGAGTTTTTATTATGAATAAATGTTGAATTTTGTCAATTTTTTTGTGTTAATTGATATGGTCATATGATTTTTTTTTAAGTCTGTTGATATGGTGAACTACACTTGTTGATTTTAAAATACTGAACCAGTCATGCATACCTTGAATAAATCCCACTTGGTCACAGGGTATAATTATTTTATACATTATTGGGTTCATTTTACTATTATTTTACTGAAGACTTTTGTGTCATGAGCGATATTGGTCTGTAGTTTCTCTTTTTGTACTGTCTTTGTCTGATTTTGTTTTATGGGGGGACTCTGATAATATAAATGTTGGGTCTTTTGTTATTTCCCACAGATCTCTGAGACTCTATTTGTTTTTCAGTCTATTTCCTGTGTTTTTCAGATTGAGTTAATTTTATTGATTTATCCTCAAGTCCATTTATTTTGTCCTCTATTGTCTCCACTATACTATTGAGCCTATTCAGCAAGTGTTTTAAAAAATTTCTGTTATTGTATTTTTCAGTTCTATAATTTCTGTTTGGTTTTTTAAAAATATAATTTGTAATTCTTTGCTCAGATTTTCTATTTTTTCTTTCATTTGTTTAAAGAGACTCTGCAACTGCTTATTGAAGCATTTTTGTGATGCCTGCATTAAAATCCTTGTCAGATAACTCCAACATCTAATTAATCTCAGTATTGATGTCAGTTGTGTTTTTTCATTTGAGCTGTGGTTTTGTGGTTCGTTGTATGATGGGTGATTTTTCATAGTATTCTGGACATTTTGGCTACTACATTAGGAGACTATTTAAATCTTGTATTTTAGCAGGCAGCACTCTGCTTAGGTTTAGCACACAGGTCCTGGCATACTTTTGTAGGCTGTGATTTTAATGACAATTTATTTTTCAGACCCTCTGTGGTACTATTTTGATCTGCTTGGTTAATGTCGTGCTGGTGGGGCCCCCACTGGTCCCTGATGGTGCTGTCTGATGAAGTGGAAGGTGCTTTACCAGACGAAGTTGTCTGATGCCTCTAGGTGAAGGAAGTGAGTCTCTAGCCTGTGGAAATAGTGGATCTTTCCCAGTTTTGCTTATTCTGGTGGAATTCCCCTTGCTAGTGCTGTATGCCCTCCAGGTATCTCTCATGGGAAAAGGGAATCCTCATGACCTCAGGGACAAAGGCTTCCTGGGCCAGACTACTTGTTGTGGTGGGATTTCTCCTTGATGGTATCCTGGTTGCATAGTTTCTTTTGGTGGGGTAAAGGAGTCTCTGGCTTTGTGAGGAAAGAGAGCGCTTCTCGTTGCTGCTTCTGGTCAGTGGGGCTCCCTGCTAGATTTCCTTTGCTGGAGTTGCTGTGCTCACCTGGTGATGTTAGGACTCCCATTTAATCCAGGGGAAGAAGGAGCCTCCCTGAGCCGCTTTCCGTTGCTAGGCTGGGGAAATACTGGGCCTGGGTAGCCTTCTGCCGTTGGGTGAAGAGTCATAAGGCACCCTGCTATTATGATATCCCTCCAGTCCTGGGGTTTCTAACCATTCTGCCTTCCTCTTTACACCTTTCAGAATTCTCCTTTGGTTGCCTCTTGAATTATTCATAGGGTTTATTAGTTATACTTAGCTGAAAGGAGCAGGGAAAAATGAGTCTATGCTATCTTGTCCAGACTGGAAGTAGAAGATCAATTTTGTATTGGCTTCTGCTGTAGGAATGTCTCAGGCTTTCCTGCCACCCTTCCCTGGGTAAAGAAAAGCTCAGGAGGCTCTGCTTTGGTTAATATGTCAAGTCAAAGTTTTTTGTTTGTTTGTTTTTGTTTGTGTGTGTGCATATTTTTATTTGTTTATTTTTGAGAAGAATGGCTGGTAGAGATCATCCCTGAAATAGCAACTGTGTCACAATGGGGCAAACACTCTGATAGGACACTGAGTTAGCTGTGGGTTTGTCTTGCCTGTCAGATACTCCTGTGCCACTCACTGTATTCACATAATCATATTTTAAGGAGTCAGAACAACGAAAATTTTGTATTCCCAGACAGGGTAAAGTCAGAAAAAAGGATTTTAAAATATTCTCTTCCCTCTGTATAAAACCTTGGGATATAGTGTATGGCATACTCAGTGCAGCACTGGTCCTCACGGTAAACAAGATGTCACTGGAGAAGACTGCCTGTTCCAGTAGGCTGAATCATGATTCCTAAAAGATGTCCATGTCCTAACCTTTGGGACCTGTGAATATGTTACCTTACATGGTAAAAAGGCTTTTGCAGGTGTGATTAAATTAAGGATGTTGAGATAGGGAGATTATCCTGGGTTATTTAGGTGGGCCTAATCTAATTGAAGAGTTCATATAAGAGAGAGGAAGAAATCAGAGAAGGCAATGTGACTATGGAAGCAGAAGTCCAAGAGGGAGAGATTTGAATATGCTATATGTTGGCTTTGAATACAGAAGAAGGGGCTATGAGCCAAGGAATGCAGGTGACCTCTAGAAACTGAAAAATGGCTCATTTTAGATTTCTGATCCCCCAAACTGTGAGATAACAAATTTGTGTTGTTTTAAGCCATGAAGTTTGTGGTCATTTGTAGTAGCAGCAACAAAAACTAATACACTGACAGAGGGCAAGTGAGATGATCAAAAGCGGGCAGTCAGGGGGTACTGCAGAGCAGTAGGGGCATGGCTGCTGCACAAAGACATGCTAGAAACATGAGACTCCAGTCTGGAAAGGTGAAACCTGAGAGGAGACTGGCTCAAAGCCTAGAGAACTGCTGTCTAATAGAACTTTCTGTGATATATTTGCACTCTCCAATATGGTAGCCACTGGCCACATGTGGCAACTAAGAACTTGAAATGTGGTTAGTGCTACTGAGAAACTGAATTTTTAATTTGACTTATACTTAAACTCAAAAGCTACATATAGCTAATGGCTACTGTATTATTAGGTTGTCGGAAAAATGACACATTTTTGCAAGGAAAAACAGAAAAAAATACGTCATGACTTTTCCAACAACCACATAGAAAGAGCAGGCCCTTACCATTAAAAAGTGTGAATAAGGGCTGGCCGAGTGGCACATTGGTTAAGAACTGGTTTGGGACGCAGAGGCCCC
>NW_017731858.1:511099-519826 GCF_001890085.2 Hipposideros armiger | reverse complement strand
GCCGGCAACTGATCTGCCTCGCCCGGGAAGAGCGCAATCATGGTGCCAACTTGGGCCAGTGAAGCAAAGTCCTCCACAACTAGACTGAAGAACAAAACGCCAGCAACTTGACTGTTCCCCTTCCCCCAATTCCCCAGCGCTATTCCCATCCCCCAATTCCCCAATAAAAATCTTTAAAAAAAAAAAGTGTGAATAAGGTGAATACAAACTTATTCATTGAATTCTTCAATGCTAGAAAATTAGCTTGCCAAAAATAGCTTATTTTTTAATTAAATTAAAGAAGCACCAGCACTCCTCTGGAGATCAGGTTTCTCATAACCTCTGCCATAATATAACCACAAACCTAGAAGAGAAAAAAGCATCTAAACAACATGTAAAATTTCTACCATAAAACCAATGAACTTTACATGAGATGCATGACATCAACCTTTCATCAAACAACTGCACAATAAAAGAACCTAGAAAACATTGATGTCAGTCTCACACCAAAAAGAATAAAGTTAGAAATTGAAGGAGATAGAATTTCAAAAACACAGAAATCTGGGGCCCATTTAATAGAGAAAGACAAACTTATACATGCCTCAGAGGTCCAGGCCAAAAGCAGGTTGTCATAATGGCCACTCTGAGTCACAAAACAAGGTCATAAGGTCTGAATGATCTGTTTAAGGGAAAGCAGTGAATGATGCCATCTTAAAAAGGAAAACAACAATCAACAGAGGAAATGCAAAACAAACCAAAAAACTGTCTTTCCATTGTCATGCAAAACCTCTGTTTTCGGGGCTCAAGCCTGAAAGTGACAAGGAGCTACACCATCCACTCTAGCTCCTTGTCACTGTCACTTATGCAGGATTGATATGCCCCAGGGTTGATAACTTACTTCAAGTACATCAACACTGTTCTTCACCTTATCCTTCTGCCTTACCTGCCACACAACTTCCAAATCTGGATCGATGCCATCATCCCTCACTGCTATTTCTATTTCTAGGCTATTGAGCTGTGGGGAGGAAATAACATAATGGTATAGACACCTTGAAAAGCATGCTCTGCGTGAAATATTACACAGCAGTTAAATATGCAAGACATCTATATGTGTCAATATGGAAAAATATTCAAGGCATGCTAAATAAAAAAGTAAGTGATATCATATTCCCTAGTATGGCTATAATAAAAAAAATATAGATACTAACAAGTGTTGGTGAAGATATAGAGAAAATGGAACTTTCATAGGCTACTAGCGGGAATGTAAAATGGTACAGGCACTTTGGAAAACAGTCTGGCAATTCCACAAAATGTCAAACATAAAATTACCATATGACCCAGTACACTCCTAAGCATATACTAAAGAAACATGAAAATGCATGTCCACAAAAAAAGTTGTAATTGAATATTCATAGCAATATTATTCATAAAAGCCAAAAAGTGGAAACAACCAAATGTCCACCAACCAATAAATGGATAAATAAAAGATGGTCTATATATACAATGAAATACTATTCAGCAATAAAAAGAATGAAGTACTGATACATGCTACAACACGAACGACCCTTGAAAATGTTGTGCTAAGTGAAATAAGCCAGTCACAAAAGACCACATGTTATATGCTTCTATTTATATGAAATTTCCTGAATGAGCAAATCCGTAGAGACATAAAGTAGGTTAGTGGTTGCTTAGGGTTGAGGTGGATGGGAGATAAGAGGGTGATAGCTACAGGGTAGAGAGTTTCTTTTTGAGGTGATAAAAATGTTCTAAGAATTTATTATGGTGGTGGTTGCACATATGTGTAAATATACAAAAAACCATTGAACTGTACAGTGTAAATGTGTGAATTGTATGGTATGTTAATTATAGCTCAATACAATTATTTAAAGATTTTTATTGGGGAATTAGGGGATGGGAACAGTGCTGGGGAATTGGGGGAAGGGGAACAGACAAGTTGCTGTCCTTTTGTTCTTCAGTCTAGTTGCGGAGGACATTGATTCATTGGCCCAAGTTGGCACCATCATTGCGCCCTTCCCGGATGAAGCAGATCAGTCGCCGGCTTCTGGATGGCCGCTCACTGCGGCTGCTGGCCACGCACGCTGGCTGCTGGCTACACACGATAGCCCATGGGAACCCACTGCAGCAGGGGCTGCAGCCTAAGTCACCAGCGACTCACGGCAGCCCAGCTCCAGGTTGAGCTGTTGTTCAGCATCTTAGCTGTAGAGGGCAGTGTCACTGACCCTCATATGTGGGATCCGAATCAGCATACCAAGCCAGCTCTTAACCAATGCACCACTCGGCCGGCCCACATCTAATTTTTTTTAAGCAAGTGATAGAATAATGCATGTACTGTGAGCTCATTTTATATAAAAATTAAAACTACATATGCATGTAATATAAACATTTGCAAATGTATGTAAATATATAGAAGACAATTTGGAAGGATACCTACCCATCAATTAGCATTGGTTACTTTTGGAGAGGGAAGTGGGATTGCCTTTTGTAACATCACTTTCCTGTTTCTCCCCCTACTACTCTTGTTTCTGCAAGTTGCTTTTGTAAGCATTCCTTCCTCTGCTCATCCCTTTCATGATCCTAAGATGACACACTTCCCATGGCTTAAACAACCTCTACCCATATCCTGAGTCATTCATTCAACAAATATTCATTGAGCTCCTGCAAGACACTGTCCTGGATTCTAGAGACTCAACAGGAATGAGGCAAATAAAGTTGCCAAATTATATAGCTGGGAGCATAGAAAACAAGGAGAACAGGGTGGAATGAGATCAGAGACTCAGGCAAGAGCTATTGTCTTTTTAGGTCAAAGAGCTTAGATGTTATACAAAGTTTAATTTTAAGCCCTTGGAGGGGTTTCAAAGCAGGGTGAGGGATATGATCTGATTTACTTATTTAAAAGTTGGCTCTGGCTGTTGTGTGGAGAAGGGCCTATGGAAGCAGGGAGAGCAGGGAAGAGACTGCTGCAATAATCTGGGAGAGAGACAATAGTGGCCTGTATTATGGTGGAGGCCAAGGGCATGGAGAGACGTAGAGATATGAATATGTTTATCAAAGATAGGACTGGTAGGATTTGCTAATGGATGAGAGAAAGGAGATGAGGGAGAGGGAGGAATCACAGGTGACCTCTGGGTTTTTGGCTTAAGCAACTAGCTCGATTGTGGGTGCCATTCACTGAGATCAGGGAGGACCAGGTGGGGGTGGAGATTGCCTCAAAATCTGAGTTTTGAACATCTTAAATTTGAGATGTATAGTAGTTATCTAACTGGAGATCCTAAGTGGATGGCTGGTTATAAAACGTGGTCAGGGCTAGAGATGAAAGTTTGGAAATTTAAATTCATCAGCATAAAGACAGTATTTAAAGTCCTGGAAATAGATAACCTAAGAAGAAAGCAGAGAATTAGAAGAGGGCTTGATGCTGAGTTCTGATGTCTCCTACCTTTGTATCTCTAGTCCTTACCTTTCTCCCATATTTGAGAACCACATATCAAACTGCCTTACATAATCCCAACATGTCCCATAATGACTCCATAGAATTCCTCTCCGAAATTGGTCCTCTTTCTGTATATCACTTGCTCATCAATCAACTAGCTCTCTTCTTAACATCTCCAGTACTTTTCCCCACCTTTCCATCCCCATGATAGTTACTTTAGTAACTCATGCCTAGATTACAGTAGCCTACCCATTGGTGTGTCTACCTCCAGTCTTGCCCTTCACTGTTGCCATTGGGTTCCTACTTGACCATGGTAGTTCCTTACTTAAAACCCTTAGATGGGTTCCCATTATGTAAGATAAAACACAATTTCTTCAACATAACTTAAAAGGCCTTTCAGGATCTGTTTCCTGCTGACCTTATCTTCCACCTAGTCCCTCTCCCTTACATCCTAGACATACCAATTTATCAATTGCCTTTAGTTCTCTGAATTTATTATCCTTGTTTATAACTGCAAACATGCACCTACAATGCTCCCCACTACCACCTGTTATCCAGCTCTATGAAGTTTCTAGATTGCCCTCCAACCAAGCCAACTTGATCTGTCTTCTTTCTTGATATCCCCTCAGTATCCTGTGCATGCTTCCATCTTTATTGTCTGTAACACCTTATTGTATTTATGTGTTCATGTACCTTTCTCCCTCTACTGGCCTATAAGCTTAATGAGGGCAGGGATGGTGCTTACTTGTCTTTGATTTTCGGGTACCTAATGTAGTGCGTAGCATATAATAACCACATCAGCCAATATTTATCAAGTGCTTATCAGTGCCAACTAATTCTGTAAATGCTTTACAGGTATTGATTCATTTAATCTTTACAACAACCCTACAAGGCAGGTACTAGTATTATGCCTGATTGACAAATAAGGAAATAGATACAGAAAGGTTAAGTAATTTGCCCAAGGTCACACAGCTAGTAAGTGGTGGATACAAGCCCAGGCATTCTAGCTCCAGAGTCTGTGATTATAATCACCAGTCTCTCGGTAAAGATTCAGTAAATGCCTGTTCCATGAATGGGAAATTGGCAATGGGATTTTTTTTCACGTTATTGTTCTGACCTTGACTATTTCATCTTCTCTTTCATTTTAAAATCTCATTTTCTTCATAGCTCAGACACAACAAAGCTGCAAAATCAAATAACAGATCCTTCGCTATGGAGCACAAGGGGGTCAATAAGGACAAATGTCATTATCTTCACACCTCTAGACACTAGCAAGGTAGGTTGATTTATTGGTGCTCAGTGACCAGGGCCAAAGCATGGGAAAATAAGACAAGACCAAACATCATAACATCTTAACATCAAAACATCATAACAGCAACCATTTACTAAGAGTTCCACAGAGGCCGGGCATTTTTATTTAAGAGTTTCACATGAATTATCTCATCTAATCTTTCCAGCAGCCCTCTGTGATGTAGACACTGTTATAATCTTCATCTTGAAAATGGGAAAATGAGCTCAAAGGGGTTAGGTAACTTGTCCAAGTTTGCCAACCCAGATTTATGGGGCTGCAGACTGCAGAGTCTAGGCTTTAAATCACTGTGGGAAACCGCCTCCATGCGCCTGTGTCAACTATGATTCTACAGCTGCACTGTCCCCCATGGGATAGCCACTAGCCACATGTGGTGTGGTTAATTTAAATTAATTTAAATAAAATAAAATTTTAAATTCAGTTCCCTAGTCACACTAGCCATATTTCAAGTGCTTGAAAGCCACACGTGGCTAATGACTATCATATGAGAGAGTGCAGACAAAGACTATCTCCCTCATCACAGAAAGGTTTATAGGACACTGCTGCACTGGAGTGCATTCTCTAAGACAGGGCAGGCTTATTCCAAGTGCTGTACCCTTCCTTCTCTTCACTCTGTCAGTCTGGCTCTTCTCACTTCAGTCTCAGGGAAACTTTCAGGCATATGTTAAGGTAATAACTTTCATTATTGATCCTTCTATCATTCACCTCCTGGGCAATATCACCCTTTCTATCCACTATCTGCAATTCATCCTCATGCCCCATCCCAGTCACCTTTCCCCTCTCTAGCTCTGGGAATGCAGAGGTTCTGTTGTTATTCATTCTCATTCTGCCTTCAACCCAGATAGTTGGGTAGGGGACAGATACTTCACAGCCACGAGTATGAAAGGTCCCCCCCAAGTAAAAATCCCAGACTGCTGTCTGTAGCTACCCCCTGTCTCACCTCCCGCTATCTGCTCTGCTCTCCAGAGAGACGGTTCACCCTAACCCTGGCCCAACTGGACTGAGCAGTTGAGGTGCAGGCTCTTGTGGCTAATACAACTCCAATATGATTTTGGAACTGGTGAAAGGACCTGGAACGTTTTTAAAATCCCATGTTACCCAATGTAAATGAAATTTGATAGGATACTAGGAGACAGGCTGGTTACAATCTGCTCTGCACACAAGGACGAGTGAGGAAGAAAGAAGACAAAGCACCCAGGGATAGGAGCGCTGAAAAAGATACACTCAGTTACCCATGGTCATGGAGAACAGACATGACAGGATATTAAAGCCCAAAGATAATCCAAAATTGCACTTAGGAATACATTTCTATGACCCATCCACATCCTACCTCTGAGCTCTAGCATATTTATCAATCTAATAGCCTTTTCTCACATTAACTTTAAAATGAGTATATATTTGTATTTTCCAAGCTAACTGTCGTTGATGGCTAGAGGAAGTGGGCAACAACATACAGACTGGGCAGGGTAAGGACAGCCGAAAATGACTGATGAGCCACAGAAAATGGAGCAATGTAAGAATCTGAGAGTCACCTATGCACACTGCCCAAAGAGGGATTCTGCCTGTCAAGGCAACTAAAGGGTTGAGTCACCTAAGACTCTTCTTGGAGGTCCACACCACAGGTGTTTTAAGTCAAGCCAGGTGTCTCAAGCTGGATGTCTTTCAGTCCCTAATGCTGCCAGTCTCATGGTCTAAGGTGACCAAATTCAGAGACACTCTGTTGATTCCCAAGAGATTCTCACGCAGAAACAACTTTAGTCCTGCTGATGCCACTTAACGATGAGCTGTAGTAGGGAAAGGAAGGCTGGGATGGCTCTGCCCCCAATCCTGTGATGTGTGGGCCATACTACCTCTGAGAACACAGCTGTAAAAGCGGTACAATAAGCAACATTCAGGGTTCTTGAAGTGGTGATAGCAGAGTGATAAAGGGAAAGGATTAGGGGCCAGAAGACAGAATCAATGCTCCTGAAAGCAAGAGTCCTGGCAGGATGCATTTCCTGGTTTCTGTCTTCCCTCTGAAGGGGAGAAAGTAGGTCAACACACTCAAAGAACTGTGACCAGGAACAGTGGGTCTGAGAGGAAGTCATTCAACTGAGCCCTGCCAAGATAAAGCAGTAAAAGACATGCCTTTCATTTTAAGGCATTTGGCGGAGGTAGCCTGGCTTTGGGGAAAACTCAGGCTATTGATCTCTTGGTGGGTATTCTTGCAGGCCCCAGGAACTGGGTGCAAGAGGAGGCTCACATTTTAAAACCACATCTGAATGGTTGGCTGGCATGAGCTGGCAAGCACAGGAATGTTTATGAGCAAATTGTGTGTCTACTTTGGCTTTCAGACAAGATGGACAAGGCTTAGGGTAGCTTGGCTAAATATAGATAGCACAGGGAGGCCTAGGAAGCAGGAGAGCTAAGTTGCATTCCCAGGTCTCTGAGTGAACCTTGGAGCAAACTCCCTGAGTGTCTTTCTTTCATATACTGATTTGTTCTTAGCAAGGCAGGAGTATTGAAAAAGTTTTCCCAGGCCTAGAGAAGGGTTCACACTGAATCTGCTACATTTTCTTGCCTCATCTTCCCTCAAAAAATCCAAGTTTGGGGAAAAGACTGGTTATGAAGGTAGAGTAGCTGATATACTTATAGAAATAGCACAAAGCTATGATGACCCACTGAGATCCTCAAGTCTGCCTAAACTAATCAAGGTTATTGCCTGACCAGAGCCAGAGGGAGGCTACCTGGCCCCTGGTATGGATGCAGAGGTAGCAGAGAAGCATACAAGAGGTGCCAAATCAGAACTCCTGCTGCATAACACATGGCTATGAGGCAAGCAGTGTGAAACACAGGAATTCAAGCAGGCAATTTTAGTAGGAAATTCAGAAAGCAGGCAATTCCTACCCTTTGTCACTACCCATATGCCATTCCCCTCTTCAGCAACATTCTACTTGTACAGAATCAAGGAACCCAAACCAATGCTGCTTTCCAGTCTGTAGTTAGGTGGCAGTGTTCTTGGGGAAAACCTGGACTAGTCATGGAGCAGGGGAAGCCGAGCCCAAGGAGACTCTTTAGTATTTCCTGACTCAAGACGATTGGCCCTACCCTCATTCCTGGACCCTTCCACCAGGAGTCAGTGTATCTCTGTGTGGCAAGAATATCAGGGAGAAGTTACTATTATTTTCCTGATTATGAGAATAATGAGTGGTTATTTCATATAATTAAGAGCATACAGAAAATTATAAAGTAGAAAATAAAAACCACTATAATCCCATCACCTAAAGATTACTGCTGTTAATAGCCTTTGTGTAAATTTGGAGTACTCAGGTCTACAGGTCTAAATTCAAGTCCTGGCTCTATTGCTTACTGACAGTGCGACCTTGGGCAATTACTTAACCTTTCTGAACCTTGGTTTTCTTACCTGCAAAATGAGAATAACCATAGTACTCACTTTAAAGCGTTGTTGCAAGGATGAGAGAATTCATGTATAGAGGTTTCGTAGTCCCTGAAAAATAGTAAGTGATCAATAAATGTTGGCCATCATCATCATCATTATTCTATGTACCTATATGCAAAACCATCCATATTGATGGCTGCATATTTTATCTGGCGATTGTAATATTTCCCTCGTGTTAAACATTTATGCTGTTTCCAAGATTTCACTATTACACAACTGCTGCAAGGAATATCCTTGTACATATATCTTCTTGTACATCTCTGATGATTTCTTTAACATAAATTCCCTAGAATTGAGTTTACTGGGGAAAAGAGTATGACTATTTTTTAGGCCCTTGTTACAGATTATAAAATAGTTTTCTAGAAAGATTCTACTCATTTACATTTCTACCAGCAGGGCACATAAGTACCCATCTCTTCATACTTTCACCAACACTGAGTAATGACACTTTTCTTTAAAAGATTTTATTGGGGAATTGGGGGAGGGGAACAACGCTGGGGAATCAGGGAAGGGGAACAGACAAGTTGCTGTCCTTTTGTTCTTCAGTCTAGT
>NW_017731858.1:469463-509094 GCF_001890085.2 Hipposideros armiger | reverse complement strand
TGAAGAACAAAAGTACAGCAACTTGTCTGTTCCCCTCCCCCCCAATTCCCCAATAAAAATATTTTAAAAAAATTTACACTGGATTACAATAGTATATAACTTAAAGAATAAATGTTCAAGAGACAACCAAGATGATGCAGTAGGTAAATGCTGTGTTTACTTTTTCTCACAACCACATCAAAATTACAACTAATCTACAAAACAACCATTATTGGGAATCGCCTAAAATTAAGCTGAACTGAAGCCTTTCAACTAAGGATGTGCAAAAGAAGCCACCTCCAGACTTGTAGGAAGGTCAGAGACGTGGAAAAGGGTGGTCCCACCCTGCATGTGACCATTAAAATTGGGAGGGTTATTTCGGCTGTGGGGCGTCCCCCATTCCCTAAAGGAGTGAGAGATCCCAGCCCAGGGTTCCAGTGCCGGGGAGAGAAGTCCCCATAATTTTTGGCTGTGAAAACCAGTGGAGACTGTGACTGAGTGAGACTGAGGGTGGCTGCACTCCCAGGCGCTCCTCTTAAAGGGATTCCGCGTGGATTTAGCCACCAACAGAATCACTCGCTCTGAGCTCCAGCCCTGGGGCAGCAGCTGGAAAGGCAGCAGGGACATACCGTGGGGGACTGAGTTGTCTGGCTTGGGATGGGAGCCGGAGAGGCAACTTTCTCCTGCACGGGGGAGCTGGTAGAGGCCATTGTTTCTTTGTTAAACCCTCCTCCTTCCCAGCATGTGAACACAGGCTGCCGCCATATCTGAGTCTCCGCTGTTAGTTCTCCACACCCTGGTGATTTAAGACCTGGCCCCTCCCAGCTTTCAGGCACACCCAGGCTGTTTTCAGTGGCTTTTTCGTGCAGATGGCCTGTTTGGCTCAATCTGCAGCCTTTCTTACGGTCTCAAAGGTCGCGGAACCCAGACAAGCAGCATCTGGCTTGAGCATGTCCTGAACCTCTGGCTGAGCAGCCCTAAGCTGGCACTAGCTCAGCCAACCTTGGTATGCGATTTGGCCTCTCAAGGCACTTGCAAGCACAGCATGGGTGGCAGCCATCTGTGGATTTCTTTGTGGCTCCTGCCAGGTGGCCCTGGGTGGGGCACATGCTGTGGCTGAACTTGACCTAGAGTGGATCTCCTCCAAGGTGGTCCTGGGGCTGGTGCCCCCAAAAACCAGCTTCAAAACAAACTGGAGCATGACCCAGCCGCCTCCAAGTACAACACACCCAAGGGGCTGATCAGGCAGGCACCAGAGTCCAGGTGAGGCAGATCCTGCTCTGTAGGGTCGGCCCCTGCACAACAACTCTTCCACTGTGGTCAAGGTCAGTCCTCACAACCAGTGAGCCCAAGGGTCAGTCCCTCACACTGATGTGCAATTTTCAACCAAGGCTCAACTATAAGAGGAGGGCACACACAATCCACACAAGGGACACACCAGGAGCATGTGGCTCAGGTGACCAGAAAGACTGTGCCACTGCACCCCACAGCACACCTACTACATAAGGCCATTCTACTAAGACTGGAAGACATAACAGCCCTACCTAATACATAGAAACAAATACAGGGAGGCAGCCAAAATGGGGAGAAAAAGAAACATGTCCCAAATAAAAGAATAGAACAAAGCTCCAGAAAAAGAACTAAACGAAATGAAGATAAGCAATCTATCAGATGCAGTTTCAAACACTGGCTATAAGAATGCTCAATGATCTCAGAGAGAACTTCAACAGAGAGATAGGAAGCATAAAAATGGAGATTGAAACATAAAAAAGAACCAATCAGAAATAAAGGATACAGTAATGGAAACAAAGAATATATTATAGGGAATAAACACTAGATTAGATGAAGCAGAAGACCCAATGAGCCATGTACAAGAAAAGGTAGCACAAAACTCCCAACCAGAACAGCAAAAAGAAAAAAGAATCCAAAAATTTGAGGAAAGTTTAAGGGGCCTCCAGGACAATATCAAGCATACCAACATTCACATTATAGGGGTACCAGAAGGAGAAGAGACAGAGCAAGGAATTGAAAACCTATTTGAAGAAACAATGACAAAAACTTCCCTAACTTGGTGAAGGAAATGGACATACAAGCCCAGGTAGCACAGAGAGTCACAAACAAGGTAAACCCAAAAAGGCCAACACCAAGATTCATCATAATTAAAATGCTGAAGTTTAAAGACAAAGAGAGAATCTTAAAAGCAGCAAGAGAAAAGCAGTTAGATACCTACAAGGGAGCCCCCATATGACTGGCAGCTGATTTCTTAACAGAAACTTTGCAGACAAGAAGGGAGTGGCAGGAAATATTCCAAGTGATGAAAAGCAAAGACATACAACCAAGATTGCTCTACCCAGCAAAGCTATCATTTAGAGTTGAAGGACAGATGAGGAGCTTTCCAGACAAGAAAAAGCTGAAGGAGTTCATCAACACAAAACCAGTATTAAAAGGACTCTTAAGAGAGATTTCTTTAAAATGGGAGGGGGGTTAAAGATGGGTGAAAGGGGAAGAGATTAAGAAGTACAAATTGGTTGTTATACAATAGTCATGGGGATGTAGGGTATAGCATAAGGAATATAGACAATAATGTTGTAATAACTAGGTATGGTGCCGGATAGGTAGTAGATCTATCAGGTTGGTAGATGGGAATGGGGTTGGGGGCAGGGTGAAAAAGGTGAAGGTGTTAAGAAATACAAATTGATAGTTAATACAGTATGGGGGATATAATCAACAGTTTTGTAAAGATCATGTTAGCTGCCAAATGGGCACTGGACTTATCAGGGGGATCACATCATATATAGACTGTGTAGATGCCTGACCAATGCGCTACACATCTGAAGGTGAAGTAGAATAACATTGAATGTCAACTATAACTAATGATAGGTATGTATGTTTACGGGATGTCACGGGATGTGGAGTACAACATAGGGAAGATAGTCGATGGTATTGTAACAGCTTTATAAGATGACAGAGGGGTAGTAGCTTGAGGAGTGGGTTATCACTCTGTGATGGGTTTAAATGTCTAACTATTACGTTGGTTTGTACACCTGAGACTAATAAAAATAAATGAATTTGTAAAAAGAATAAATGTTCAAAATGCTCATTTTTGAAAATGATGCTTTATAGACGCTTAAAAACACATAAAATTTTCCTCAAACATGTGAGTAAATAACTCTGCCTCAAACTTAGCATATCACTGATATAGTTATATGTGTTGATTCAGTTTTGAAGTAATTCTTCCCACGTCTGTATAATTTTAACATTTTCTATTCAAGCTTAAATGTCAGTTACAAGTCAGGATTTTGATTTTTCAATTCTTTTTTTTTTCATCCTATTGGATGGTCAGAGTTCTTAGTTGCAAACTGCTGAATCCACTGTGACTAATTTAAGAAGAAAGGAAATTTATTAAACAAGATTAAGCAGTCCACAGGATCTCTTGATAACCATAAAGCCAGGCTCTGAAGAAGCCAGAAACACAGTGCAACCATACAGTAGGTCTTGCTCTTGCAAAAACTCCACTGCCACTGCCCTGGAAAAGACATTAACTCCCCATGATCCTTGCCTTTCATTTGGAATTTACAGTCTGCTGGGATCTCCCTTTAAACAGCCCCTAGAAGCCTAGCAAAGATACCACTGGGCTGGGTAGATTTGAGCTGCTTGATGTGGCCCTCCCTGCTGCTTGCTGCTTTCTCCTGTCCAGGATGCTGCCATGTCCTATGTTGGATACCACAAGGCACAGAAAGCCTTTCTATACATTTTGCTTTTTTTCTACTCAACTCTTCAGTAGAATGTAAACTTTAAGAGCAGAGACAAGTTCATCACTTTTAAGTAATCAAATACTGATTATTTATTAATTATCTACCACATTCATCAACAAGTACTTCTTGAATGCCTACTCTGAATTTGGCAAAGTGCTAGGTACTGGGGATAACATTGTGGACATGATTAAAAGAGGGTCTTCCCTCATGAGCTTACATTCTAGTCAGTGATGAAGGACAACACATATATATAAAAAATACATAATCATGATTTTAGATGAGAGGAAAGGATAGGTTACCTTAGATAGGACAGTCAGAAAAGGTCTCCACAAGGCACTGACAGTGGAAATAAAACATAAAGGACAGGAAGGTTCTAAGCATTTGTAGAGCTAGGAGAAGAAGAGTCCAGGAAGAGGGAATATCATGGGAGGAGGAAACAGACCCACTCACTTGGTCTGAGAGTAAAATGTTTGAATTTTAATCCAGGCATGTTGAGGAGCCATTGGAGGTTGTGAGTAGCAGGGAGTAACATAATCTGGTATACATTGTGAAGAATCACTCTCGGTGGTAAGTGGAGAACAGGCAATAGGGGGAAAAATACAGACATTTAGAAGGTGAAAAATGCTGGTGGTTTAGACGAGGGTGTTTGAGAGAATGAGAGATGGTCAGGTTTGAGATATATCTCTGAGTTAGAATGAATAGGAATTACTGATTGGCTATGGGAGGTGAGAAAGAGGAGAATCAAGGATAACACCCAAATATGGGGGCTTGAGCAGTAGAGTGAATGATACTGACAGTTACTAAGATAGAGAAGAATGGAGTAAGGGGATGTGGAATTCAAGTTCAGGTTTTGAAATGTTAAAGTGCCAATGTCTACGGGGCTGGACAGGTCAAGTAGATAGTGAAATATATATATGAATGTTGAGCTTAGAGAAGAGGTCAGGTCTTCTGTTATTCCATGTTAAACACTGTGAGAGAATACATGAGATGTGTAAGACACAGTTTGGAAGAAAGAGTTAACACAGAAGGCCTAGTTGATCAGTCCTTTCATCTCTCCAGGGGAGCCTGGAGTCATAATTGACCCTAGACCTACCTACCCCTGGGCATATGGCCTTCAGAAAGTTCTTCATGTCTTTAATTGTTGATGTTTATATGTCCACGGCAATGGGGCATGTTGTACCAGCTCATCAGCACTTCCCAGGATTGTTTAACTAGATGCAAGATGAACCTGGTTTCGATGTTGGAGTCCTGAGTTTCATTTTATAAAAGCCTCAGACCCTGATATTTGAGTGGGCTTTCCTTGGCAGAGGCATGTCACAGGTGTCCCTGTAGTTTACTGTGTGGCCCAGGATAGCAAAGGACATGGAAGCCTGCACCTGACCAATTCATGTATTTTTCTGGCTGCCTTTCTCTGTATCCTCTGCTGTAATCCACTGTAGCTGTGAATAAAACCTGCTGTTTTGTCCTATGAGGCCTTCACCCAACTTGGAGTGGCTGTGGTACCCCCTGAAACATAGCCTGTGCCTTCAAGGAGCTTAAGTTTTAGCTGGAAAGAAGAAAGGAACATACGTGAAGCAACAGTGATGCAAGCAGGACAAAATAGTACAGTCAGCCTGAGCACAGCGACTACATCTTTATTCATCTTTGTATCCTCCAAAGAGGGCTCGGTAAGTGGGTGGGGAGGGGTCCTCAATAATTGTCTGCTGAACTTAATGGAAAAGGAACTTGCTGAATGGGTAGGATTTTGAAGAAGCTGACAAGAGAAGGAGGGCATGGAAAAAAACAACTTGCTGTAGGCCCAAAAGCAAGAACAGGCAGGGTTTGTTTGTAGAAACTGTCTTCCTAGTCTCCCTGCTCTACAATGTCTGGCTCAGTCACAAACAGTGGGCATTTAATAAACTCTGCTACTTGTCTGGTACACATGTCCAACTTTGCTACCACACACTTTTCTGCCATTTCCCTGCTTTTCCTGGACAGTGCTAAAGATGAGAGCTGAAGTGACGGCACAGCATATTCTTTCTACACTCACTCAAGTTGCTTGGAAGAGAGTAAACTGAGGCTCGGATATCTAATTCCACATCTCACTGTATCACAGACGAATGGTTAGCTGGGCTGATATGCCTGTAATTTGATGATTACAAGTCCATATGGGACCAGAATAACTCTATTAATCCTTAATTCCATATGTCAGCTCCAAAATCAAAACTCCCAGGGGATATGCATCTCTAATACAATCTTTCCATATTACCTGGGCAGCTTTCAAAAGAAATAGGTTAATAACTACTTCACCAAAAGAGGGCTCAGGTTAAGGGAGACATGAATACAAGGAAAAGAGAATGGAATGTTTTTGATCTTAGAACTTGGAGCTCATCTAATGAACCATCGCGCCCTCCCCCTCTGGCAGATGTGTAAGAGATTTGTCTAAGATCACACAGCAGTCCACAGCTGATCAGGACCAGAACCCAGTTTTCCTGATTCCCAGTCCAGTGCTCAACCACATGTTAGTGCCCTATTTAGTAGTTCTCCTGCCATAAGAATCATCCCCAAAGAAGGTGGAGGCAGTAAATTTCCCAGTTCGCAACCATCCCCCAGTAAAGGATGTTAAAAGCCAAAACAGGGGGGCCGGCCGAGTGGCGCGATGGTTAAGAACTCGCTTGGGATGCCAGAGGGCCCCGGTTCGGATCCCACATATGAGGGCCAGTGACACTACCCTCTACAGCTAAGATGCTGAACAACAGCTCAACAGCTCGAGCTAACCTGGAGCTGGGCTGCCATGAGTCGCCGACGACGGCGTAGGCTGGAGCCCCTGTGGCAGTGGGTTGCCATGGGCTACCATGTGTAGCCAGCAGCCAGCGTGAGCAGCCAGCAGCCGCAGTGAGCGGCCGTCCAGAAGCCGGTGACTAATCTGCCTCGCCCGGGAAGAGTGCAATGATGGTGCCAACTTGGGCCAGTGAAGCAACGTCCTCCACAACTAGACTGAAGAACAAAAGGACAGCAACTTGTCTGTTCCCCTTCCCACAATTCCCCAGCACTGTTCCCATCCCCCCAATTCCCCAATAAAATCTTTAAAAAAAAAAAAAGCAAAAACAGGGAAGGGCAGCCAAAGACAGAGCCAAGGCATTACAATTATAAGGGCTGAGTGAGACATGCTTCTGAGTACTTTATGGACTCTGCTGCCTCGTTGTTTCTTTGTTTTGAGCTGAGTCATTCATACTCTGGGTCATTGGGTAGGGGGTCAGGAGGAGAAGTGAACAAAACATACCTTCCTGCTGGCAGAGGTGCAGAGCCAGACTATTAGTCGACCAGGAAAAAAATGGAGGTAATTGCAGATACATATGACAGCAGCAGAAAGCCCTGTCCAACCAGCATCACCTCCCACCCAAGGCCTGCCAGTTCACAGCAGCCGATCAGAAAGCGCATGTTCATGCGAACAGGATAGGCTGCCAGAGTGGAATCTACACAACAGCCCCTGTCCAGACGTCTGACTCAGAGGTGGTGACAAATAGGCTGGGCTGGTTCATCATCGCAGTGAACCCAGGAGACAAGCTGGCAGTGACTTCCTCGAGGCTTGAAGTCATTTCCTGTTTGGGACCCCAAGCTCTAAACTGCATGCCCACACAGCTCATGCTTTCTTTCCCGAAGAATCTCAGGAGGTTCCTGGGCCAATCAAAGATATGTGAGAAAAAAAGCCTATGGGCAGTTGAGGGAACTTCAGATGAAATCTGAAATGTGTCACTTCTAAGAGGCCCAAATCAGAGAATGAGTGAATTCATCATTCAAATCACTTTCTTCCTCAATGCCTGAATCACTCTCACAAAATGAGTGTTCATTTCAGCCCCCCAGGACTTCAAGTCCTTACTATAAAAAGATATATTGTCATTGGAGAAAATACCTCATAATTCTGGTTAGATGAGGTATGGCAGGGTTGGAAACAACTGGATTTGTACAGATAAGGGAATCTTATCCTTTAAACACCAAAACTTTTAAACAGTATTTTTGATGATATGAAATACACATGTATATATTATATGCTTCCCAGATTTCTTAACCCACTCAAATCTTCTTCCAGCCAATTCAGGGTAATCAGAAACAGCATCCTTTATCGTGTTATGCTATTTTGTTTTTCTGTCTCTTTTCAGGATGTCAGGCCTTCAGCAGGAACTTCCCCTGTCCGTTTGTCTGAGCTTCTTCCCCCAACCCCCACTCCAGTATCTCTTCCTGTTGCATCTAATCTTTATGGCAAGGAAACCAGATTAGAAAACTCTTGAGAGCTAGGTTATAAAGAAGGCACTAGAAAAGGCCTGGGGAATAAAGTCTGTGGCTTTAGTGCTATCTCTGTGTGTTTGAGGGAGTTTGCAGCTATTTCTTCCTTCCAGGTTTGGGGCAAATTTCCAGAGAACAGAAGGTGGCAGAAGTTTGGCCTGGGGTTAAGTGCTGTGCTACTGAATATCTATCTGCCTGGGATCAGTCCAGGCTTCAAAATCTCTTGTCCACACACAAACTCCCTGGCTCAGGCAGCTTCGAGTGATAGAAAATTGGGAAGAATAAGAATAAACAAAAGGCCATCCCAGGTTCTTTGTTCAGAGAATGGAGTGCTAACAAAGCAGAGGCAACACTGACTTGGGGAATCTGCTCTAATTGCTAACAGAGAAGCATATCTGCATTGTCCCCAGAGCTGTGAGACACTGAGGAAATTAAAAAGGTGATTTCTTGTGCTTAGGCAGATCCTTAGGGAAACCCAATGACATAAAATGTGCACTAATCAATTTTTAAGCACACAATAACTATCGTTAAATATAGGCATTATATCAGACAGCAGAAGTTACTTATCTTGTATTATATTATATAACTGCAATTTACCTCCCATGTCTCCATCTCCCCATACCCTGGTAACCACCATCCTATGGTCCACTTCTATACCTTTGGCTATTTTAGGTGCCTCATATTAGATGAATTATGCAGTTATTTGTCCTTCTGTGATTGACTTATTTCACTTAGTGTAATGTCTTCTAGGCCCATCCATATGCCCAAGCTCACCAAATTAAGTATATTAATTATTTGTGGTTTTTTGTATACCAATTACATCTCAGTGAAGGTGGGATGATATGATAACTAAGCCATGGGTTCTATCTTCAAGAAAAAAATATATATATATGTGTGTGTGTGTGTGTGCACTAATCAGAAGTAAGCTAAATAAGGTGAATTTTGAAGTTTCTTAACTGTAGCAATATTTGAGATCTTTGAGGTCTTTCTTTAAAACGGGAGAAAACCAATACAAGGAATTTACAGTGTAATAGCAATAGGCATCATGTGTTCAATATTTTTACAATTTAGAAACCACTTTCATAGTCATTGCTTCATTTGGTAAGCTGCAGAGAAGGCCATTTTCCCTCTCATCCTTAGCCATCACTTGTTACTTTAAGAAGCAACACTTGAAATTTTCCTATTGTCTGTAACATTATTGACAGCTAAATCCCCACTGTGTCTACATTCTCTGTAGGCAGGGATTACCAGGGGGTCCTACTGGAGAGCTGGGCCAGGCCCCATAGGCTTAGTTATGCACAAGATATAAAAGAGGGATTGCTTAGATACTGGGATCCCTGGCTTCTGGGGACTTCTAGCCCTCGAGTTCTGCCTCTGTGAAACCATTAACCTCCACACATGCAGAGTGGTCTGCCTCAGCCCTTCCTAGTATCATTTTTAGCCCAGGATGGAGGTAATAATGCAGAGTCTACCGCCCATCATTTTATTATTTTGGTTTGGACATCAAACAAATAATGGAAAAGTTCATCTCTAAACCTTATTTTACCATTTTTAAAATTGGAGAGGTAAAACTTTTCTCTACCTAGTTTCCAGATATTTGGAGATGCTAAATGAAGTACTACATGGAGTATTAGTTTTTAAAATGAATTACTTTGAAGTCCTTGAAATGATCACATAAGTCTGAAAGAGTCTAACTGGCTGAAAGTTAAATATCTTCTATCACTTAAAAGTTTTACGAGAAATTATACACAACATCTCCAACCAAAGATATAGAAAAGAGGGAAAAGCTTAGGATTTGATGTTGGGGAGGCGAAGAAAATGTAGTGAGGAAAGTGGCAATCAAGAGCAGAGATATGAAATAGGAAGATAATGTGGAGTGAATCCAAGATGGTGGAGTACATAAACTTTGTGTTTGCCTCCTCCCTTGACGACATTAAAATCACAACTAAATTATAGAAAAATCAACCTGGAGAATCATCTGACGTCTAGAGGAACAGAAGCCTAAACTAAGGAGACAAAGAAGAAGCCACATCGAGACTGGTAGGAGGGGCAGAGATGCAAAACAGGCTGGTCCCACACCTGCTGTGGTGGTTGAGAACTGGGAGGGACATCTCAGCCATGGAGGTTTCCTCCCGAGGAGCATGGGACCCCAGCCCCACACTGGGCTCCCCAGTCCAGAATACCAATGCGAGGAAGAGGAGCCCCCACAACTGTGAAACATAGTGGGGATTCTGACAGTCCGGGTGAGAGGGAAAGCTGTGGGAAACCCAGACATCATCCTCTTATAGTACCCACGCTCAGACCCACTCACTCACAGGCACTCCCCCTGGGCCTTGGTAGACAGACGGTTACTCGGGTAGAGTCAGAGACATAAAGGGAGAGATTGAGTTATGTGCTTTCAGGAAGAGGACTAGAAAGACAGTCACCATTTCCCCTGTGTAGAATCCTGCTCCTGTGCAGCTAGCAGGTGGGTGTCGTCTTTCCTGTGTGGAGTCCTCCCCCACATGGCCAAATCTGACCTGGTGTCTTTAGTTGCACTATCGTGGCTGCCTTGATGTCCTGAATCGATTCAAAACATTTACCTTTCATGTTCATTTTGTCTTTGAGGAAGAGCCAGAAGTTACACGGTGCCAGATCTGTTGAATAAGGTGGGTGAGGACACACCATAATGTTTTTATTTGACAGAAATTGCCATATACCAGAAGCGATGTGTGACATGGAGCGTTGTCATGATGGAGGATGAAGTAAAGACACTCACGGAATAGAACTTCCAGAACTGCTTCAGAAAGTGGCAAGAATGATGGGATAAGTGTGTTTGAAGCGAGGGGGAGTATTTTGAGGGGGATTAATGGCAATGTGTCTTTTATTGTAATTTTTTTTTAAATTTAAACATTCACTGTATTTTTCAATCACACCTCATATGATTTGACTTATATGTGGACTCTAAAGAACAAATCAAATGAACAATAAAACAAAACAGAAACAAACTCATAGATACAGAAAACTAACCATTGCCAGAGCAGAGGGGAATGGGGGGTGTGCAGAAAAGAGGAAAGGAATTAAGAAGTACAATCTTCCAGTTATAGGATAAGTCATGGAAATGTAATGTACAGTATAGGGAATATAGTCAATAATATCATAATAACTATAGTGACAGAAGGTTACTAGACTTATGGTGATCACTTAGTAAAATATATAAACTTCGGATCACTATGCTGTACACCCAAAACTAATATAATATTGTAGTATTATAGTATGTCAACTATAATTTAAAATAAAATTTAAAAAACAAAAAAGGTAAAGGAGAAAAAAAGAACACATTATAAAGGGCATAATATTTCTGTTTGTGAAATAAATTTAAATGGAAAACTCCAACCACAATGAATGCCATACCTGGGGTTTTAGAAACATTTTAACCATAATGAGTTTGGTAGTGATTCTGTAATGGGATGTGATATATACTTGGGTGAGTCTCATCCACATTCAAGATAGCAAGACCGGGCTGGCCGAGTGGCACGTTGTGTAAGAGTTGGCTTGGGACGCCAGCTCTGAGCAGCAGGGCCCCGGTTCGGATCCCACATTGGGGCCAGTGACGCTGTGCCCTCTACAGCTAAGATGGTGAACACCATCTCTACCTGGAATTGGGCAGCTGTGAGTCGCCGGCAAAGGCGTAGGCTGCAGCGGGGCTGCCATAAACTACTGTGTGTAGCCAGCAGCCAGCATGAGCTGCCGTCCAGTGGCCGGTGACTGATCTGCCTCACCTGGGAAGAGCACAATGATAATACTAACATGGGCCCGTGAAGCAACGTCCTCCACAACTAGACTGAAGAACAAAAGGACAGCAATTTGTCTGTTCCCCTTGCCCGATTCTCCAATGCTGTTCCCCTCCCTCAATTCCCCAATAAAATTTTTTTAAAAAAATAGCAAGACCCACACAGAATATAGCAATGAGGCCAAAGGAGGAAAAGCAAAAACATGAATCATGACCCCCTTTCAGATACAGCCCTTCCGGAACCCCTACTTCATTACATCTATTTCTGCCCCTCCCATTCTTCTAAGCCAACCAGCTAATCAGCCAACCAGCCACTCTGTGGATAACTTACTTACATCTGGTTTAGGACCTACCCTTCAGAAACGTGTGTATGTCAGAGGCAAGGAGGCTGAGCAGATTTCTTTGCACTCCTCGGGTTGATCTACACTGACTCTAGCCACTCCTTTCCTATGAAAGACCCTACAGGAAGTTAAGAGTAAATTATTTCATCACAAAGTGATCACCCCAAACTATGTTGTTTTGTACACCTGAAACTAATATAATATTGTATTTCAACAGTAAATGAAAAATATTTTTTAAACTAAAAAAAATGATAAAAAGTATATTTTCTTAGTTTGCACATGCCTGAAATTTAAAGGGAAAACAACAATGACAGCAGAAAATTGTTGCGAGGGCTGGGCAACCAAAGTCACCAGGTAGCATAATATACAAGGTCTGACAATTAAGTTCGTGAATTTGTTGCAACGACGTAGCCAAGCTTTTTTTGATATCAGAGGGATTATTTATTATGAATTTCTACCAACTGGGCAAAGAGCTCACCAAGTTTACTATTTGGAAGTGCTGAAAAGGCTGTGTGAAAAAGTTAGACAACCTGAACTTTTCACCAACAATTCATGGCTCTTGCATCACGACAATGCACCAGCTCACAAGGCACTGTCTGTGAGGGAGATTTTAGCCAGTAAACAACTGTATTGGAACACCCTCTCTCTACTCATCTGATCTGGTCCCCAATTACTTCTTTCTTTACCCTAAGATAAAGGAACTATTAACAGGAAGACATTTTGATGCTATTCAGGACATAAAGGGTAATACAATGACAGAACAGCTCTAGTGGCCATTCCAGAAAAATTGTTCCAAATTATTTTGAAGGATGGACTCGATGTTGGCATTGGTGCATAGCTTCCCAAGGGGAATATTTCGAAGGTGCCGTAGTGATTTTCAGCAATGAGGTATGCAGCACTTTTTCTAGGATGAGTTCACAAACTGAATTGTCAAACCTCGTGTGTATATATATATATATATATATATATATGTAAACACACAAACACATACACATACATACACGTCAGTATACTCTAGTGGTTATGGTTCATTTAAACACTATGAATCAGGTCAGGAGCAGCCAATCACTTTTTTTTTTCCTTTATTCTTCTTTTTTTTTTTAATTTATTTTTATTGTTAGTTTCAGGTGTACAGAACAATGCAATAGTTACCCTTTTCACCCTCACAAATTAACAACCCCCCTCCCCCATCCACTGCCCTCCCACCCCCGATATCATGCTTATCTATTACAATTCCATTGAATCCGTTCCCGCACTCTACTCCATGTCCCGAGGTTATATGTATATATAATTATAGTTGACATACAGTATTATTCAACATCAGTTTCAGAAATACAATGCGGTGGTCAGGCCTCTACATCAACAATGAAGTGGACTCCCCAAAAGGGCATTGATCCATCTGGCCCCCTAAGAAATGCTTACAACGTTATTGATTGTATTCCTCGGACTGTCTTTTTCTATCCCTGAGGCCATATTCAGCCAATCACTTTTTACCTCACGTTCCTTCTGGAAATTTCGTCTTCACTACTTCTAGTGAGAAATCCAGGAATGGCTTCACGGGTCATCCTTCTCCTGGGAGACCTCAAATATCGAGAACTTGGCTTTGGTAGGGGAGTAAGTTCCCTCTCTTAGTGATACTCTTAGACACTGGGAAATTCTGCTCACTCAATCTTGTCAGCACAGTCACCATATGGTGAACTAACCCTGAGGCATTAGGACCACTACAGACATGGACAGGCTGCCTCAACCTCCTGAGATAAACCTCATAAAGAATCAGCCTTTCTTATATCAGACACTCCACAGCTCCAGTTAGACCTAGAACCTGGGACTAGAGACAAAGGTGTTTGACCTGGGGTAATTTTATGCTCACATGAGTGTGGCTCTTGGAACAGAAGCAGAAGGGAGTAATGAAGAGGGAAAGGATAAGGACTGTAACTGACAAACAGGTGAGTACTGCCTGTTCTGTCCCCTCTCCTTAGATCAGCGGTTCTCAACCTGTGGGTCATGACCCCTTTGGGGGTCGAACGACCCTTTCACAGGGGTCGCCTAAGACCATCGGAAAACACATATTTTTGATGGTCTTATGAACCGAGACACCGCTCCTCTATCCGTCTCCAGGCGGGTCAGCCCACATGCAGATACGCCCACATATGAGTACCCGGCTTCAAGACAAAATGTCATTTATTTGTAATTAGAAATAAATATTTCACAATATATAATTACATATTGTTTTTGTGATTAATCACCATGTTTTAATTATGTTCAATTTGAAACAATGAAAATACATCCTGCATACCAGATATTTATATTACGATTCATAACAGTAGCAAAATTACAGTTATAGAGTAGCAACGAAAACAATTTTATGGTTGGGGGTCACCACGACATGAGGAACTGTATTCAGGGGTCACGGCATTAGGAAGGTTGAGAACCGCTGCTTTAGATAAAACAAGCACTATCAGACTAAAGAGGTGGTTTCGTGTTCACAGTTCAGTCCATTACAGAATTAGAAAAAAAGCATCACTCATACATTCCCTGAGAGCGGGGTAGGAAGTTAATGGTCAGTCGGTACCCAAGGAATGTAGCAAAGACTGTTAATAGCCATCAAATATACCAGGTATGCCTCTACATATCCCAGTATCCCTTGCATGGGGGCAAACTGATTAGTTCCTGCCAGTGAAATGTGTGCAGAAGTGATGTGTGTCACTTCTAAGATTAGGCAATTAAGACACGGGGCTTCCAAATATCATTTTCTTTGCCATGATGCCCTTGAAGGCCATGTGTTACAAATGACATTGCTACAAGATAGGAGAGGGCCAACCAGGCTGCATCAAACTTTATGTGAGCAACAAGTAAATCTTTGTTGTTTATTTGTTACTACATCAGAATCTAGCCTATCCTGATTAACATAGGAGCCAAAGCAGTGGTCTACCCATAAAGTTACAGACTTTAGTGCAAGAAATTAAGCTGGTCACACTCACAAACTCCAGGAAGATGATTGAACTTGACATTTCCCAAGACTTTCTTCAACAAAACATTGCCTCTGAAGGAGGATGGTTCATCCTAAAATAGTAACTTCAGGTGTAAAGGCCACCCTCTCCCAAAACACATGTCTTCAAAACATCATAAAGCATCATCTAAAATTCATTCAATAGCTCATGAAATCTCTTCTTAAGCACCTATCACCTCCTGCTACTTCCCATTTTACTAATATCACTAACTAACAAAAACGCTGGCTGATAGCCTTTATAAATAGAACTTACTCATAAATTCAGGTTCCCATAAAAACCAAACAAGAGAAAAATGAAAAGTAGACACAACTAAGTTTCCCTCTATCAAGACCATCTTAATTCCCTGAGGGCCCTGGATCAATCCAATTTTAAAGTTTGGAATAGGAAGAAGAAGATCTTCCCTCCTTCACTGTCTCTAAAATGTCTGGATCTCTCTCAGTGAGCCAGCATGACCAGAATAAGATAGGAGGCTCAACGCTTTAAAGCTTGAACCAAAAGGGCTGGGGACGATTTCGTCTTGGCACTCTTCACAAAGGAGGGAAGACCTCTTGGCTATTTTTCACTGTAACCACCTGAGGGCGCAAACTTTCAGAGCATCTGAGATTGTAAGAGTGAAATTCGATAGATCAATAATGTCATTAAACTTAGCTAGTTTGCAGTTTGATCCATCCTGATATTCAGCCATTTCCTCTTTGTTTCTCCTCCCACTGGTTAACTGAAGAACTCTGTTCCCTTTTTCAAGGCTACCCATACCTTGTTAGTTAATAAACATCCTAACCTGAAAAGAGCAGCTTCTCTAATCCTCAGGTGCCCAGACATTGGAACTCAAGATCACAACTCCCCAGCAGTTTTTCACAGATGGCTATGGACAATGAGATTTAAGATAACATTGAGGCAGACCAACATGAGGCCTCAGCAGACCCCAGGAGACGACTTCTCAACTATTAGCCCTGCGGTCTGCTTTCCTTTGTTCTTTCCCATTTACCTGCTTGCTTATAAAACCTCTTAAATCATTTTGGCTGGGAGAAGGTGGTTTTTTTAGACAAGAGTCTGCCATCTTCCCTAGCAGCCAGCATCTAGAACAAAGGATGCTTTTCTCCTCACCAACCCTTGTCACTCTAGTGTTTTGGACTCTTCAGGCGGTAAGGGGCACCAAACCTGAGTTAGGTAACAAACTCTGGCGAGCCAGCCAGGAAATGGATCCAACTGGGCCAAACCAACATGGTGAGTCTCACTCCCTCGCTCTCTCCCCTTGGGGTGGGAAGTAGGGGTAGCACTCCGGAATCAGGTCCGTGATCCTGGCTGCTTGTGGCTGACCGACCCCGGGGAGGGGATTTACCGGGAAATCCCCGCAGCTGCCAAGATCCTGTTTGACTTGGGGATTTTCCCAATTCTCACCCCCTTGGCATTGAGCATTTATAAATGCCTAAGTTGGTGAGAGAAAAAAGAAAGCTGTCTGGTTTTGGAAACTGCGGGTCTGTAAGTCTGGGCCTTGTCAGACAGGAGAGATCACCAGAAATCCTTTGTCTCCCGTTTGGGCATCAGTGCCATTTGGGGGCCTCATCTGAGGCCCATTTGTGGTATTGGTTTGGGTGGGAGACCAGGTTCTGACCCCCAGCTCCTCTTTGTTAAGGATTTGGTGTGAGTACTCATGTTTGGCTTAGGTTTGTCTATATGTAATTTGTTTGTTTGTTTGTCTGTGGTTTGTTTTACCCTCTTTTTCCTTTGTTTGTGTCTTAAGCAAAAATGCGAGGCACTGTATTTATACCTTCTGGGAGCCCTCTGGGTCATATATTGGCAAATTGGTCAACTTACGGTCATAAGCCAATAATAAAGAAAAGAATGATATGAAGAAGCATTTCTCTAAAAAGGACATACAGATGGCCAACAGGCATATGAAAAAATGTTCAACATCACTAATCATTAGGGAAATGCAAATAAAAACCACAATGAGATACCACAATGAGATACCACTTCACTCCGGTCAGAATGGCTATCATCAATAAATCAACAGACAAGTGCTGGCGAGGCTGTGGAGAAAAGGGAACCCTGCTGCACTGTTGGTGGGACTGCAGATTGGTGCAGCCATTATGGAAATCAGTATGGAGATATCTCAAAAAACTAGAAATGGAACTACTGTATGACCCAGCAATTCCACTCTTGGGTATCTATCCAGAGAAACCCAAGACGCTAATTTGAAAAAATATATGTACCCCTATATTTATTGCAGCACTATTCACAATAGCCAAGACTTGGAAACCACCGAAATGCCCATCAGTAGATGACTGGATTAAGAAACTGTGGTACATTTATACAATGGAGTATTACTCCGCTATAAAGAAGAATGAAATTGTACCATTTGGGACAATATGGATGGACTTAGAGACTATTACGTTAAGTGAAATAAGTCAGTCGGAGAAAGACAAATACCATATGATTTCATGTATATGTGGAATCTAAAAAACTGAATGAACGAGGAAAGTAAACAGAAGTCGTCTCAGAGCTATAGAGGAACAACTGATGGCTGTTAGTTGGGAGATGGTGGGATGAGGGAGAAGGGGAAGGGGATAGACAGCATAAATATGTAATTACAATATTGCCACAGGGACATGAAAGACTGTTCGAGGAATATAATTAATAATATTGTAAATATTTTGTAGGGTGTCAGGTGGTCACATGTCTTGCTAGGGAGACCGCATCATGGATGGGGAAGAGGCTTGATCACTGCACTGTACACCTGAAGCTGATGTTGTATAATATTGTATGTCAACTACAAGTGATATATATGTAGTCATGGGACGTGGAGTATAGTGTGGGAGTGGAGTCAAGGGAATTGTAATAGATATGTATGATATTGGAGGGAAGTGGGGTGGCGGATTGGGGGAGGGGGTTGTCACTTCGAGGGGTAAAAAGTATAACTATTGCACTGTGTTGTACAGCTGAAACGAATTCTAAAAAATGTGTATTTGGTAATAAAAAATAATTTAAAAAGAAAAGAAAAGAATGGTGTTTTATTGTAACACTGCTTGGCCCATGTACGTCCTAAATTCTAAAGAAAAGTGGCTCCTAAATGGGTCTTTAAATTACTATACTATCTTACAGTTAGAGTTGTTTTGCCAGAGATCAGGAAAATGGGGTAAAATTCCCTATGTACAAGCTTTTATAATGTTACATAATGGAGAATCTAGAGAGAAGGAGGCTAAGTTGATTGAAAGGGAAAGGTCAACAGCCCCTTGCCAGATAGCAAAGATTCTGGAAGAAAAGAAGAGGAGGCAAATTTACTCAATACTCTTAATCTTCCTGAAGGAGAGTTAGGAAATGTGGATACTAGAGACCAGACAAGGAGATCGCTAAAGAGAGATCAATGTGCCTACTGTAAGGGGGAAGGACCCTGGAAAAAGAATGTCCAAAGCCCGGCAAGGGTTACAGAGAAAAGATCAGAGATAAAAAGGAGGAGAGGAAATGCAGACAGATGCTCAGACAATATGCCAATTGGGATGATGAATGAGAAGTTCTTGGGGGCAGGGCTCCGCTCCAGTTTACACAGCCTATTGTTATTTCCCCACAGGAGTCTTGGGTACAATTATCAGTGGGGAATAAGTTGATTGACTTTTTAGTTGATACCAGGGCTACATACTCAATGTTAAATACTGTGGATGGAAAAGGGGCCACATATTAAACCTAACAAGCTCAGGAGACTGAAAATAACCAAAAAAGATGGTGTGAGCATAAAAAAAAATTTCATAACTAAGTGGGCCATGGCAGGAAGTCATATCTTTAGCCAAAAGTTTCCTTCATGAAGTTAATCTGTGCCTTCAAGTGGGCCTATTGTCTTTTTGCACCTAAAATCACATCCTTGGAATGTCAGTAATCCCTTTTTCCGGAGCAGGAAAGTACAGAATCCCTCATTATTATTCTTGTTCCTTGATTAACATCTCTAAGTGAACTATTAACTATCCTGTACCCACCTATGAAAGAAGTACCTGTCTCTCCAACTTTTATCCAATCCCAGAGATTTCCCCACTTTCCTTTCTCCCACCCCGTTAAATCTATCACCAATGGATTTCATGTAACCTTCCTCCTTTGAGTCTATGTATAAAATAAACTACAAACTGCTATTTTGTGAAGGATCTCAATCTATTGAGATTTTGCTTCCTGGCAATTTTCAGTTTGGCTCAAATAAACTCTCATAAGCGTTCTCTTAGGCTGGACATTTTTCATCAACAATACTAAACTAACAAAAAGTCCTGCCACTGTCTCGATGGTGGAAGTGACAGGACAATTACAACAAAAAGCCTTCCTCCAGCTTTTAGAATGCAAAATGGGAGATTTAAAAATGACCCACCGTTTTCTTTATGTGCCGAATGCCCGATCCCTTTGTTACCGGAGAGTGGGCTCCTCTCGGCGCGGTATCCAGATTCTTGGCATCTTGAGCAAAGAGTTGAACGAGATACCAAGGTAAAACAGTAAAAGAGCAGTTTATTACAAGAGATAGTATATTTCAAAGAAGTAGAAGCGGGCCCAAAAAATAGAGAATGGCTCAAGGGCCCATTATTTGAAGAGAAAAAGTACACTCCAAAGAGTTTGGAGCCGGTTGCACGCAAAGGCAAGGCTCAAAACGCTTAAAAAAAGGGGGGCTGACTGCCCAGGACTAGGAGTTTTTATCCCTTTTTCTGTAGAATGGGCTGTCCCTCTACACCTGTGATTGACAATAGGTTATTATCTTATCTTTTTAGACTGCACCTGTGCGAGTGACTGTTCTGAACTAGTTGGGTATTTTGTACCCATTTGTTTCCCTGCAGGGGTAGATAATTTCGATGAAAAAGGGGAAGTTTTGGGTGGAGAGGGGTGGTCTCCTGGACAGTCGCATTCTGTGGGAGGTATAGGAATGTGGAGACCCAATGCCTTCCCTTAACTGCTTGCCTTGTTTTCTCCCCTTGAGAGACATGATCCCCATAAAATCTCTATGGGAAATTGAGGGACAGGAGGTCTTTTCTCCTGTATCTGCTTCCTGCTGGGCAGGGGTGTAGAGCTGTCCCTGCCTATTGGGGGATTCACGGAACTCTCACCCTAGCTGATCTCAGATGAGAGGAAGGGGTCTCGAATCTGCCTGGAAGACCATGTTGGCTTCTTTGGTTTTTATTTTGTTGGGGTATCATCTGTATCCCCAAGGCTCCTGAGTGAGGAAAAAAATAAATTTTCATTAATAAATCCGTTAGCTCTTATGAAGCCAGTGGCCATTCATCCGGTCACTCAGGTGGCCTCAATTGTCCAGAAACTGGGTCCAGAATGGATTGGGAGGAACTTTAGGCATCAAAGATTACAATCAACAAGTATACTGGCCTGGGGAAATGTTAAAACCTATTTAGACTCTGGGATGGAATTCTCCAAGAGTTAGGTCTGGAGTGGCTTGGGAGATATTGGGAAGTCACAGGCTTTTAAGTATTTATCTGAATCAGGGGTAGGCGATTTCTATGAACAATCTATTGTTTAGGATTAAGAAACTGATTTACAAAACAATCAAGCAGGGGGATAGGAAAATTCTATGATTCAGACTATGAGCAATCTTTAGCCTAGGATTCAGAAACTGATTAGAAGAGTAATCAACGCCAGGAGCTAAGGAACTAAGAAATTAGGGAGAAGGAGACTTAACATTTCTATAGGAAAGAAAACTTAAAAGTTTCTCATTGGGGGAGAGGGGAGCGCTACTCAGTTGGCCCATAACGCCTTTACTGGGTAGAGACCGTATGTGTAAGCTTTTAGGATGTCATAAACTCAGCCTTGCCCCAGAGCTATGTGAACTACTCCAGCTTGAGGTCAGGACCGCCTGAATATACTGAGGGACATGTATCCATCCTCTTTATTGATAGCATGCTAATGAGACTGAAGAAACTAACACATTGAAGGTGTTGGTAGGGCAATGTGCTTTGTGGGGTGGAAGACAAACCACTTCGATCCAGGGCTTGCTCTATCACTAAAATTTTACAAGTCGCATGGTCAAGGCTGTGTTTGGGTAGTTCATGTAAAGTAAAAGATAAATGATTAGGGCCGGCCAAGTTTCTCAGTTGGTTAAGAGCTCGCTCAAGAGTGTGAGCCCTGAGCAACAGCGGTTCAATTCCCAGCCCGAGCTGAGCTGCCACTGAGCTGCCTACAGATGGCAGGATGGCTCAGCTAAAAAAATAAAAAATAAATTAGAAAAAAAAAGAAATGATTGCACCTCACTCCATGAAAAAGAAAGCATAATGCCTGGTCGGCCTGTGTAGGTTTAGAAACAGCATGATGGCTGGAAAAACCAAAAAAGTTTGGAATGGGTATGGATTACACACCAAACTCTATATTCAGAAACTTGGCAAAAGTGGAGGTCTTACAAGTTTCCTTTTTTTCTAACTCTCAATAACTTTCAAGACCTTGCAGATAACCTGAAATGTAAACAAAATGGCAGCTGCCACTGCCTGAGGCCAAGGTAATTGAAGAAAAAAAAAGTGGCATTTTTTAAAAAGCTGCTAGTCAGTCTCTCAAGCCGGATCTCCACCCTTTTGTTCCAGCCTGTTTGAAAATTGTAGGAGGCAATTGTAAGATCTCAGGTCATATCTGCAGTTGTTAATAGTTCTCTTTATATGTGTGTGATCTCTGATAGCTGTACTTGTCTGTGTTTTACATATATAATGTAATGTTTTTGCCTCCGGATGGTATTACCAGTTTATGATATTTGATTGGCTTAAAATAAAAGATTGAGTGTTTATATAAATTAGAAATAAATAATAAAATCTAACTCAAGTACTTTTGGGGATCACATGATCTAAGAAAATATTTGCTACTAAGGCTGGTTTAACTTTTGTTTAAATAAGCATGTGTTTTAAGGTTGCTAACATCAAATATGGCATCTTTTGTTTTACCTGAGTTTGCAAAAATAAATTTATGTTATCTGTTACAAAGTTTGTCAAGAAGATAGCTTGGGTAATAATTAACTTCAAATCTCACAGAGTTAAAAATTAAATGTTAACTAAAATAAATAAGGTTTTAAATGAAACTTTTCAGCAATAATTATATAGTATGGATGTTTGGATATAGTTTCTCAACATCTATTGGTAACTTAAGATCTTAGTTTTACTAAGTTGTGTTAAATGATAAAAGTTATTAACTATGTAGGTATTTCAAAATAATAAGTGTTGAAATATTAATAGATAGGTCTGAGTTCATCTACTTTTGGTTTCTTATCACAATAAAGCGAAAAGATAAATTAAGATCTGTTAATAAATATTGGATTGTTGGAAAAGTCATGACGTATTTTTTCCATGTTTTTCGTTGCAAAAATGCGTCATGACTTTTCTGACAACCCAATATATCTTATCTTTTATTACAAAAGCCTATGCTTTTGAAGTTTGCAAAATATGTTCCTGGATTTGTCAGTGGAAGTGCTAATTGTTTGCTTTTGGTTGTCAGTTAAAAATTAAGGCTATAAAGGTTATGACTGTAGTTAATATAAAAGGAAATGATATGTGTTTTCAGGGAAGGTATAAGGTATGGAAATACATTTGGAAAGAACTAAAGGAAAGTGCATAGTTTGTCCTAAGGATGGTTATTTCTGAATGAATGAAAAGAGGCAAACTAAGAGGGACTGGGAAAGTTGTAAAAGGTGTGTGAAAGAAAATCTTTTTAAAATGTTATGTGTGGTTAAGCTAAATGTGATTAAATAAATTTAAATACCAAAAGTAAGCTGGTGTACTGTACATCTGAAGCTGCCATTGAATAATATTGTATGTCAACTATAATTTAATACATATATAGTCATGGGATGTGGAGTATAGCGTGGGAATGGAGTCAACAGAATTGTAATAGATATGTATGATATCAGGGGTGGGGGGCAGTAGATGGGGGGAGGGAGGTTGTCACTTTGTGAGGGGTGAAAAGGATACCTATTGTATTGTTTTGTACACCTGAAAATAATAATTATAATAATAATAATAAAGTAAGCTGGTAGGCCGGCCAAGTGGCTCAATTGGTTAAGAGCGCAAGCTCTGAACAACAGGGTTGCCGGTTCAATTCCCACAAGGGCCAGTGAGCTGCGCCTGAGCTGAGCTGCCGCTGAGCTGCAAATAGGTGGCAGGATGGCTCAGCTGGTGAGAGCACACACTCTTAACAACAGTGTTGCCGGTTTGACTCTTGCATGGGTTGTTGGGCTACTCCACCCCACCCCCCTACCCCACAACTAAGATTGAACAAAGCACCTTGAGCTGAGCTGCAGCGAGCTGCTGACAGGCAGCTGGATGGCGACTGGACTTGGAGCTGAGCTAGCTGCGCCCTCCACAGCTAAGATTGAAGGACAGCAAATTGGCTGTTCACCTTCCTCAATTCCCCAACACTGTTCCCCTTCCCCAATTCCCCAATAAAAAAAAATCTTTAAAAAAAAAAAGTAAGCTGGTGCAAAATTAGTTACGTTTTCTCTCTCTACTAAGACAAAGGTTTGCTACTGATATTATGAAAAAGTTTTCCACGTGAAAAGCAAATATTACGTGTCATCAAAATCATTTTATGTTTTATATTGTCTTAATTAGGTCTTTAGTTACTCAAGAGAACTAAATCTAAAAACTGTTTTGCTAATAATTATGTAAACTTCTGTATTTTAGGACTACTGGACTTCGTATGCCCTCCTCAGCATCAGAGTATAGACCAGTGTAAGGAAGCTTGGCCTGATGTTTTTGCTAAACTGGCAAGCATTATTATGGTCCTCGCACACTGTTACCACCCTAATAAAGAGGCTAAGATATTAAAGAAGGCCAGGGAATTTGTTCAAATGACGGTAACAACGAGACAGGGAAACTAGAGAAAGAAAGGAACAGTGAGACTGGAGACGAAGCCAGAGACAGGCCAGATATTTGGCTACATTTAATAAACAGGCCAAGTCTAGGGCCACCTCAGGGTCACCCAGGCAGCCCCAGAAGAGAGGATACTCCAGATAAAGGAGCCTACTCTGGATGTGGAAGCCCATATCACTGGAGAGTCCTGATCCTCCAAAGCAGTCGTGCCTGCTATATAAACTAAAAGGGCACTGGAGGGCCGGCTGAGTGGCGTGATGGTTAAGAACTGGCTTGGGACGCCAGAGGGCCCCGGTTCGGATCCCACATATGAGGGCCAGTGACACTGCCCTCCACAGCTAAGATGCTGAACAACAGCTCAACCTGGAGCTGGGCTGCCGTGAGTCGCTGGCGATGGCGTAGGCTGCAGCCCCTGTGGCAGTGGGTTGCCATGGGCTACCGTGTGTAGCCAGCAGCCAGCGTGAGCGGCCAGCAGCCGCAGTGAGCGGCCGTCCAGAAGCCGCCGACTGATCTGCCTCGCCAGGGAAGAGCGCAATGATGGTGCCAACTTGGGCCAGTGAAGCAACGTCCTCCACAACTAGACTGAAGAACAAAACGACAGCAACTTGTCTGTTCCCCTTCCCCCAATTCCCCAGCACTGTTCCCATCTCCCCAATTCCCCAATAAAAAATAAAAAATAAAAAAAAAGATATTAAAAGGGCACTGGAGGAGGGATTACTCCTTGTTCTGAAGGGAGCGGGGACCAACTCCCTCCCCACAAATGGCTGTGATCACTGTTGGGCCTGAAGTGCCCAGTGACTCCTGAGAAGAAAGAGGCCAGGCTCATCACAGGAGAACTTCGGGTGACCCTTGACGTGGCAGGTAAGCCTGTTAATTTCCTGATTAATATAGGAGCCATGTATTCTGTCTTAACTGCTCACTCTAGACCTATTTCCTCTGAAGCCCACTTGGTTGTAAAGATAAATAGAGCTCCCAGATTTGGACCCATTGTAGTCAGCCTTACTATTTGCTTATACCTTAGAGGAAATGTAAAATAAGCAAATCAGACGTTAAGAAGACTCTCAAAAAGTTGTATTAAGAGACCTCTAAGCCCTGGCTCTAATTGCTGCCTATTGCTCTGTATTCTGACCTCAATTCTGTTATTTCCTATGTTATTAACTTAGGAGAGGTTCAACAGTCACTCAGAAAATTTAGGGGACCAGCACCTCACCCAGGTTAACCCCTCTATACATTGTAGCCCGGGAAAGCCTGGGGACCAAGTAGCCTAGAGGGGGAGGGGTCCAGATAGCTCTTAAATGGAAGGGACCCTCTGCAGTTTTTCCGAACGCCCCAGCTGTTGTTGGGCTTCAGAGGGTCAGTGGCTGGGTCCACGTCCCTCCAATCAAACCTGTTTCATTTAAGTCCCCACAAGACTTCCCCAGGAGAAAGACTGTCATCCCTGTTCCTATGAGCCAATCAAAGACCTTAAGCTCTGCTTCAAACAGACAAACAAGTCAACCTCCCCAGGCTGATAACTGCTGGAGCTGCACATTATGCCTTTCTCTGGGGCCTTATTTTGGATCGAGTCTCCCTCTTGACTTGTGCCCCGACCTGGGATGCCCATTGAATGTATCACTAAGATTTTTTAGTCCCTTTAGCTCTCTACTTCCCCAGGCTCTTCCAGAGGGAGTGAGAAAGTAACTTTAGTGTCAGTTTTCTTGTACTGCTAATCTTTGGCCCTTATCTTTTAGTCTCATTATCAGGGTTGTGTCATTAAGGCACAGCAGCTTCATCTACACATGGCCATCCGCTGGGATTCCAACTCCTCCCTCCTGAGAATGACAAGCCATGCCAGCAGCCGCTTGACCAAGCGGCCTGGGATTTTGTTTCTCTTGCAGTTCCTCCATAGCCCCCTCCCCGCTGTAACTGAATAGCAAAGAACTCTGGTGCCCATAGGCAGGGACTACGCCCACTTTCAGCAGGAAGTTGCAAGAGCGGTCATCGTCCCTTACCCTTATTATCGCCCCCCCCCAATATGTAATCAATCCTCAGATACTACTTTGATTTTATAGAAATAGAATGAACATATGACAGGGGAATATAAGGGTAAAATTTGGTAGATCAATAATGTAATTAAACTTAGCTAGTTTGCTGTTTAACCCATCCTGATATTCAGCCATTTCCTCTCTTTCTCCTCCCACTGGTTAACTGAAGAACTCTGTCTGTTCCCTTTCTCAAGGCTACCCATACCTTTTTAATTAACAAACATCTTAACCTGAAAAGAGCAGTTTCTTTAATCTTCAGGTGCCAGGGACCCATAATCACAAGTAAGATTTAAGATAACATTGAGGCAGCCCTGAGGCCTCAGAAGACCCCAGGCGATGACTTCTCAACTACAATATTAGCCCTGAGGTCTGCTTTCCTTTGTTCTTTCCCATTTACCCGCCTGCCTATAAAACCTCTTAATCATTTTGGCTGGGGGAAGGTGGTTTTTTTAGACAAGAGTCTGCCATCTTCCCTAGCTGTTGGCATCTATTAGAATAAAGGACGCTTTTCTCCTCACCAACCCTTGTCACTCTAGTTTTTTGTACTCTTCAGGCAGCAAGCGGCACTGAACCTGAGTCCAGTAACAAGATGATTGGGATATAGGGACCCCCATATATGACTGCTTATTACAGATGACCAAAATATGTATTTAAAAACATTTCTTTCAAAAGCAGGTCCATTATCAGTATAAGTCTGAGAAACTATACACACACACACACACACACACACACACACACTTTCCTTGGGCTAGGACTTGATGGAAATTTTGATGTATTCAACCCCTAATGAGAAGGCCTATCTGCTGGTTAGAGGCTATATAAAAGCCATGGCCTGGGCCCTTTATACAAGCTTGACCCTTATTTTGTAGCTAGAATCAGATTCTGTTGGGAGGAGATGGTCAGACATGTCCTGACTCTCTCACCCAGAAGGCTTCTTCTGATCATTGCCCAATGCTCCTGTTATACAACATGCAAAATAAATAATCAACCTTAAAAGTTGGTAGCCAAAGCTCTACTCGAATAATAAGCCCCTTTGCAAGCTGCTTATCACCTGCCAAAATCAGCTCCAGAGGAAAACCAGGAACTCTATATTGTTCCCATTAAACACTTGGGAGAGACTGACAAGCTTCAGTGGCTTTACTGGTTTTCTAAGAGACAGAAGACAAAGGTTTTCATTTGCTCACACCCTGCCCTTGATCTCAATATTTTAAATATATTAGGTTGGTGCAAACGTAATTGCAGTTTTTGCATTGTTGAAATTTGCCTTTGATATTGGAATACACTCTTAAATAAATGTGGTTATATTATACATCACTTTAATGTGCATTTCTTGTTTAATGTTTTTTTGCTAATGACTTATTACTTGCTGTTTATTTTATATGTATTTTAGACTATGGTAATGATATTAGACAAAAAGTAAATTCAAGCAATTTTCTTATTCGAGTTCAAAATGGGTCGTAAAGCGGCAGAGACAATTCACAACATCAACAACGCATTTGGCCCAGAAACTGCTAACGAACTTACAGTGCAGTGGTGGTTCAAGAAGTATTGCAAAGGAAATGAGAGCCTTGAAGATGAGGAGCATATTGTCCTGCCATTGGAAGTTGACAACGACCAATTGAGAACAATCATCGAAGCTGATTCTCTTACAACTACACGAGAAGATGCCGAAGAAATCAACATCGACCACTCTGTGGTCATTTGGCATTTGAAGCAAATTGGAAAGGTGAAAAAAGCTCAATAAATGGGTGCCTCATGAGCTGACAGCAAATAAAAAAAATCATCATTTTGAAGTGTCATCTTCTCTTATTCTATGCAACAACAATGAACCATTTCTCAATCGAATTGTGATGTGTGACGAAAAGTGGATTTTATACTATAACCGGTGATTACCAGCTCAGTGTTTGGACCTAGAAGAAGCTCCAAAGCCAAACTTGCACCAAGAAAAGGACATGGTCACTGTTTGGTGGCCTGTGCTGCCGGTCTGATCCACTGTAGCTTTCTGAATCCTGGCAAAACCATTACATCTGAGAAGTATGCTCAGCAAACAAATGAGATGCACCAAAAATTGCAATGCCGACAGCCAGCATTGATCAACAGAAAGGGCGCAGTTCTTCATGACAATGCCCTACCACGCGTTGCACACCAATGCTTCAAAAGTTGAATGAATTGGGCTACAAAGTTTTGCCTCGTCCACCATATTCACCTGACCTCTCACCAATTAATTAGCACCTCAAGCATCTCAACAACTTTTCACAGGGAAAACACTTCCACAGACAGCAGGATGCAGAAAATGCTTTCCAAGAGTTTGTCGAATCCTGAAGCACAGATTTTTATGCTACAGGAATAAATGAACTTATTCCTCGTTGGGAAAAATGCGTTGATTGTAATGGTTCCTATTTTGATTAATAAAGATGTGTTTGATGATTTTTATAGTTATAATGATTTAAAATTCATGATCTGAAATTACAATTATATTTGCACCAAACTAATAGCTCCAGTCCCACCACCTCAGTGTTCTCTATTAAAAGTGTGAGCTAGAGGGCTGGCTGCGTGGTGCATTGGTTAAGAGTTGGCTTGGGATGCCAGCTCTGAACAGCAGGACCCTGGTTCGGATCCCACATGAGGGCCAGTGATGCTGGGCCCTCTACCGCTAAGATGGTGAACAACAGCTTGACCTGGAGCTGGGCTGCCGTGAGTTGCCAGCAATGGCTGGGCTGCAGTGGGCTGCCGTAAGCTATTGCAAGTGGCCAGCTGCCAGCGTGAGCTGCCATGAGCCGCCGTGAGTGGCCGTCCGATGACTGGTGACCGATCTGTCTCAGCTGGGAAGAGTGCAATGATCACAATACCAACATGGGCCAGTGAAGCGACATCCTCCACAACTGGACTGAAGAACAAAAGGACAGCAACTTATTTGTTCCCTTTCCCTGATTCCCCAATGCTGTTCCCTCCTCCAATTCCCCAATAAAATCTTTAAAACAAACAAACAAACAAATTCATTTCTGATGAACCACAAAAGAGATTCTGGTATCAATTTGACATTATTTTCCCAGGACCCTTAACTCACAGATGCAAAGCTCAGGATTTACATCTTCTATAAAAACCTTACTACCCTCCTTTTTTTCCCTCATTGACCCCTCCTGTAAAATTGGTCCCTTCCTTCGCTAGGCTCTATACATATTGACTTTTCACACTTCTTTCCTTCACTTGCTTATAGGTTTTTTTTAGAGCAGGAAACAAGTCTTATTCATCTCTGCACCTATGTTAGGCAATAAGCCTAGCATAGTCCCTGGGACATTGTAGATGTTCATTAAATCATTTAATTAACATAAGGTTAATATTGTTCAGTAACTCTGTGCTTAACTTCCTATATGTTTTCTTTTTTTTTTTAAAGATTTTTTTATTGGGGAATTGGGGGGATGGGAACAGTGCTGGGGAGTTGGGGGAAGGGGAACAGACAAGTTGCTGTCGTTTTGTTCTTCAATCTAGTTGTGGAGGACGTTGCTTCACTGGCCCAAGTTGGCACCATCATTGCGCTCTTCTCTGGAGAGGCAGATCAGTCGCCAGCTTCTGGACGGCTGCTCACTGCGGCTGCTGGCCGCTCACGCTGGCTGCTGGCCACACACGGTAGCCCATGGCAATCCACTGCCACAGGGACTGCAGCCCACGCCGTCGCCGGCGACTCATGGCAGCCCAGCTCCAGGTTGAGCTGTTGTTCAGCATCTCAGCTGCGGAGGGCAGTGTCACTGGCCCTCATATGTGGGATCCGAACCGGGGCCCTCTGGCATCCCAAGCGAGTTCTTAACCATCGCGCCACTCGGCCGGCCCTCCTATATGTTTTCTCATTTTCCAGATGAAGAAGCTGAGGCACTGAGAGGTTAATAAGCTAATAAGTGGCAAACCAATGATACAAACTAGGCAACCAGGCTCTAGAATCTTCTTTCTTAACTACTACATGGAGTGGTACATAGGAATAAATAAGTGATCTGATAAAAGAGCTACACACATATGAAACCATCAAACATGAACTTAAATTGATTTAGAAACCTGACTTAGTCACACAAAAATGTTTTAAGCACTTAGTATTATGCACCAAGCCCAGTGTGAATAATTAGTGGTACAAAGATAAAGGTATGGTTTTATTCCTCAAGGAGAAAAGAGAAATATAGCAGAAGCTTATTGAGCACTTTACAAAATCCCTAGGAGGGCAGAACTATTATTATTGAATTGAGATGAGACAAATAAGAAACTGAGGCCCAAGGAAGCTAAGCAACCACCATTTCAACCCAAGCAGCCTAGCTCCAGAGCCCCTGCTCTTATCCACTACACTCTACTGCCTCTTCTATTTACAACCATATACAAATCTAATACAATGTAATATGTGTTAGAAGAAAGAAAGAGAAAACATGCTTTGGATACAGAGAAGAAAATGAATAATTTTGCCTGGGGAGGGGCTTGAAGAAAGCTTTGCAGAACAGGTGACACGTGAGCTAGGCCTTGAAGACATGAGAATAGGAAAGAAATTCAAATACAAACAGTACACAGAGACCAGTAAAACCTGTATGTGTTTTCAAAGTCATCACAACTAAAACACGGAGTTAGGAAGAAAGCCCAGCTCGATAATCTTATGCAGCGAAGGCCACTTCTTGCCAAGGAGCAGGGAAATAATTAGCAGAACAGTGGCCTGAATTTTTTTTAAAGATTTTTATTGGGGAATTGGGGGATGGGAACAGCACTGGGGAATTGGGGGAAGGGGAACAGACAAGTTGCTGTCTTTTTGTTCTTCAGTCTAGTTGTGGAGGACGTTGCTTCACTGGCCCAAGTTGGCACCATCATTGCGCTCTTCCCGGGCGAGACAGATCAGTCGCCAGCTTCTGGACGGCCGCTCACTGCGGCTGCTGGCCGCTCATGCTGGCTGCTGACTACACACGGTAACCCATGGCAACCCAATGCAGCAGGGGCTGCAGCCTACGCAATTGCTGGCAACTCACAGCAGCCCAGCTCCAGGTTGAGCTGTTGTTCAGCATCTTAGCTGTGGAGGGCAGTGTCACTGGCCCTCATATGTGGGATCCGCACCGGGGACCTCTGGCAGACCAAGCCAGCTCTTAACCAACGCACCACTCAGCTGGCCCAGTGTGGCCTGAATTTTTATGTTAGTTTTCCCACTTAGTTCAAACTCAACCTGGGGTTTAGTCATCCTTTCAGGATCTGTAGGAATTTATTTTCCTCATTCTTCTGTACGATAGATAATGTTTCTGGAAGGGGATCCTAGGCTCTTCAGTGTAACTAAGGCCACATCCTCCAAGGTTGGCAAAGGATGCTGGACTCATCGTGTGAGCAAGATTTCACAGCCCCAATTTTTTCCAAATATGGAGATGCTCTCTCTCTTTTGCTAACTGCAGAGGTTCTAAGTCCAGTTTCATTAAAGGCTGTCTGTGGGGTTCTTTGGAATTCATTCCACTCAAACCTTCTGGCAACTTCCCCCCTCAACATGTAGCTTCTCTGAGGATTACTGGCTACTATGCCAAGAAGCGCATGAGAATTAGAACAAGTGAACCAGTGAGTACTCATGGGGCAAACTTGCGATTATTTCTCCCGTTCTAAATACCATCCCTTGACCCCACACACCATTCCAGTAACTGCCTTATTTCTTTGCTCTTGTTTATAGCAAAATTCTTCAAAACTCTTCAAATATAGACAAATGTCTATATTCCCTGTCTACAATTTTTCACCTCCCATTCTCTCTTGATCCCACTCCAATGAAGCTTTTGTTCTCTGATACAGCTTATATCTTAGCCCCTAGTGACTTCTATGTAGCTAAAGTCTATCAAGAATTCTCAATCCTCATCATCTTGCTTGGCCAACAAGAAGTATGTCTCAGAGTTGATCATTCCCTTCCTTGAAAGACCATCTTTGGCTTCCAGGACACCATTCTCTTCTGGGTTTCCTTCTACCTTACTGGCCACATCTTGTCAGTTTCCTTTCCTTGCTCCTCATTGCCTTCCCAACCTCTCACTGTGGGAGTGACCCAGAGCTAGGCCCTTGGTCCCCTTCTCTTCTCTAACTACTCTCACTTTCCTGGTGAGTTCATCCATCTCTTGGCTTTAAAGGCTATCTATGAGTAGATGTCTCTGACTCAAAAATATTTATCTTCAGCTCATACCATTCCTATGAATGGCAGACACATATATCCCGCAGCTTGCCTGACATCTCCATTTAAATATCTAACTGGCGTCTCAAATTCAACATATCCAAAAGTGAACTACTGATGTACTTCCAACCCTGCTCTTCTCACAGTCTTTACCGTTGCAGCTAGTGACACCTCCACCCTTCCAGCTGCTCAGGATGAAAACCTTAGCATCATCTTGAACAGAAATGATGTATTACACAACTCCAGAGGGCACCATGCACATTTTATTATTCAATACTATTGGTGTTATGCAACATGGTGACTCTGTTCTCCTTTATTCCTCTTTCTCTCACATCCCATATCTGATCTTTTAGCAAATCCAGTTGACTCTACCTTCAAAATATACTCGAAAACCCAACAACTTCCTCCCAGTTCCACTGCTACCAGCTAGGCCCAAGCTTGTCCCCTTATAATTTATTATCCAAAAAACAACTAAAGTGATCCTTTTAAAATATGTCAGATCACATTTCTCCTCTACTCAAATTTCCCAATATGTCCTATCTCTTTCAGAGTCAAAGTCAAAGTTTGTACAGTGGCCTACAGACCCTGCATTTTTTTTCCTTTGGCATTTATCCCTACCTCATATATTATATATTTTATCAATTTATCTTACTATTGTCTGCTGCCCACATATGAAATAAACTCCATGAGGTCAGAGACTTGGTTGGTTTTGTTCACAGATGAAGCCGCAGCATCTACAACAATAGCTGATACAAAGTATATGTTCAATATATATTTGTAGATGGAATAAAGGAAACAGATTGAGAAGATGGAAATCTTTACACATGGGTCTGAATCATCATACTAAAACACAATATAACAAGTGAAATGGCATTTGAGCCAGCTAGTTCTGGGGCCAAGTCAAGTCACAGGAGATGTCTAGTTGCTACTTCCTACTGTTTGTTTCTCCATTGTTTTCATATTTTACCTAATGAACTCTCCTTTCTTTTGCCCAAAAAAAAAAAAAAGAAATTGACCATATATAGTGAGGAACTCCCCCTGGTGGAAGGTCTCCATCAAAGCAATGGAAAAGGAAATCGGAAAACTGGCTTTAAATTTCAAAGGAGATCACAAAGGAAGTGACTCTAACATTTCACAAGAAAAATCCTCAGTAGCAATAATGGAAACTCAAGATTAGATTCAAAGTACATGGGGGAACTTATCAATTTATTTTACTGTTGATCCTCTTTTGCATCTGATGATGAGAAAAAAGTAATTCATTTAAAATTGAACAATGCAAATACCTTCCATCAAGTAATTTAAAATCTGGTAGAGGATGAAAGTCATACATACAAGTAAGTACAAAGCAATGATCATGACTGTGAATGAGTAAATAGGGGCAAAATAAGAGGAATAAACTAAGAGATATGACTTACCCAGGAAAGAGAAGGATTACTTTGGGTTTAGTAAATCCAGGAAGACAACTTGGAGGGGGTGGTTCTTGAGCTGAGCTTTGAAAAAAGACAGGGGATTATGTCATAGAAATGGCTGCATAAGGTGAGCCTCTTGAAATCTCCCCTGGATTTTACAATACATTGAACAGCTGTAATTTCACAAAGGACTCCCTGCACAGCAGACAGGCAAGCCCAAGAGACACGCAATTGAAATCATCTAAAGGTGGGTAAATTGGGCGAGTAGGGGAGGCAGGAAGGGGGAAGTGCAGAGATGCAGACTGTGCACAGGCTGCAGGATGCAGAACGGAGTTCAGAGTTCCCTGCAGTCTGGAGCCATAGCAGTCATGGGAGAGGGAAGAATTCAGGCTGCCTAGCACTCCCCTTATGGCCCACAGTCCCGCCTGAGGGATCAGCATATAACACGGCTGAACCCAGTGCTCATGGCAGAGACCTCGGAGCAAAGACTGACGGAAGAAGGGTGAGAACAGTGGTTTAAGCCCTCACTGCCAAGCAGAGGATTGAAGGCATAGGCAGGAAGCCTAGCAGACTTCTCCCCACCCTCCCAGAGCTCGCCCCACCCCCACTTGCCCAGTGCTAGAAGCGAAATGGTACCAGTAGTCAGATCAAAAGAACAGAATATTTGCAGTTCTGAGAACTGCAGCCTGCAGCCACGGACATGCAGCCCAACTAGTACCAGCAAAGGGGAGGGAGCCTTCTATGCAGGATTGGCTGGGCTGTTGGTTGCTGCCATTGCTCAGAGCACCTCTCACAACCCACCCTACCCCTGCCTGGGCAGATCCATGCAGGAGTAATCAGAGCAGCTGAAACACACAGGCTCTGAATCTGGTGCAGGAAGAGCTTCAGAATTTCAGAAGCTCTCCACATCCTCCCACAGAGGTGGTGCCCTGTGACCCAAGCAACCTGCTCATAGAGGAGAAGCCCACCTTCAAGGGAACCCTCCCCTCATTGTGTGACAAGCCAGAACAGTGCAGAGAAAATTCAATACTACAGCATGAGAGAGAATAAAAGGCAGCAGTGGGAGAGAAAATAAAACATCCCACCAACACCTACTGGAAAGAAAAAGAAAGATCTCTTCATATCAACCTGTTGCAGAACCCACTCTTAGGAAGAGAAATAATAATTAATTAATTGCCATAAATAACCAAGGTAACAAGGCAGGTCAGACAGAAAATGAAAAGTCTCCAGAAAACGAACTTAAAGTCATGGAAATATGAGACTTAAATGACAGAGAATTCAAGATTGCAGTCCTTAAAAAACTCCACCAGATGCAAGAAAATGCAGACAGGCACTTTAATAAACCCCAAAATACAATCAAAGAACAAAATGAACATTTTACCAAAGAGATTGAAATTTTAAAAAAGAACCAAATAGAATTTATGGAGACTAAGAATTCAATAAAAGAAATGAAGAATGAAATAGCCAGCTTAGGTAATAGAGCGGACAAGATAGAGAAAATAATCAGTGATATCGAAGACAGAAATCCAGAAATGACACAGGTGGAAGAAGAGAGACTTGAGAGTTAAAAGAAATAAAAGATCTCTACAAGAACTTTCAGACTCCATCAGAAAGAACAACATAAGAATAATGGGTATACCAGAAGGAGAAGAAAGAGAGAAGGGTACAGAGAGTACATTCAAACAAATAGTTGACGAGAACTTCCCAAACTTATGGAAATAATTGGATCCTCGAATCCAAGAAGCAAATAGAACATGTAATTACCTCAATCCCAACGGACCTTCCCCAAGGCACATTGTATTGAAGCTGTCAAAAATTAACCACAAAGAAAGAATCCTCAAGGCAGCCAGGGAAAAGAAGACAGTAACCTAGGGCCGGCCGAGTGGCGCGATGGTTAACAACTGGCTTGGGATGGCAGAGGGCCCCGGTTCGGATCCCACATATGAGGGCCAGTGACACTGCCCTCCACAGCTAAGATGCTGAACAACAGCTCAACCTGGAGCTGGGTTGCCATGAGTCGCCGGCGACAGCGTAGGCTGCAGCCCCTGTGGCAGTGGGTTGCCATGGGCTACCGTGTGTAGCCAGCAGCCAACGTGAGCGGCCAGCAGCCAACGTGAGCGGCCAGCAGCCGCAGTGAGTGGCCGTCCAGAAGCCGGCGACTGATCTGCCTCACCAGGGAAGAGCGCAATGACGGTGCCAACTTGGGCCAGTGAAGCAACATCCTCCACAACTAGATTGAAGAACAAAAATGACAGCAACTTGTCTGTTCCCCTTCCCCCAATTCCCCAGCACTGTTCCCATCCCCCCAATTTCCCAATAAAAAAAAATCTTTAAAAAAAAAAAAAGAAGACAGTAACCTACAAAGGAAAGCCCATTAGATTATCATCAGATTTTCCTGCAGAAACTCTACGAGCCAGGGGGAAGTAGAATCAAATATTCAAATATTGAAAGAGAGAAATTATGATCAAGAATAATATATCCAGCAAAAATATCCTTTAGATAAGGAGACGGAAAAAAGACCTTCCAGACATACAGAAGCTGAGGGAATTTTCTAACACACGACCTGCACTACAAGAAACACTGAAGGAGGCTATTCGACCTGAAACAGAAAAGCAAAAGAACACAAAACCATGAGTAGTATTAAGAACAGACAGACAGAAGGAGGAAAAGGCAACCCCTACACCAAATCAGACACTATATACATAAACATAACATACAGGGTAAAGAAAAAGAAGAAAAAAACACTTTAAAAAAAGAGGAAAAAGACAACTTGCTACTGCAGTGCAGAAATCAACTCACAGCAAAAATAGGGATAATTTGTGACAACAAAAACATAAAAGGGAAGAGAGTAAAGGTCTGAACTGGCACAGGGAATGGAGAAAGGAAGCATGCTGAAGAAAATGGAATACTCTAAATATGACATTTTCTTTTACGTAAACTTAATGGTAACCACTCAAAGAAATCCTAAACTGAAATATGTAACATAAAAAAAGAAGCAGCAGAGGTGAAGATCATAGCATACTACCACACTGAAATAATAGTAACAAAAAGGCAAAGAAACAATGGAGATACCGCCCTACCAGAAAGCCAAAGACAGAATGATAGAAAATCCTCATATATCAATAATCACCCTAGGGTCAACTGAATGGCTCAGTTGGTTAAGAGCACGAGCTCTGACCAACAGGGTCGCTGGTTCGATTCCCACATGGGCCAGTGAGCTGCGCCTGAGCTGAGCTGCCGCAGGGCTGACAAATCTAGGCTGGTGAAAGCACATGCCCCTAATAACAAGGTTGCCAGTTCTACTCCCGCATGGGATGGTGGCTATGCCCACCCTCAACTAAGATTGAACACGGCACCGTGAGCTGAGCGGCCGGGAGCTGCCGACCGGCGGCCAGATGGCGACTTTACTTGGAACTGAGCTAGCTGTACCTTCCACAACCAAGATTGAAGAACAACAACTTGGCTGTTCCCCTTCCCCAATTCCCCAATAATTTTTTTTAATTGGGGAATTGGGGGAGGAGAGAAGTGTTGATAGAGGGGGAACAGACAAGTTGTTGTTCTTCAATCTTGGTTGTGGAGGGCGCCAGTCACCATCTGAATGCCCATCAGCAACTCGTGGCCTCTAAGCTCAAGGTACTGTTTTACAATCTTAGTTGTGGGTGGGCATAGCCACTATCCCACGCAGGAGTTGAACTGGCAGCCTTGTTGTTAAGAGCTCATGCTCTATCCACTGAGCCATTGGACCACAGCTCAGCTCAAGGTGCCAAGTTCAGTCTTAGTTGTGGGTAGGCATAGCCCACCATCGAACAGGCAGTCTTGTTAGGAGCAAGTGCTCTCAGCATCTAAGCCATCCTGCCACCTGTTGGCAGCTCAGCAGCAGGTCAGCTCTGGCGCAGCATCACTGTCCCACGTGGGAATCGAACTGGCTGCCCTGTTACTCTGAGCTCACGCTCTTAAGCTAACTCTTAACCAACTGAGGCACTCGGCCGGCCTCCTCAATAAAAATATTTTATAAAATAATAATAATAATCACCCAAAATGTAAATGGACTGAATTCACCAATAAAAAGGCACAGTGTAGCAGATTCGATAAAAAAAAACTAAACCCAACCATATGCTGCCTCCAAGAGACACATCTCAGCTACAAGGACAAATAGAGACTCAAAGTGAATGGGTAGAAATTGGCATCCAAGCAAATGGTATTCAGAGAAAAGCAGGTATAACTATACTGATATCGAATGAAACAGACTTCAGGATAAATAAGGTAGCAAAAGACAAAGATGGACATTTCATAATGATAAAGGGGACTATACAACAAGGAGGTATAAGTCATCAATATTTATGCCCCCAATCAGGGAGAACAGAAATATACGAAGCAACTACTAGCAGAGCTAAAGGGAGAAATTGTTCAAAACACAGTTATAGTAGGGGACTTAAACACATCATTGACAGCTATGGATAGATCATCCAAAAGAAAATAAATAAAGAAATATCAGCCCTAAATGACACTTTAGATGAACTGAACATAATTGACATTTATAGAGCACTTCATCCTAGACCACCAGACTAACTATTCTTTTCTAGTGTACATGGAACATTCTCAAGTATAGACCATATATTGAGACATAAAACTAGCCTTAGCAAATTTAAGAAGATTGAAATCATACCAAGCATATTCTCTGATCACAAGGCTTTGAAATTGGATATCAACTGCAAAAGGAAAGCAGGAAAAAACCACAAATATGTGGAGATTAAACAACATTCTTTTAAAAAATGGCTGGGTCAAAGAAGAAATAAGAGGAGAGATCAAGAGATACATAGAAACAAATGAGAAGGAAAATACATGCTACCAACATATTGGGGATGCAGCAAAAGCAGTTTTAAGAGGGAAATTTATATCGTTACAGGCCTTTCTCAAGAAAGAAGAAAAATCCCCGATAAATAACCTCACATTACACCTTGAAGAACTAGAAAAAGAAGAACAAATGAAACCCAAAGTCCGAAGGAAGGAAATAACAATCAGAGCAGAACTAAATGAAATAGACAACAAAAAGAGAATAGAAAAAATTAATGCAACAAAGAGCTTCTTCTTTGGAAAGATTAATAAAATTGACAAACTCACTAAGATAAAAATAGAAAAGACACAAATAAATAAAATCAGAAATGAAAGCAGGGAAGTTACCACAGATGCCACAGAAATACAAAAGATCATACAAGAATACTATGAAGGACTATATGCCACCAAATTCAATAACCTGGAAGAAATGGACATGTTCTTAGAAACATATAGCCTTCCTAGGCTGAATCACAAAGAACTGGAAAATCTGAATAGACTGATCAACAGTAAGAAAATTGAATAAGGCATCCAAAACCTTCCCAAAAGCAAAAGTCGAGGACCGGATGGTTTCACTCGTGAATTCTACCAAACATTCAAAGAGGATCTAATACCTGTCCTCCTCAAACTCCTCCAAAAAACTGAAGACGACACAATACTTCTTAACTCATATGTGGCCATCATTACCCTGATACCAAAATCTGGTAACAATAACACAAAAAAAGAAAATTACAGACCAATATCTCTGACGAATACAGATACAAACATCCTAAACAAAATTGTAGCAAATCAAATACAACAATGCATTAAAAAATTATACATCATGACCAACTGGGGTTCATTCCCAGCGGCACAAGGATGGTTCAACATATACAAATCGATCAATATGATACACCACATAAACAAAATAAAGGACAAAAATCATATGATTATATCAATAGATGCAGAAAAAGTGTTTGACAAACTAAAACATCCATTTATGATTAAAACACTTAATAAAATGGGTATAGAAGGAAAATACCTTAGCATAATAAAGGCCATATGTGACAAACCCTCACCTAATATCACAATGAATGGTGAAAAACTGAAGCTTTTTGCTTTATGTTCAGGAACACGACAGGGTTGTCTCCTATCAACTCTGCTTTTCAACATAGTATTAGAAGTCCAAGTCAGAGCAATCAGGCAAGAGAAAGAAATAAGAGGCATCCAAATTGGGCATGAAGAAGTTAACTTGTCGGGCCGGCCGAGTGGCGCGATGGTTAAGAACTGGCTTGGGA
>NW_017731858.1:467471-469163 GCF_001890085.2 Hipposideros armiger | reverse complement strand
CAGTGAAGCGACGTTCTCCACAACTAGACTGAAGAACAAAACAACAGCAACTTGTCTGTTCCCCTTCCCCCAATTCCCCAGCACTGTTCCCATCCCCTAATTCCCCAATAAAAATCTTAAAAAAAAAGAAGTTAAATTGTCACTTTTTACAGATGACATGATACTATATCTATAGAAGACCCTAAAGACTCCACCAAGAGGCTATTAGAAACAATAAATGAATACAGTAAAGTTGTCTGCTACAAAATCAATGTACAAAAGTCTACTGCATTCCTGTATACTAACAATGAAATCTCAGAAAAAGAAATTAAAAAAACAAAACAAAACAATTCCTTTTGTAATTGCAAGAAAAATAATAAAATACCTAGGAATAAACTTAACCTAGGATGTGAAAGACCTATATGCTGAAAACTATTAGACATTTTTAAAAGAAATTGAAGAAGACACAAAGAAATGGAAAGACATTCCGTGTTCATGGATTGGAAGAACCAACATAGTTAAAACGGCCATATTACTCAAAGCAGTATGCAGATTTAACGCAATCCTCATTAAAATCCCAATGGCATTTTTTAATGAAATATGACAAAAAATTATCAGATTTGTATGGAACCACAAAATATCCTGAATAACCAAAGCAATCCTAAGATAAAAGAACAATCCTGGAGGTATCACACTCCCTGACTTCGGCTGTACTACAGGTCAACAAAAATCAAAATAGTATGGTATTGGCAGAAAAACAGACACACAGACCAATGGAATAGAATTGAGAACTCAGAAGTAAACCCACATAAACATGGACAGATAATTTTTAACAAAGAAGCCAAAAACATACAATGGGGACAATGTCTTAGTGTAAAATTAACCCCTGGTTGTTCACAGAATGTAAAAGAACTTACAAGACTTTGCAAGAGCATCCAGAGAAAATATTTATTGAAAATCAAAAAGGTAGAGGGAGTTCTGTTTGGAACTGGCAGTTTTGCTAGGGCAGTCTGAGAGGGAGAGCTGCAGAGACAGAGAGGTAAGAGAGAGATACTGGCAGGAGTTTAGCCAGGGCAGAGTCAGATGGGGGACAGCTGCACCGATGAGAACAAGTGCTGGGGTTTTATATTTTTCCATGCAGGATGTAGGGTGCTTGTCAGCTTGCAGGGGGGCTGCTGTTACAATAGTCTTCTCCTGGGAACTGTCCTGCTCCCATCTATGATGGATGTCAGCTTGCAGGGGGTTGCTGTTGTGATTGGGGACCATTCTGTTCCCATCTATGATGGGTGTTTGTTAGTGTGCAGGGGGTTACCGTTGCAATTGGGAACTGTTCTGTTCCTACCTATGATGAATGTCAAGTGCTTGTCAACCTGCAGGTGCAGTGCTGCCCAGGGGAGTTAGAGCCAAGCGGTTAATGTTTAGCTTGTTCCTGTTAACTCCTTGCCTGTCCCAACCTGCCAGCTCACAAGCCCACTCCTGTTAACTCTTCACTTCTCTCATCAAAAAAGACAGCCTCTTCAACAAATGGTGCTGGGAAAATTGGAAAGCCACATGCAAAAGAATGAAATTAGGGGCCGGCCGAGTGGCGCATTGGTTAAGAGCTGGTTTGGGACACCGGCTCTGAGCAGCAGGGCCCCGGTTCGGATCCCACATATGAGGGCCAGTGACACTGCCCTCCACAGCTAAGATGCTGAACAACAGCTCAACCTGGAG
>NW_017731858.1:432385-466306 GCF_001890085.2 Hipposideros armiger | reverse complement strand
CCCCGCCCCACAACTAAGATTGAACATTGATGGCACCTTGAGCTGAGCAGCCACGAGCTGCTGTCAGGCAGCGGTAGCCTGATGGCTCAGTGTGCAACAAGGTTCCCGGTTCGACTCTCACATGGGATGGTGGACTACATTCCCCCCCGCCCCCGCAACTAGATTGGAAGCAGCGACTGGACTTGGAGCAGAGCTTGCACCGTCCACAACTAAGATTGAAGGACAACAACTTGACTTGGAGCTGATGGGTCCTGGAAAAACACAAAGTTCCTCTTCCCCAATTCTCCAACACTGTTCCCTTCCCCAATTCCCTAGTAAAGTCTTAAATACATATATATATATTATATATATATATATATATAATATATATACACACACACACACACACACATGGCTGGGTCTTGTTGGGTCTGGTGGAACATGGCAGCAGCCCTGGGCTCCCAGCACCAGCGCTGAGTGCAGTGCATGGCCTGGCCTGTGACTTCAGCTCCATCCTCATTCTTTATCCCTCTGATTTACTCATGAGATCCTCTGTTCCATTCTCCCAGCTTTGTGGAATTTCTAGTGATGCCAGGGAATTTAAACTTATTTTAAATTATCTTGTGTTTTTCTGTTGTTTTACAATTCTTGTGTATTAGGTGTGATTTTCTTCTGAAATTTTGGGGGAACGATATACATTTTTTGTACAAATTAAATGTGGATTTGGACCCCATAAAAAAAGAAAAAAAGGAAAACAGGAAAAATTTTAATAAGAGCATTCCAGGTAAAGACCTAAATGTAGGGAAGGGCACATCATGTGGAAACCCAAGGTGGCAATGGAACGTTGTAAAGGTCACAATTTAGTTGACAACACAGAATTCAAACCTCTCTGCAAAGAGCAGAGAAGGATCCTCAAGAGAAAAGTCCTTGGCAGATGTAAACACGGGAGGGAAGCAAAAAAAGCCCCTTTCCTAGTTTTCCCTTGGATGAGAAGAACTCTACTAGAAACTATGGGGAAAAAAGACAAAATATAAACTCCATGATTGACAGTCCAACTTACATACTAAAGGATTTTGAATCCACAATATCTAATGAAAACACTTACAGGCATGCAGGGTCTATTTTGTTCTATATTTTATCGGAAGGTAATCCCCAAAGAACCTCCTTTTCTTTTCTTTTTTTTAATTAGTTTCAGGTGTACAAAAAACAAAATTAGACATTTACACCCTTCATAAAGTGATAACTCACCAACTCTACTACCCCTTTGACATCATACATAGTTATTACAATACTATTCACTATGTTCCTTATGCTATACTTTGAGAACCTCCTTTTCAAATGGAGTTCTCCCTTCCATTTCCTCCTGTGCAATGTCCTTCCCGTGAAGATCTCAAAATGCATCATGAATCCATCCACCTCTGTCCATCTTCACTGCCATCCCCTTAGTCTGAGCCACCACCAACTGTCCCCTGGTCTCATGCAACAGCCTCCAGAATGGTCTCCCCACTTATGAGTATACTTGGCCCGTCTATAAGCCACACTGCACACAGCAGTCAGATTACCTAGGGATATTTTGGGGAGAGGTAAATAACTCACATTTCACTTTCAACTTTTCATTTTGAAGTAATTACAGATTTACCAAAAAATAAAAGTTGTAGACATAGTACAAAGTAATCTCCGTATACCCTTCATCCAGATTTTCTAAATATTAACATCTTATATAAGCACAGAACAGTATCATTAATCATAAATATTAACATTCATGCAATACTATAATCAATAGACCATATTGGATTTTCTCAAATTGCCCCACCAAAGTCCTTTTTCTGTTCCGGGATCACACGTCTCCTTTGACTCCTTTAATCTGCAGCAGTTCCTCAGTCTTATTTTATTTATTTATGTATTTATTGTCTTTTATTACCATGACACTTGTGAAAAACAATGACTGGTTTCAATCTGGGGTTTATCTGATGGTTCATCATGACTCAGTTTAGGTTATGTGTTTTGGCAAGAATACTATAGATGTGATGGTTTAGCCTTCTCAGTGTATTCTATCAAGAGGCACATGACAACAGTTTGTTCCATTACTAGTGACGTTAAGGTGCTGTCTGCCAGGTTTCTCCCCAGTAAAGTTACAACTTCGCCCTTTGTAATGAGTAAGCATTTTGCGGAGAGATTGAGGTTATATGAATATACTGCTTCTCATCATACTTTTGTCCATTAATTTTAGTATCCATTGATGATGCTTGCCTGAAACAGTTACTACTGTGATGCTTTCCAAATGATAATTTTCTATTTCCATATTCTTTCTACATGAATTGCAATTCTACTATAAATACATACTTTCCTTTCTCCCTCATTTATTTATTCAGTTATTTCTTTATATTAGCATGGTCTCTCAATTTCTTATTTTATTCTATGGGTTATAATCCATTACTATCTTTAATTATTTTGTTGCTTAAATTGTCCCAGATTTTGCCATTGGGAACCTTTTCAAATTGACTCCTGCATCCTTCTGACATGTTCTCATTATTCCATGGGCACTTTCTTACTTTCTGGCAGAAGAAAACATTCCAACCTCATACTCTCCCTGCCCCTGCCCTGGAATCAGCCACTTCTCCAAGAGTCCTGGTTCCTTTTATTTGGAGAATGGTATTTTAAAAACCAAGATCTGAGTGCTAGATGTCCTCACTGGTATTGGGGTATCATTGCTTCTAGGCTTTCTCAGTAGACAGAGCTAGGAAATATATGTATATACACAAACAATATATATATTTCTATATGTTTCTCTGTGTGTGCCATTGCAGTGTGTGTGTGTGTCTGTGTGTATAAAACACATCCATACCTATACCTCTGATCATCACTAGTCTTCTGTTTTTCCTTATGTGTAACCCCTTCCTGTGGCAGAGTAAACTCTGGCTCTCATTATTCACAATATACTTATTTGCTCAATAGTAGAATATACATAGATTCAGAATTGTTAACCCATATCACTGTGGAAAACCTACTAAGAGTATACGAAGCCTGACAATTAAGTTCATGAATTTGTTGCAATCCTATTGTTAATCTTTTTTTTATTTCAGAGAGATTATTCATTGTGAATTTGTATCAACTGGACAAACAGTTCACCAAGTTTACTATTTGGAAGTGCTGAAAAGGCTGCATGAAAAAGTTCAACAATCTAAACTTTTTGCCAACAATTCATGGCTCTTGCATCATGACAATGCACCAGCTCACACGGCACTGTCTGCGAGGGAGTTTTTAGCCAGTAAACAAATAACTGTATTGGAACACCCTCCCTGCTCACCTGATCTGGCCCCCAATGACTTATTTCTTTACCTGAAGATAAAGGAAATATTGACAGGAAGACATTTTGATGCCATTCAGGACATCAAGGTTAATACGACAACAGCTCTGATGGCCATTCCAGAAGAAGAGTTCCAAAATTGCTTTGAAGGGCGGATTAGGTGCTGGCATCAGTGCATAGCCTCTCAAGGGGAGTACTTCGAAGGTGACAGCAGTGATATTCAGCAATGAGGTATGTAGCACTTTTTCTAGGATGAATTCATGAACTTCATTGTCCGACCTCATAGTATTCATATATAGTTTTGCTTTGTCTTTAGCCTGAGAACAATGCTTCTCAAAGTGTGGTCCCTGGACCAGCAACATCAGCATCACCTGGACCTTGTTAGATATGCAAATTCTTGAGCCCCAGCCTAGACCTACTTAATCAGAAATTCTGAAGGTGAGAACCAGCAACCAGAGTTCTAGCAAGCCCTCTAGGTGATTCTGATGTATTCTGAAGTTTGACAACCACCACTACCTTAGAGTATATAGTCAAAATATTCTTTTCCAAAATTACTTAGTGCATTCATCTGCTCGGATTGACATAACTAAATACCACAAATGGGTAGCTTACACAATAAAAATGTATTTCTCACAACTCTGGAAGCTAGAAGTCCAAGACTAAAAAGTGTTGGGTTCCTCCTGAGGCCTCTTTCCTTGTCAAGCAGATGGCCACTTTCTCACTGTGTCATCACATGACCTTTCATCTGAGTGCACACATCTCTGGTATCACTTCCTTTTCTAAGGAGTACACTGTCACATTGGATTAGGGCCCCATACTTATGACTTCATTTAACTTTAATGACATCCTTAAAGGCCCTATTGCCAAATACAGTCACACTGGGGGGGTTGGGGCTTTAATATATGAATTGAGGGGACAAAATTCAGTCTGTAATACTTAGGTGAGTTATTTTCTCCCACCCCGTCATTGTGGTTGTTATTCATTTGTAATACAGTTAAGTGCCTTTGCTTCTGTTTTTATTCCATTTGGGGCTTTCCTTTCATCCATTTTGATTTAAAATACTTTAGTAGGTGAAATATTAACATCTTTCTAAAAATTAGAACTATATACAAAAGGTAAACTCAGAGACATGTCACTTTCCCATCCCTTCTATCCCATTCCCATTCCCCCAGCCTTTCTATCCTATTCCTATCCACCTCTGTAAGTTACTGCATCTCATTCGTTTTGGATTTATCTTTCCACACAGGGGGTACTGGCTCCTGTTAACAAATTACCACCAACTTCATGGCTTAGAACAACACAGATGTATATTACGATTCTGAAGGTCAGAATTTCCAAATGGGCTTCTCAGGCTGAAGTCAAGGTGTCGGCAGGGCTGCATTGCTTTTGGGTACTATGGGGGCATATCTGTTCCCTTGCCATTTCCAGGCTCCAAGGGCGGCCTACATTCTTTGGCTTATGGCCCATCCTTCCATCGTCTAGCCAGCCGCAGCGTGGTCTCTTCAAATCTCTATCACCCATTTCCATCATCACATCTCCTTGCTCTGACTCGGGCCCTTCTGTCTTCCTCTTATAAGGACCCTTGTAACTATGAGGTGTGATCAAACTATACAGTGAATGCTCAAATAAAAAAAATATTACAGTAAAAAGACACATTGACATGAATCCCCCTCACTTTGAACACACTTATCCCATCATTCTTGCCATTTTCTGAAGCAGTTCTGGAAGTTCTCTTTCATGAGTGTCTTTAGTTGCGCTGTCATGGCTGCCTAGATGTCCTGAATCATTCAATGCCAGATCCGGTGAATAAGGTGGATGAGGACACACTGTAATGTTTTTATTTGACAGAAACTGCCATATACCAGAAGTGATGTGTGACACGGAGCATAGTCATGATGGAGGATGATTTACAGCACACTTGAAAACACACCTTCTCTCAACTGTAGCTCACACCCAACTGACTGCACCGAACAAGTTGAAACTTGTCACACACTGTTACTAAGGTTCGATGCACTGCTTTCTGTATCAAATATCCCTGCCTTTCTGTTGGATGGCACTCGGCAGCAACATTCACCGTAGTTTTTTATCACAATGGCTCCATGTGTTGCCGGTCTGAACAGGGTAAACAAAACAACCCCGGATTACGTTAGGGGCTGCTTATGCAGACTTTCACAATTCCCAATACAATCCAAACAATTTCCTGTATGTAATTAATTAATTCATTCAACAAGTATTCACTGAATAGCTAGCACACATGCATTTAATCATTGCAACAACCCTATGAGGTAACTATTATTATTATCCCCATTGTACCAACAAGAAAAGTAAAATTCAGAGAAGTAGCATGGCCAAGGATCCACAGCTAGTAAACTACTACGTATATGCTAAGTATTACGCTAGGTTCAGGGGCTAAACCAGGGAACAAGTGAACAAGCAGAGAGCCAGAGAATGAATCCACGCTTACAGGGCAGTGCACTAGGTGTTGTAATAGAGATCTGCGAAGGGTGCTAGGGTGCGTAGGTGCAGGACAGTGAAATCAGATGGAATGAGAGACTTCTGGGAGGAGGAGGCACTTGAACTAAATTTGAAGCATAAGTAGATCTTAGCTAGATGAATGAAGCACCAACTAGCTAGTTATTGATAGGGCTCACAGGCTATCATTTAACTTAATGACTTCTCTGTTTTTCTATGATCTGGCCTTCACTTCAGCTTTGGAGGATAAGAAATCCAATCTTGTAAGTCACCTAGAGGCATATGAAATTGGGGAATACTGACACATGCGAATAAAGCTCAGGAGAGAATGAAATTTATAAATGAGAACATTTTCTCAATTTAACTGTAAAGTGGGCATTCTCTCCCCACAGGCATGCCTACTAAGGCAGTTTTCTGGTGAGCCTAGAAGAGAGGTCCACAATCTTTTTCTTTAAAGGGTTGATAGCAAATATTTTTGGTTTTATAGGTCATATATGGTCTCTGTCACAACTACTCAACTGTGTTACTGCATGGCAATGCTGGCCATCTTACAAAATCGCACCCCATTCTAAAGCCTTGGGTATAAGAAAGCTCTACATACCAGTAAAACTCCAAGGGAAATACCTGCAGCATCAGTTTACATTCTGCAGCTATTTCACAGAGAACACCTTGATCCTCTGTTGCCTGCAGGGCGGAAGATCACTCTCCATTCTTACATGTATTCCCCCAGGAAAAAGTGACAGATTTGGCAATACTAACATTTACAAGAGGCACTAGCATGTAATCTCCATGAAGAGAGACTTTTAATTAGAAAGCATCTTTTATTTTTTTACAAAAGCAGTATATGTTCATTATAAATAATTAGACAACAAAAATAAGTAATTAGGAACATTATATTCTCACCACCCAGAAATTACCACTGTTAACAGCTTAGTATATATCCTACCAGATCTTTTTCTAAGTATTTAAAATACATGTATGCATTTTCTACCAAAATAAAATAATACTGTACATAATGCTTTGCACATAATGCTTTTCTCAGTTAATGACCTCCACCATTGCATGTTAATAAGTTTTCATCTCATCTAATACTCATCCATAATTCATATTTCCCTCCTTTTCCCAAAAATGTCCTAGAAAGCCAATTTGTTCAAATCAGGTTCCAATCTCAGACCACACATTTCCTCTTAAGTCTCTTTTCATTTAGAATAGTAATCTTACTCAGGACAAGAATTTTATTTCTTGCTATATCCTCAATGTTTTCAACAGTTCTTGCTACATAGTAGTAGCTCAAAAATATTTTCATAATTAATCAAAAAATTAGGGGGTGAGGGTTTCACCATAGAGTTTATCTCATCCACCCATCACCCTTTATCTCCATTTCATAAATAATGAAAATCAAGGACAGAGAAGTGAAGTAGCTTCCCAAGGTCACACAGCAAGTACAGGACAATTGCTTTCCATTCCTCTGTTTATTCTATTAAACCAGGAGTTGGCAAACGTTTTCTGTGAAGGTCAGATAGTAAATATTTTAGGCTTTATGGGCCAAGAAGCAAAATCAAGGATATTATGTAGGTAACTTCTATAACAGCAAAAAATTTATCAATATTTTATTGATGAAACCCAAATATAACAATAATTGACTACAAGTTTTGTAATACACGTCCACTAATGAAAAAAAATGGGAAAGACGAATAATATTTGGTTGACTTTTAGTTGAAAGTTAGTGTTCCCTATCATCAAACTGTTTGTAAATATTCATCTGAAAAAAGTCTTAGCTCACAGGTCATAGTTTGCCATCCTCTGTCCTATACTAAGCTGTTTGTCTTTCTTTGGCTTTTTTGGGGAACTTTCAGTGAAAATACCATTCTTTTTTTTTATTGGGGAATTGGGGGAATGGGAACAGTGCTGGGGAATTGGGGGAAGGGGAACAGACAAGTTGCTGTCCTTTTGTTCTTCAGTCTAGTTGTGGAGGACGTTGCTTCATTGGCCCAAGTTGGGAAAATACCGTTCTTAATTAACAGTTGCAATTGGGCTCTGGCTTATTGAAGTTATATGGTGTTAAAGTACTAATGAGGAAAACAAGTCCTTAGTCATTTCTTTAAAATGTGTACCTTGTCTTACTTCAGTTACTCCAGTACCTGTTAGTAATGCCTGTCTTCTTTCATTTAAATTTCAAGGAGGTAGGTTGCATTGTGACTGTGGCTTTCATAATTAACCATGTGTTAATATTTAATGGGGCTGACCAATTTAGAAATCAGTATAAGTTAGGAAGGTAATTGTCTGGCCTATATCAGGGCTGATTTTTTTCTTTCTCAAATGAAAACATGCTATGCTATTTAAAGATATAGAGGCAAATACCCAAAGAGTTAAAAGAATAGACAGTGATTGCTTTGCGGGAAGCAGGGAATGGGGAGGAAAGCTGGGGATTCCTTTATTTTTTTAAAAAATGGCAAACCTAGAACTCTTTGACTTTTTAAAACTACAATATATACATGTATAATTTTGATAAAAATATAAAAAAAGAAAACAAGAGGCACATTGAAGCTCCTTCTAGAAAAGGCTTCCATCCCTCCCCCAAGCTAGGTTAGGTGTCTCTCTTCTCTGCTCCGCACAGCATCCTGTGCTCAACTCCATCAGAAACTTAACACACTCTACTATAATTATGTTTCTCTATATGTCTCTCCAAAGGAACCATGAGCTTCTTGCAATGAGGGAATATATATAATTCATTTCAGCTCCTAGATTAAAATATTTTAAAACGTATTCATTAAAGTGAAATGACACTAGCTAAACCAAATACTGCTCAGTCTATGCAAATTAACATCACAATGAGATACCAGACAAAATAAGTATTGGTGAGGATGTGGAGAAATTAGAACCTTTGATTATTTACTGATGGGAATATTAAATGGTGCAGCCACTCTGGAAAACAGTCTGGAAGCTTCTAAAAATGTTAAACATAGTTACCATATGACCCAGAAATTCCACTCCTATACCACAGAACAAGTGAATATGTTCCTTGCCCTCTCTAATGGAAAGACAGAGAATGAATCCAAGGTCACATGTGTTATGATATAGGGTGCTAGGGAAACATGGGCACAGGACAGTGAAATCAAGAGAACTGAAAGCATATGTCCACATGCGTGTTCACAACAGGATTACTCATAATGTCGGAAAATGGGCCCTTTTCGGCGCGAAATCCAGGTCCTTGAAAACTCGAGCAAGGAATTGAACGAGATGCCAGAGTAAAGTGCTGAAAAAGTAGTTTATTCGAAAAGATAATACATTTCAAAGAGTAGAAGTAGGCCTGAGCAGTAGAGAATAGCTCAAGGGCCCATTATTAGAAAAGAAATTACATGGGCCAGCCAGCCGAGTGGCACGATGGTTAAGAACTGGCTTGGGACGCCAGAGGCCCCGGTTCAGATCCCACATATGAGGGCCAGTGACACTGCCCTCCACAGCTAAGATGCTGAACAACAGCTCAACCTGGACCTGGGCTGCCATAAGCTACCGTGTGTAGCCAGCAGCCAGCATGAGCGGCCAGCAGCCGCTGTGAGCGGCTGTCCAGAAGCCGGCGACTAATCTGCCTCGCCCGGGAAGAGCACAATGATGGTGACAACTTGGGCCAGTGAAGCAACGTCCTCCACAACTAGACTGAAGAACAAAATGACAGCAACTTGTCTGTTCCCCTTCCTCCAATTCCCCAGCGCTGTTCCCATCCCCCCAAGTCCCCAATAAAAATCTTAAAAAAAAGAAATTATATTCCAAAGAGTTTGGAGTAGACCACGCACAAGGGCGAGGCTCAAAGGGCTCGAAATGGAATAAGCGGTCAAGAGAGCAGGGCGTCCAAAAACAGAAAAAGGCTCAACCTTTCCAGGACTTGGGGTTTTTATCCCTTCTCTAGAATGGGCTGTTCCTCTAAGGGCGTGGGACCACTTGATTGGCACTTGTGATTGACAGGATGTACTGCGCAGGTGCGAGTGACTGGTCTGATCTAGGTGTACCCATTTGTTTTAGGGGTAGATAGTCACAATGAAAAGAAGTTTTGGGTGGAGAGAGGAGGTCACTGGGAAGTCACATTCTGTGGGACGTGCAGGAATGCAGAGACCCAATGTCTGTCTCTAACTGCCTACCTAGTCTTCCCCTTGAGAGATGTGATCCCCATGAAATCTCTATGAGAAGCTGAGGGAGGTCTCTTCTTCTGTATCTGCTTCCTGCTGGGCAGGGTCATAGAGCTGTCCCTGCCTATTGGGGGATTCACACAACTCTCACCTTAGCTGATCTCAGATGGAAGGAAGGGGTCTCGAGATCTGCCTGGAAGACCACGTTGGCTTCTTTGGTTGTGACCGGCAATCTTGTTAGGGTATCCTCTGTATCCCCAAAGTCCCTGAATGAGGAAAAGTAGATTTTAATTAATAAATCTGTTAGCTCTCATGAAGCCTGTTGCTATTCATCCTGTTACTCAGGTGGCATCAGTTGTCTGGGCCCAGAATGGGTTTGGCATTTAGCTTACTGGCCTGGGGGGATATTAGGAAGTCACAGGGTTTCAAATAGTTATCTGAAGCAGGAGATTTCTATTGTTTAGGATTCAGAAACTGATTTACAAAGCAATCAAGAAGCAGGGGGGATAGAATTTTAGGATTCAGGCTAGGAGCAATCTTTAGTCTAGGATTTACAAACTGGTTAGAAAAGTAATCAAAGCCAAGAGCTAAGGAACTAAGAAACTAGGGAGAAGACTTAACATTTCTATACTTAATATTTCTATAGGAAAGAAAACTTAAAATTCTTTGGGCAGGGGCCTCTCTTGGCCGGTAACAATAATAACCAAAAAGTGGAAACAACTCAAATATCCATCAACCGATAAATGGATAAACATGGCATATCCATTCCATGAAATATTATTCGGCCATAAAAATGAATGAAGCACTGATACATGCTACAACTTGGATGAACCTGGAAAACATCACACTAAGTGAAAGAAGCCAATCACAAAAGACCATATATTGTAAGATTCCATTCATATTAGCTGTGCAGAAAAAAAGAAACTATATAGAGACTGAAGGCAGTAAGTGGTTGTTAGGGCTAGAGGTGGGTGGAGAGATTAACTGTAAACAGGTTTACAAGAATTTGGGGAGAGGTGATAGAAATGTAAAACTGGATTCCAGTGATGGTTGCACAGCTGTGAATTTACTAAAAACAATTGTACATTTAAAAATGAGAGAATTTTAAGGTATGCAAAGTATAAGGCTCTAAAAAATTCCCTCAATTTATTACAGTAGTTTCTCAACATTTTAACCCCATTTGGACTATCCTGTTATAAAACCTGGTAAGAATTGTGGTGAATGAAGTTTCTGAAGCACTTTTGTTGGTTGGGGACTTGTGGCATGCTGGCAGAAAGCAAGGTCAGCATCTCTGTGTAACTGTAAGATGTTCTGAGGTGTTCAATGTGTTTCCAGTTGGGTGATCCCAATGTATAATCTGGATAATCTGTGGCCTCTCCACCAGTTTAAGCGTGAGTATGCTTGAGGCCCCTACTCCAAGCAATAAACTAGTCAGGTAACAAATTCACTTCTTGCAACTCTGGAGCCCTATTCATAACCAGGTGAATTGTTTTATCACAGCATATCCGTGAATGTTGATTCTTTTTTCGGGGGGTGGGGGTGGTGGAGGGGTGGAGGCACTTGGTCAGTGCTTATTGGGCAAACATGTCCTGTCAGGACAGTCAAAAGCCACCCCCTAGGCCCGCTCCCGTAGGGTACTCCAGGGAAAAGCTCACCTTTTCAAGGTAGGTGGGAAGGTGCAACGGGATATAACAGCACCTCTTCCAGCTAGGACGAAGGCTGGGACCAAGTCCCTCCTTCTTTGCGTTGCGGGAAGGGCAAAAACTGCCACAAAATCAGGGTGAGGTGTCTTCTCCCAGGGCCTCCTGGTGCCCAAGAAACTCACACGGGCTTTTGTCAGAATCTCCAGGACATTCAGATAAGCGCGCCCAGACTTAAGTTGCGTTCTGCAGCCCCACCGTGTGGTCCACGCAGAGCGAAAGGAGGCAGTGACGGAGTTAGGAAAGCAGTCTGCGCAGGCGCAGCCGTCCTGGCCTCCTGCTGCCCCCACCCCCCACCCCACCCCCGCGCGCCCCAATAATCTACGCCCGGCTCCCTGGTCACTTGGCCGCCATCCCCCCTCCCGCACTCCCCTCCTCCCAACCACTGGCGATTATGTCCTAGCGCCCCCGGTAACCAGAAGCGGAGAAAGCCGATGCCGCGGACACCAGCCGGCCGGAGCATGCGCGGAAGGGCGGGTTAGCGGCTTCCAATCCACGTGGTAGTCCTGGCCCAGGCCCAGGTGTCTGTGACGGAAGTGGCCCTGCGGGAGGGTGCCCTTGTGAGGCGGAGGGGAGCCGACCCAGACCCAAACTGGAGTAGGTGAAGGCGTCAGGCTTTTACCCTTGGGACAGAATGGCCAAATCATTACTTTGAACCTGGATTCCAGCTTCTTTCAGCAAAAATGGAACAGAATAAGGCAGTGTTGTTGAGGGTAGTTTTTCATGATCTTCCTGGAAAAAAGTGTATTTGTAGCCACATGAATGTGAGCTCATTTTTACCTCCCTGAATCTCAGTTTCCTCTTCTATAAAATAGGGATAATAATAGTGCCAACCTCACAAGGTTTTTGTAAGGATTAAATAAAATACCGACCTAAAGGGTTTAGCAAACTGGTGAAAGCTAGCGATTTAATTTGTTTCTTAGGGCGTAGCACACACTTAAGAGTATGCGTCATCTTTCCTTGGGATTCAGGGAAACAAGGATTTTGACACCGCAAAATAGACACATACTTCAGGTTAATTATTCATTAAAATGTTATGTATATGATAATCAAAACAGTCTATCCACATACTCAGCCTGGACACAGACACAAAACCACCCTAAATTTACATAAACATGACTTTTCTGGCCCACTGTCATTACTGGCATTTTCAAAGATTCCCCCTATCCAGGCAAGTAGTTTCTTCAGTACAGGAACTCCCACAAAGACCCACCTACGCATCAATGGAAAGCATCAGTAGTTTGTATCCTAAAATTCTTTGAATCCCTCTCCTCAAAATCTTCCCCTTGTTGCTTCCACAAATACTAGACTGTTGGTGTCACAGTCTTTACCCAATCCTAATCAAGTCCCCACGTTGAAAGATCGTCTGTCTTAAACCAAACGTTCATTTCTCAGTAAATTCTGACCTTTCCTTTCCTCCCGAAACACTGCCACAACTTTGAGAAGTGGGGTACTCCCTTACTGAGGTAAGCGATAAACTCAGCTTTGTCATATCAACAGGTGTGTTGGTGATATTCAGGGATGGGGGGCAGCATTTTACCGTTGGAAGACTCCACAGAGATCCAACACCTTCAACTTGGAAACAGTGTGCTCCTCTGAGGCCTCTTGAACCTCCTGCATGGGGCTCTCTGACAGCAATGGTGAGGTACATGGGTTTCACCTTGGTTGAAGCTCTGGTCTCTTTCTTTGAGCTCCCAGTTGCTGAGGATACTAGTCTGATGGCCCACACATCACCCCCTATGCGAAAGCATTCCTGACCCACTGGATTATAGGGCCCTCTGTATTCCAGCTGTCTTGTCTCACCCCTTCCATGGCTGTCACCATACTTATTTTATTTCCAATGAGCTGCTGCACATAATGGCAAGCCTAGTGGGGCAAAGGGTACCTGCATTGCAATTGTGTGATCAACCTATGATGTAGCTGGGGCCTCTCCATCTCAGCTACCAGGCCCACCGTCCTCCAGCTAAGTTTGAGTTCTCTTCTTTCATTCAAATTTTCTAATAGTGCGCTCAAAAGCGTTTTATCATTTTCTTTTCCTAGGTCTTTCAGATTTTATAGTAATGTCTCTCATCTTATTTTCAGATATGTTTCCACCAATTCTTTTGCTTTTTCTGTGAAAACAATCATACTGCAATTAATGATGAATATTTGTCAGCCAATAACAGCATAGTGTTTTATTTCTTGTAGGGTTTCTTTTGTTTTATTTTGGTATGTTTTTGTGTTTGCTCAGAATTTATCCATGCCCCCTTACTCCTCTTTTTGCCAAACTTTATTTTCTGCTCTTAAAATTATTACATTTATTAATAGAAAAAGAACAAAACATTTTATAACCATGTTATGTGCAAAACTCTATAGAAAGTGTACCTCAATAAAGTAAATTATACATAATCTACACTCACATACAGAATTAGAAAAAAGACTTAAAAGAAATATGCCAAAATTTTCAGTGTTTACCTATGATTTATTTTTTCTTTCTGTATACTTTTATGACTACTTAAATATTAACCTTGTAAAATCGTTTACATAGTTTTGTGACATCCTAAATATTCTACTTTGATAACAACTCTGAAATTACTTAATGAATAAAATAGTTTTACAAAACATTCTGGCAGACAGAAAAGGAAAAAGGTTATATGTCATTCCTTGAGTTTCAAATATCAATGATACTAAAGAGATTTTATTTTCAATTATGTTTTCCTGAGCTAAATTAGATCTTGGTCCATCCAGTATATTTAAAATCAACCTCTGTCATGTTCCTTCTAGTAAAATTTAAATTATTTTACTTACAAATTTTCAAACAGCTTTAACCTGTGTTTGACAAACACAAAACTATCAAATATTACCCCTGCCCCAATAACTGATCTTCCACTCTGATACAGTTTCTCTCAGTAATGTCAATACTTTTACTTGAAATATATGATGGAAAGTTCACAGACTTTGGTGCCAGGCTTACCATTTGTTTACTGGCTGTATAACCTTAGTCCTGTTGCTATCTCTTACTGAGACTCACTTATGTCCTCTAAAATGAGGTTAATTTTCAATACCGTGTATACCTGAACCTAATGTAAAATAATATTGAATATCAACTATAAAGAAATAGTCACCGGGAAGGGCCGGCCGAGTGGCTCAGTTGGTTAAGAGCTTGCTCAAGAGTTTGAGCTCTGAGCAACAGCGGTTCGATGCCCGGCCCAAGCTGAGTTGCCGCTGAGCTGCCAAAAGGTGGCAGGATAGCTCAGCTACAAAAAAAAAAGTAGCCTGTATAAAAAATAGTCACCGGGGACTGGCCGAGTGGCTCAGTTGGTTAAGAGCGCGAACTCTGAGCAACAGAGTCACTGGTTTGAGTCCCACATGGGCCAGTGAGCTGTGCCTGAGCTGAGCTGCCACTGAGATGGTGAGAGCACGTGCTCCTAACAACAAGGTTGCCGGTTCGACTCCCGCATGGGATGGTGGGCTGTGCATGCCGCAACTAAGATTGAGCACAACACCTTGAGCTGAGCGACTGTGAGCTGCCAACGGGCGGCCAGATAGCGACTGGACTTGGAGCTGAGCTAGCTGCGCCCTCCACAACTAAGATGGAAGGACAAAAACTTGGATGGTCCCCTTTCCCAATTCCCCCACATTGTTCCCCTCCCCCAATTCCCCAATAAAAGCTTAAAAAAAATGAGTTGGAGGAAACCAAGAATTAAAAAAAAACAGTCACAGGGATATAAAGTACAGCATAGAGAATTTGTGAGGTATATAAATATCTAGTCACTATGTTATTTTGTATACCTGAAGCTAATTTTAAAAGTTATGTTTACACAAAAAATAAATAAAAATAAAAGGAAAAAATTTCAATGAAAAAATAAAATGTGGTTAATAATTTTTGCTATATTATTGATATGTTCAACACACAGCCATTGAAAATAATATTCATTATCATTACTCTCAATTATTCTGTAATGGGAGGAAAATAGCAAATAATACCCCAAACATTCATGTTTTACAGGGCAGTTGTTTTTAATATTTATAAATGCACATGGAGTGACTAGGAATTTGAAACACCTAAACCTAAGGTTTCGTGATATGACATGGATGAAGCTACAAAGAAACCCATGTATCAGTTTCTGCCATGGTAGGAATGAATGGTCTGGGAGTGTGAGATGCAAGCAAAAATTTAGAATGCCTCCCAGGTTTCTGATCCCATCAACTAGGTGGATGACGGTAGTTCAGCAGTGCAAACGGTTCTCGCATTGACTAGCTCCTCTTCAGCAGCAGTTGTTCCTGGAGAGCAGCAGTAATAAAGGCTGCCATTCTCTGAGTGCCAAGCACTTCATTCATTCCAGCCACAAACATTTATTGAGAGCCAGCTTGTTTTCCAGGCTGCGTTCTAGAGCTAAGTGAACTAAGCAGATGAAAATGTTAGCCCTTGTTACATTTCTTAGTTAGCCTTCCAGAAAGAATGTGTCAATTGTCAGTCCTTCCAGCAATGTGCGAGTCAGACTCTTTGCCCACATGCTTACCAACAGTTTGTTACTTTTAGTGTCTTACACCAGAAATTGGACATAAGAATAAATATGAAAACATGGTTTCAGGCTCTGAGAAGGAAGTTTCTTAAACTAATAATTTTTTTCTCTCTTGTTCAATAAAAAAAATGAGACTGAGGACATCCTACTGTGCAGAGTTTAGGTTGTGAGTATGGCAATTCAGAAATTTGTACCCAGCACGTGGCCAATAAAAAGATCAGCTATTTTGTACTCATTATCTAAGGAAGGACTTTAGAGCGCAACAGTAGACTTCCAGCCCTGGGGAGAAGCAGCAGATCCGATGTTCAATTCCAACTCCAACGCTTACTAGCTGTCTGATCTTAAGCGAGTTACTATGACCCTGTGCGCCTCAGTGTCCTGGTCTGTAAAACGAGGATGGTGAAACGGCACATGTCTGTGGGAGCAAATGTGAGGGGCCGTAATAAGTTCTGAGTTCAGTTCTGAGATGAGATGCTGCAGCTGGGGATCCATACATCATCCCTTCACGATGACATGAGAGACCCAGGTCCAACTCTCTCTAACCCCTTTTATCTTTACCCTGAGATCCCTGGTAATGAAGGATTTCAGAGTTACTTGGATTGTAAAAAAACTCCTGGGACCTCAATCATGTCTCCTTCTCACCACACACTGGGGAGCCTCTGTGTCCCTCTGAGATCAGCTCCCTTCGCCCTTAGCTCCCATCTGTTGCTGAGAAGTGTTTTGGGTGGGGGACGATTTGGCTGGTCTTGAGCTATCTGAAAGGATAGAGGTGCCACTGAAAAGTGGGGGAATGGGACAGTCCCTGGGGATACAGAAAACTAGGAGAAATCCACCTCAGCATTCAATAAGTGTTCCCTTATCATCCCATCATTGTTAAACTCTCAGGCATTTCTGAATCCACGAGAGTGCCTGTCAGGGGCCAGCGTTGGTGTAGCTCCTGGAGCCAGGCTGTCACATCATCAGATTAACACTAAATAAGCATTGTCTACATGTCATGGACATTTAATTCCCCCCATCCTTCTGTAGCACAGTAAAGCATTCTAGCAGGGTAATACTAGCTACCATTTCTTGAGAGCCTACAGTGGACCAGCCCTGTGTTTGTTATTCACTCGTACACAGGGCACACATGGGAAAGGCAGGTGTGAATTACACACTTTAGTTTCCTCATACACCGTATGCAGATAATAACGCCTACATCATAGTGTTAGATAGGACAAGGGTTTTAAGGTCTAGACAGTTGCTACTGAATGGTATTCCTGCTAAATGTTAAAATGTACCCCAGTATTTTGCAGTTGTAACTATAACCTGATGAACTTGACCAGAACCCAACCAGATAAGTTGCAAAGAAGAAGTCAACACGTAATTAACAAAATCCATATAAGTTTGAAAAAAAGAAAAAAAGAAAGACGAGAATAAGAAAAAAAATTCTGTATAAGTTTAGCTAACTGCCAAGAAGAAATCAACATGTAATTAACCAAATAGTGTGTATAAGCCTCCCTTCAGGGAGACAGAGCTTTGGAGGTGAACCCCATGTCTCTTTTACTTGCTGCAAGTAAATAAAACTACTTAACGACAACCATGTCTCATCTTGTTCTTGAATAGAACACCCCAAGCTGGGAACCCCTTGAGTTTGGTAACAATAGGGTGCTCTGAACATATGAGAGCTAAGACAAGTAAGAAGTTTCGTCTTCTCCCCCGGAGTCTGATCTCTGGCCCTGTCAACTAACTAGCTGCGTGACCCTAGGCATGTGTCTTAACTTTCCAGCTTATTTCCTCATCTGCAATATGTGCTAATATTGGGTCGTCGGAAAAGTCATGATGTATTTTTCTCTGTTTTTCAATGCAAAAATTCGTCACGACTTTCCCGACAACCCAATAATAATAATACCTATCTTATAGGGTTGATATGAGGATTAAAGGAGCTAATGCATTTAAAGGACTTAGTACAAGATGCCTGGCACACAGTAAGCTCTTAATAAATCACAGCTGTAACAATTTTTATTTTTGTTACTATTATGGAAGGATCAGAAGAAGAAGAAGATTCAGCAAAGGAGACTGAGAAGTGGATACCAAAAAGGTCAGGGAGTGGGGAACATAAGAGAAGGGTGTCATGGAAACTGTTTGAAAAGGCCCTAGTCTTTTCTGTCAAAGACAGCAAAGTTTCAAAATACATTTCCTCTTTCTCACTATTGCTTAAGTAGTCCCAGTTAAAATATACTTTCTCACTATTGTGTAGTGGTTCAAAAATATATTTTCTCAATATTGTGTAGTAGTTTCAGTTAAAAATATACTTTCTCACCATTGTGTAGTAGTTCCTTATTTTCAAGCTTACCTAATCTTGTAACTAGGCAGATCCTGCTTTTCTATTAGCCAATCAGTTTAGATCATAAGGTCACACTCTAGCCAATAGAGTATGACATAGTGACACCTGCGTTAGGAATAAAAACCGAGTGGAGTTCCCACTCAGTGTGCTTGCTAGACCGGCTTACGGTGGCTCTGCACCCTTCTGCAGAAGTAAAGTTGGCCTTGCTGAGTTACTTTTGACTTCATGTGTCTTTATTTGTGACACGGCTAAAATCTGTTCCCAACAAAACCAAGGGAAAAGAATGCCAGGATGGAGGGAGACAGAATGCAAAAGGGCATTCAGAGACCTGTTTCTTCTGACAAAAGAGTGATTTTCATCTCTTAGAGATGAATGAGAATGAAAGCAGAAAGGAAGAAAATAAACCCTTAGTTTGAAATGAAGCCTTTTTTTAGGCTAACCCCATTAGCCTGATCTGAATGCCCAGGTATCGGTTCCATGTCTTCTAATTAGGGAGAAGGAGTATTTCTTGAGCAAAGGAAAAGCCAGTGCCACACAAATTAAATTTTAAAAGAAATGTCAGGTTGGTAAAAATTCAGACAATCTCAAATTTATACAACAAAGAGAAGGATGAGGAAAGGAGGAAACTGGATAAATCACAGAACAGGTTTTCAGAGCAGTGGGGTCTATACTGGAGCCTCAAGATAACACAAACAAAAAGAAAGTTAGTGGTAAGGATGAAAGTTCTTTATTTTTCATTTCATCTTTCTATACTACCTGGTGCCAGAAAGAAATTATGACAGCATAAACCGTGTCATTAGGCAAATATTCAACAAGTGTTTATGTAGAGTAAAATTGAGAAAAAATGAGCAGGAAGTGGAATGATAGTCTAATCTGGACTAGATAAAGAAGGTAGATATCTCCTAAGGGTAGATTTAGTGAGGAGAAGAGAGGAATTAAGGGTTAAAACCTGTGTGAGCTGGGAAGTGTGAAGGGTGGGCCTGTGGCTTTGGGGGCCTGAGTGGAGCTGCCACTTGTCTGGGGGTCAGGGAGAGATCCCCTTTGGCTCTGGAGAGATTGAGATGGCTGTCAGGGTCCCAGAGTTGCCCTGAAGAGATGCAAAGAGTGGCTTTGCTCTTGGCCAGTTCTCAGCTGGGTTTGAGGCAGAGGGGTGTTGATGAAAAATATCCAACCTAAGAGAAAACTTATAAGAGTTTATTTGAGCCAAACTGTCAACCATTGCAAGGAAGCAAAATCTCACGGATTGAGAAAATGCTCCGCAAAATGGCAGTTTGCAGTTTATTTTATACATAAAATCAAAGGAGAAAGGTTACATGAAATCCATTGGTGATAGATTAAGAGGGTGGGAGAAAGCAAAGAGTGGAAATCTCTGGGATTGGATAAAAGTACATTGGAGAGACAGGTACTCCTCCCCCACAGGTGGGTGCAGGATAGCTAACAGTTCCTTTTATACAGCACATAGAGATGGTGATCAGGCGACAAGCATGATAATGAGGCATTTTGCAGTTTCCAGCTCTGGTCTGGAAAAAGGATTAAAGATGTTATCTTAGGTACAAAAAGACAAAGAACAGGCCCACTGAAAAGGCACAGATTAATTAACGAGGAAGCTCGAGATGTGACTTCCCACCATGGCCCACCTTAGTTAGGAATTTTTATGCTCACACCATCCTCTGTGGTTATTTTCAGTCTCCTGAGCTTGTCAGGTTTAACATGTGGCCCCTTTTCCATCCACAGGGGCCTTCCCAGTCTCCTGTCTGTGAGGGTTGAGGCTGAGGCTTAAGTCAAACATGGAATGTGGGGTAGGGAGAGGTCCTGGCAAGGCATGGGAGGTGGACACTCCACCCCACTCCACCAAGAGATGAGTGTGGCTGTGGGCAGGGACAGGGAGTTGTAAGGTCAGATTGTGGAGTCATGGATGGAACAAGAGCAAGAAGCCAGGGAGGATCTGAGGGACTGTTCCTGGAAAGAGAAGCACTTTCAAAGCAGGTTCTGGGCAGAGCAGCCTAGGGAAGGCTCCATTGGCTTCTTATAGCCCCTGACTTCTCCCCCTCCCTAAGGGCCCCTTTGTTCCTGTGACTGGCACATCAATTGCTAATGTAATTAGAACCGCAATACCTCTCCCTGGGCCCCTCAACCGGTGCAATTCCTGATACAACACAGTCCAAAATTCTGTATGAAACCCTGGAATTTGCAGTGCCTGCCAGTCTTCCTGTCCCCGTCAATATTGATGTGTGTCTCCCAGGTCACCATGACCTCTTACTACACAGCTTTGTGCTTTTCCCCTGAAATACTACTCCCACTGCTGCACATTCTGTTCTCTCAGCTCTGCGGAGCACCAATTTCCTGTATCACAAACTCCTTCAGGTCCTCAGTTCTGCATCTTAAATTCACTTCCCAACCCTTGCCTTAAATGCAATTATCTCCAGCCTTGTCCTACTCACAGAGATAGGGATTTAGGCACCTACAGGAGACATAAGGACTCACTGGCCCTGAGGTCACACATATCCCTTTTTTTTTAAGATTTTTATTGGGGAATTCGGGGGATGGGAACAGTGCTGGGGAATTGGGGGAAGGGGAACAGACAAGTTGGTGTCCTTTTGTTCTTCAGTCTAGTTGTGGAGGACGTTGCTTCACTGGCCCAAGTTGGCACCATCATTGCGCTCTTCCCGGGCAAGGCAGATCAGTCGCTGGCTTCTAGACAGCCTCTCACGGCGGCTGCTGGCTACACATGGTAGCCCATGGCAACCCACTGCCACAAGGGCTGCAGCCTACACCTTCGCTGGTGACTCACGGCAGCCCAGCTCCAGGTTGAACTGTTGTTCAGCATCTTAGCTGTAGAGGGCAGTGTCACTAGCCCTCATATGTGGGATCCGAACCGGGACCCTCTGGCGTCCCAAGCCAGTTCTTAACCATCGTGCCACTCGGCCGGCCCGCACATATCCTTTTTAAATCACCCTCCAATATGAGATTAGGAGAGGGAACAGGGCAGGTTCCAGGAAGATCCCTCTCTTCCTCCTTACCCCAGAATGCCCTCCACTCTAAAATGGCGTGGAGTGCTTCTTGGGTTTCTGATCCCCATGTTCCTTCACACGACCTGGCCACTAGGTTGCTTTTCACCTCTCCCCTGCTATTCCTAATTCTCGGGTTGGAGTGGGGTTGGCTTGGTGTCCTGGGCTGCCTGTGGCCTCTAGAACTCTAGGTTCAAGGCTTACGGGGGTGTGTGGCTCTGGTACTATCAGCTGAGCCTCTATCTCCTTTCCTTAACTGGACAGTGGGGAGAGGGCAGTTTCAGCCCACAGGAGACAGATTACTGTTTGTGACCACAACGTCATCTAGAAGCAGCAGCAGCAGCAGCAGCAATCTAAGAAATCTACCCAGAGGAGGAAGAGCTGCCCCTCCCCAAAGGGACCAGGAATGGGGCTCTTGGGATCCCCACTTTGGGATGTAGCCTCAGCACCAAACTCTCCAGCCATCAGACTTCTCTGAATTCATTAAAGAAGCACGCGCTAGGGAAGTTTCAGCTACTGGGTGCCATAGTTTGGCTCTATGACCTAAGGGACAAGTTGTTTACTACTGTCCATTTACCCTTGGGAAATATTATAGCCCATTTCTTCTTCCCTTTTCCTCATCTGCAAAATGAGGTTGCTAAAAACCCCACCTCGGAGTACCAGTGCACCCCTTTATAGATTTTTACTGTATTCACTTTTCTTAAAACGATACCAGAGACATTAAAAATAGATGCTGATATATATTTATTGACATAGAAAGAAGCCCACAACATATATTGTTTGGTGAAAAAATACAGACTGTAGAACAGCACTTACATTTGATCACTTTTATCTATACATATCTCTATCTGGGTACACAGGTATAGGGAAATACGTAGGACATTCATCAAAGGGTTAATGATGGTTATATAACAGTAGAGGGTTTGGGGTAATTTGTACTTTACTTTTTGTACTTTGTTGTTTGAAGATTTAACAGTGAATTATACCACTTTCACAAAGAGAATAAAGCCATCAAGGAAATGTGCACACACAGAAAATAGATGCTAGGCAGCAGGGGTGGGGGTGGGGGAGCAAGGACAGAGGTCAGGCCATGTCTGACCACTGTGCTGGTATCCAACACCCTATCTCCTCCACCCCAAAAGAAAGCCGCTTTGTGGATTAAGTCATGCAGTTAGAAGTGGGCTTCCCCCCTCCCCAGTTTGCCCATCGCTGGATTCTGAATATAGTTTAGGGTTCACTTAAGGCTGGGGGCTAGCACTTCACTGTCGTTGAGCTCATCAGGGGTCCCACGTGACTCCTCCTTCTCAGTATGTGTCAGTTCCTGCAGGGTGACAATCAGATTTTCAAACATCTGGGCCTTGTTGCTCTCATTGTCACAGGTTTCCTTTGAGTGGCCCACCTCGCCACAATGTGAACAGCGGATTACATATTTTCGCTTCCTGGCTCTACGCATATCCCCAGGACCACCATTCTTATACTCAGAACCCCCACTGGTCAAAGGAGATTGAGCCTGGGAAGTGTTGGGGGAATCAATGACTAGCACTTGATCCCAAGGCCTGGCTCTGCCTCTGGAGGGAGAACCTGAGAATGAAAGTGGGGGGTCCTGAGCCTCCACCAGGATCACATCCTCATCTGAATCATCAAGACTATCTTCTATCTCTATCACGTTGCAGTCAGCACTGCTGATCACTATTGGTAGGGAGCCCTGAAATGCCACTGGGCTGGTTGCCCTCTCCACCATTGACTCAGATCTTTTGGCCCGCTTCCATTTAATAAAATTGTCATCCCAATCCTCTTCTTCCCTTATCATTTTGATTAACTCCATGAAATTGGGAAGACGCTCCTGCTCATTTGTGTACATCCTGAGAAGATGCTTCAGCCTGTAGCGCAGGTCCCCATTCAGCTCAGCCCCTAAAAGGAGCTGGTGCAGGCGAGTCTGGTTTGCATCTTTCTCAGCTATGATCCCTGCCTGAATAGCGTTCTGGAGCTGCACCTCTAAACGAATCACATAAAGGGAGGCTTTCTCCCCTTGTGCCTGCAGAGTGTTAAAAAATTTACCATGAGCAGTCACACTACTTTCAGACTCCCCGAATACCAATTTCATTGCGTGCAAGAAATCTGCCACACTTAGGTTGGGGTTGGCCGCCTGGAGCAAACGCATGACCTCACGGGCGGGGCCCCTAAGGGTTTTCAGCAAGCGTTTGAGCTTTTCCTCCTCGGACGTATTCCAATCTGGCAAGACCCCATTGATTTGGATCAGCCAGTTTTCAAAGGTTTCTTCCCCCTGGGCTGGCACCACCCTCCCCGAGAACAATTTCGTGTTTCTCTCTGCCATGTTGGCCATTAAAGGACCAAGACTCCTCCCCAGGGATCTCAGCATAGAATAAGCCCACGGAGGCAAGGGTGCGTTCTGCGGCCGGCTGTCACCCACGCGTGCAATGATGCTAGCCATGACCGACGACGATCGCGTATCTGAATACAACAAGATGTTCGGACTTTTTGGAAAAGCCTAATCTGCAGGCGTAGGAGGGATCCGCCTTCCTCCTATCTCAGTGGGGACTGTGAAAAGGAAAAAAAACAATAGCGGAAGCGGGATTAATGGGGGGAGGGGGGAATAAGGATGCAGTTGTTTTAGCTCCCTTCCTGAATATCCTGCAGTACATTTTATATCTGTACACTGCCCTGGTATCCTCCAGGAGACTGGCAATTACAACCTCATGGAGCCAGCCGGTGTGTCCGTGTTAGCAGGGAGCTTTCAACAGCCACAACCATCCTACTCCCGCCAGTCCTTCAAGAGGCACGGCAACTGTTGCTTCTAAGTGTAATCGTGTATGTAGCTGATGTTAGGCTCTCAAAATAGAGCACACTGGTGACAGATTTGTGGGAATAAATAAGATTTCATTAAACTCACGGTCTCAGGTCTCAACCACACCCCCTTCTCAAAGTCCCCCATCCCCCCATCTCTCAGATTCTTACAAGAGCTCAGGAACAAGGGCGTCCCTTTATTTCATTTCCAGTCTCTGAAACTGGTAGCCTCGGTGAGAAAAAGATCGTCTCCGGGGTACAGTCGATCTCTGTCGCGGATCCGGGACCTCAGGGCGTCAAGACTGCGCCGCCGCAGAGGGTTGGGCAGGGAGAGGAAAGGTCAGAAGCTGCCTCATCCTTCATCTGCTTCCTCCCACCCCATTCCCCTCTCCCCAACCCCTCGCTACCTCTGCTGTTCCCAAGAGGAAAATTCCCTCTCCCACCTTCTGAATACAAGGTAAAGCGACCTCCCCCCCCCCCNAAACCTCTCCTGTGGATTGCTACATTTAATAGAAACTTGACATTCAGAGAGGTTAAGTAAGAAGCCCAAGGTTGCACAGCTTGGAAGAGATGGGGCAACGATCTGAAAACTGGTCCATCTAACACCAAGGCCCTTGCACTTTCCACTGCACCATGTTGCCATGGTGTCAAACATAACCATTAATCATAGGGGGTTCAAATAATTTTCAATACAAGCACTGCTTGATTAAGATATTTATACAACTTAATATGGAGAAAGCACATCCAAAAGCTTGGGTGCTTTGTATCTTGAGAAAGTTCACACAGTGCAAGTGTACCATTCCAGAGCAGACCTAAATCTCTTGTGCTCTGTAAATAGGTGTTTCAAGAAGTTGCTTAAATTGCAACAGTGTAGCAATCTGTCCAAATCTTGTGGATAGAGTGGTAGGATTTCCAGGGGGTGTCTATTAGTGACAGGAGAGGACAAGCTATCAAATCTGAGGGGTCCAGTATCAAAGTTCTGACATCCAAAACCGTTATCTCACCAGTTCTTCTCACTCTGCCCCAGGCCTCTGAACATAGGAAAGCATTTACCCAGACCACTACCATAGAGGGTCTCAGCTAAATGTCCAACCACATCTGCACAGTGGCAGCACCTCAGAAAATGTAGACCAGCCCCTCTTTGCTGGTCTGGATTGACTGAGGTGACTGAGATCCCAGTGGCCCTTTGGGACCTATGTCACTGTGCAATCACAGTGCTGAGCACTTGGAAAATCTCTGTTGCATGTTTGACTGGACTGCTGTGGCATAGACCAGATCTAGAGCAAGAGAGGGAGGAGAGTGGAGTGCAGAGTCAGAAGGCAGGCTGGAAAACCCTGGGTGTCCAACTGGCAAAAGGAGGCTGGAGAGAAGTAGATCAGGCTGGTGGCTATTATGAATTTGTGCAATGAAGGGAGCACTAAAACAGCCTGGAGGCCAGGGCTCAAATGTCAGCTCTGCCACTCTCAGGACAATTTTATTCAACTCTGAGTGTGTTAGTGCCCTCATCTATAAATTGGACACAATCATAATAGTATCTATCACATTTGATTGTCATGAGGATCGAATGAAATCATGGATATGAAAGCACTGTGAAAACTCTCATGGTATATAGAAATATGAGGTTATATGTTTANCCCTGTGGCAGTGGGTTGCCATGGGCTACCGTGTGTAGCCAGCAGCCAGCGTGAGCGGCCAGCAGCCAGCGTGAGCGGCCAGCAGCCACAGTGAGCGACCGTCCAGAAGCCGGCAACTGATGAGCCTCTCCAGGGAAGAGCGCAATGATGGTGCCAACTTGGGCAAGTGAAGCGACGTCCTCCACAACTAGATTGAAGAACAAAACGACAGCAACTTGTCTGTTCCCCTTCCCCAATCCCCCAGCACTGTTCCCATCCCCCCAATTCCCCAATAAAAGTCTTAAAAAAAAAAGAGTGAGGGGAGGTAGGCATCCAGGCTAGTAACCAATTACTAAAGTATGAGTGCAAGGCTGGCTGCATCAGAATCATTTGGGGGAGCCTGCTAGAAATGCAGATTCCTGGGCCTGGCCTCTGAGGGATTCTGATTTAGGAATAGGGCTGGGGGTGTGATTTGGGATTTTGGAATTTCAACTGGCACTGCAGTTGATTCTGAGGTATAGAGAAGATGGTGAATCAGTAAATAGACCTGCCTCCAATGTATTTGTTCATAGCATATGTGTGGTGAAAAGTATCTCCAGAGCAGATGTTCCTACCTGGGTCCATGATCTTCCTGAAATTGTATGGAAAGAATTTGGACTCTGTAGAACACAGAATAATGGCCACCCAAATATATCAAGTCATAATTTCTGGAACCTGTAAATGTTGTTACCTTATAAGGTAAAAGAGTCTTTGCAAATGTCATTAAATTAAGGCTCTTGACTGGAGGGATTATCCTGGATTATCTGAATGGACCCTAAATCTAATCACAAGTGTCCTTATAAGAGAGAGGAAGAGGGAGAGCTGATGCAACCAGAAAAAAAGAGAACGTAGTGTCAAGACAGAGATAGAGATTGGAGAGATACAGCTACAAGCAAAAGAAAGCTGGTAGTCACAAGAAACTGGACAAGGCAAGGAAGAGAGTACAGCCTTGCCCACACCTTGAATTCAGCCCAGAGAAACGGATCTTCTGGCCTGAACTTCTGGCCTCCAGAACTCGGAGATAATAAATTTATCTTGTTTTCAGCCACCAAGTTTGTGGTGATTTGTTACTGCAGCCACAGGAAATTAATACAGACTGTATTTTTCTGAATCCATAGCTTTGTAGATTTCTAAATGGGTTGGTGGCCCAGTACTAGTTAAAAACCGCTCCCCTGCAGTCTTTCTTCATTAATATCTTACTCTCTCAATTTGTACTTGAGGAAGGAGTGTGAGAAATGAAGCACAGTTTGACTAGAGTACTGAACCATAGCTCTCTGCCATGAAACATAGCTCTTCCATTTCCTTGATCAAGGATAGGTTGCTAGGTGATTCTTCTGTAAGCTCTTGAAGGCACTTCACCTGTGCTAGCATTGGCATCACTGGCTGTAGAGAAGGAGCAAGTCCATGAAAATAGCATGCAGAGCTGTCCAAAGTGAATGGGTCATGAAGCCAGAGGTTCTATGTCAGCCTGAGCTGACATGATAAAGTACCACAGACTGGAGAGGGGCTTAAACAACAGGAATTAATTTGCTCACAGTTCTGGAAGCTAGAAGTCCAGTTCAAGGTGCTTTTTTCTGCTGCCCACTGAGACAAAAGAGCATGACGCACAGGCCTGCGTGGCCCGCAGGTTTGGTTTTTTTCCTGAGACCTCTCTCCTTGGCTTGCTGCCTCTTCACAGGGTCCTCCCTCTGTGCATCCAGTCCTGATATCCAAATTTCCTCTTCTTATAAGAACCTCAGTCAGATTGGATCAGGACCCACGCTAATGGCCTCATTTTCACTTAATCACCTCTTTAAAGGCCCTATTCCCAAATACAGTCACATTCTGAGGTACAGGGTTAGGGCTTCACATGTGAACTTTGGAGGGACATAATTCAGCCCACAACACTCTATTTTCCCTTACTTCTGGTTCTGGGAAAGCATGCTTCTTTCACTCATGTGGAGTGTAGCTAGGAGGTCCCTCTGGGGCTTTTTGGGGGTCAGAGTGGTGGTGTCATGCATTGCACAAGTGAACTGCCCAAGTACAAAGTTGTTGCTGTTGTTTGCTCTTGACTACTGATGCTTGGAAGTGAGGAAACAATCTGGTGCCCTTTGGCTGCCTTTGGGGTCGTTTTTACCTTGCCAAAGTACTTATTTCATCTACTCCTTTCTGCTTTCTTATTTCCAACCCCAATGCTTAGCACTCCTTAGAGTAGACAACCCAAACTTGGGAACGAAGCACTTTTCATCTCAGGATTGTGGATAGAACAGTGGGATGTGGTGGTGGTGGTGGTGGAAGAGGGTGTAGGGTGGTAGAGCTAGAGAGAAGGCAGGTTGGTCACTTTGCAGAGTCAGGGGTGATGCTGGCAGGAGCCTATGGGTTACCTTTAGAATCTTCCTTCGGCTCCTCAGCACTATGACATCTGACCCTGGCCTCTAAGCAGATTCTTGTTCTGAATTTATATGGCTTCATCACCAAATCAGGTGATCTGCAGTTGGACCTGGTGGCATAAAAAAATACAAAGACTAGACATTAGATCTCTGACAAAAATGCTGAAAGGAAATGGATTGTGTAGCAGGTACCTGGGTTGGGTCATTAGAACAAAGAGAGGGCCTCTCCATGCAGGGCTGGGAGGAGCATTTTCTAAACTGGCTCTAGTTGGATATCAAGCATCCCTGATATCTAGTCTCATGTTTTGGGGTGTTGGGGGACACCTCTGATTGCAAAGATTCAGGCCCTGGTGGCTTTAAAGAGGCCACATTTTATTTTCCAGTTGCAAAAGCATAAACCTTAAAAACCTAAAGGTTAAAGCTAAAGCTTTCCGTTGAAACAAAAATAGCTACCTTTGGCTGCCTGCCTCCTTTGTGCCAAGAATTTTTCATCCATTATCTCATCATTTAAGTGTCTCTAGCAACCCTATTAAGATAGACATCATTTTCCCACTGAAAGAGCTGAGGACATGCAGCCACTTCACACTAGGGTTTTGGCTCATTGGAAGTCAAAGCCCAGATGAGGATGCTTATGGGAGACCCTGCCCACACTAAGCTGGGGTTCCAAGGGTGGAATCTTTCGAGAAAATACTCAACAAGAGGGTAAAATAAAGACATTTTTAGACAAACAAATACTAGGAGAGTTTGTCACCAGTCGACTGAACTAATGGAAACTCTAAAGGATGTACTTTAGGAGGAAATGATCTTAGAAGAATGAACTGCCAGAAGGAATGAAGAGCAAGGAAAATAATAGTACGTGGGCAATGTCAGTCAACATCGATGGAAGAAAGAATCTTTAAGAAGTCTATCCTGTTTTTTAAAAATAAACTTTTAAGGACTGTACAATAAGAAAAGAAGTCAGGAAGGGCATACATGAAGTTGAACTTTTCTAAGGGGCTTGTATCATATTGGAATTGATTTAGGTATTTATTAAATTTATACTTTGATAAGGTAAATCTGTATGTAGTAATTAATAGGATGTAGCTATTAAAATAATAGAATCAGGATATAAAATTCCAAACTAGTAGAGAGGGGAAATAATTGAATACTTTTTAAAAATATTCAATTAAAAAAAAAACTCAAGAAAGAAGAGGTGAAAGAAACATAGGTAGGACCAACACAAGCAAAAAACAAAATGATAGCTTGAAACCCAACCATATCAATAATTTTATTAAATGTTTATGAGCTTCATGCTCAAATTAAAAAAACAAATATTATCAAATGGGATTAATAAATACACCTCTATGCTGTTTAAGAGGGAAATATCTAAAATATAAGGATACAGTTAGGTTGCCAGTATAAAGATGGAGAGAGATAAATCACACAAATAATATATAAGTGACCGAAAACTTGTATAGCTATATTCATATCTGACAAAATACACTTAAAAGCAAAAAGCATTATTAGAGATAGAGAATGTTATTTCATATGATAAAAGGTTCAATTCACCAGGAATGACTTTCTATTTATAACATGACCTCAAAATATATAAAAGAAAATTAACTTACTAAAAGGAGAAACAGATAAATATATAATCAGAGTAGGAGGTCTTACCACACTTCTCTCAGTAGCTGATCAAGGAGACAAAAAAAGTCTCTAAGGATACAGAAGTTTTGAACATTATGATCAATAACTTGAGCTAACAGCCAATGCATAGAACACTGCAACCATCAACTATAGAATACACATACAAAATGTTTTTAAAATTTGACCATATATTAAGCCAAAAGCAAGTCTTAACATTTTTTTAAAAGATTTTATTGGGGAATTGGGGAAGGGGAACAGCCAAGTTGTTGTCCTTCAATCTTAGTTGTGGAGGGCACAGCTAGCTCAGCTTCAAGTCCAGTCGCCATCCAGCCGCCCATCGGCAGCTCGCAGCAGTTCAGCTCAAGGTGCTGTGTTCAATCTTCGTTGTGGGTGAGCACAGCCCACCATCCCATGCGGGAGTCTAACCAGAAACTTTGTTGTTAGGAGCACGTGCTCTCACCAGCTGAGCCATCCTGCCACCTGTTGGAGCTCAGTGGCAGCTCAGTTCGGGTGCAGCTCACTGGCCCTTGTAGGAACCAAACCGGCGACCCTGTTGCTCAGAGCTCACAAGCTCAACCAACTGAAAGACAACTGGAAAATTTCTGTATGTTTTAAAACTAAGACACACTCTCTGAAATAACTGATGGGTCAAAGAAAAATGATGGTGGAAATTCACTCAATCAAAACTTGTGTGAGGCAGCTAAAGCAGTACTTAGAAAGAAAAATTATCTCTCATCAATGATGAAAACCCGAAAGTTAATGAGTTAAGCATTCATCTCAAGATTTGGGGGGAAAAAAACAAACCAAAAAGATAGATGCAACAAAATTAGGAAAACATGAAATCATAAAGATAAGAACAGAAATTAATGAAATAGAAAGCAATAAATATAACAAGTCAATAATGTCCTCTCTTGACACTTCTTTTCAACATTGTACTGGGGACTCTGGCCAGAGAAACTAGGCAAGAAGAAGAAATAAATGTCATCCAAATTGGAAACAAAGAAAGAAGTAAAACTATATCTATTTGTAGATGACATGATTTTGTATATAGGAAATCCCTAAAAAAAACTACTAGAGTGAATAGATTAGTTCAGCATGATTTTAACATGCATGATCGATATACAAGAATCCTATTATTTTCCGATAGATTAGCAATGAACAATCCAAAAATGAAATTAAGAAAACAATTCCATTTCCAGAAAAGTATTTATGAACAAATTTTTAAAAAGATGTGCAATACTCTACACTGAAAACCACAAAACATTGTTGAAAGAAATTAAACATCCAAATAAATGGAAAGCTATTTAATCTTCCTGCTTTGAAAGACTTAATATTGCCAAGGTGGTATTCTATAGATTTATTTTATGGCTTCACTGTAACCCCTATCATAATCCCAGCTGGTTGCTTGGTAGAAATTGACAAGCTGATGTAAAATTCATATGGAAATGCAGAGGACCCAGAATACCCAAAACAATTTTGAAAAAGAAGGACAAAGTTTGAAGATGCAACACTTTCCAATTTCAAAACTTATAAGAAGCTACAGAATCAAGACTGTGTGTTACTGGCATGAGAATAGACATACAGATCAGGACAGAATAAAATTAAGAGTCCAAAAATAAACCCATATATTTATGGTCAATCAATTTTCAACAAGGGTAACAAGACCATTCAATGGGGAAAAAGAATAGTCTATGCAACAAATTATACAGGGACAGCTGTATATCCACGTACAAAATAATGATGTTGGACCTCTACCTCACACCATGAACAAAAATTAGCACAACATAGATCATAGATGTAAATATAAGAGCTAAAATTGCAATCCTCTTAGAAGAAATCATAGAAGTAAATATTTGTAACCTTGAGTTAGGCAAAATCTTATATGACAGCAAAACACAAGCAACAAAAGAAAACATAGATAAATTAGACTTAATCAAAGTTTAATACTTTTGTGCATCAAAGAACACTGTCAGGAAAGTTAAAAGACAATCCACAGAATGAGAGAAAATATGTGCAAATCACATACCTGATAAGGGACTTGTACATAGGTTATATAAAGTACATTACAACTCAAAAATAAAAAGACAGCCCATTTTAAAAATAGGCAAAGGACCTGAATAGACATTTCTCCAGGAAAGATATGCAAATTGATAATTAACACATGAAAAGATGCTCAACATCATTAGCCATCAGGGAAATGCAAATCAAAACTACAATGAGATACTACTTTATACCTACTAAGACATCTATAATAAAAAAAAAGAGACAATAGCAAGTGTCAGCAAGGATATGGAGAAATTGGAATCCTCAAATATTGCTGGTGGGAATGTAAAGTTGTGCAGATGCTTTGGAAAACAGTCTGGTATGTTCTCAAAAGTTTAAGTACAGAATTAATATATCATTCGACAATTCCGCTGCTAGTTGGAGAAATAAAGAGAAATAAAAACCCAAGAGAAGTAAAAATGTATGTCCATACAAAAACTTGTACACGAATGTTCATAGCAGCATTATTAGAAATAGCCAAAAAGTGGAAAGAACACAAATGTCCATCAACTGATGGATGGATAACAGGAATGAAGTACTGATGCATGCTACAACGTGGATGAACCTTGGAAACGTTATGCCACATGAAAGAAGCCGGTCACAAAAGACCACATATTGTATGCTTCTGTTTAAATGAAATGTTTAGAATAGTCAAATCTGTAGAGACAGAAAGTATATTAATGGTTGCTCGGGGCTGGGAAAAAGGAAATGACTTTTAATGGATTCAAGGTTTCTTTCTGAGGTGATGAAAATGTTCTAAAATTNCCCACCCATTATATTTCCCCCGGAAAATCGTCAGCCTACCAGCTCTGCAATCAGCTGCACAGAATTCAAGTTCGGATTCGGCTTTGACGGCCTGCCACCGAGAAAGGGACTAGGAGTTGGACATGCACACCCACATATTCCTCTCCAGGAAGAGATGAGATGCAAAGGGGGTTCAAGGCAGACAGCCAGCGATTCTCTCCCCCCGCTGCTTGCCTCCCCCCCCCGAAAACGCCCCCCTTTCAATCCAGGCAAATCCTACCCACTGGGCACCATCCAGTGGCACCCCCACCTCCTCCCTCAGCGCAGCCGGGCCATGGGAGTTCTCCTAGCCCAGCCTCGCAGTTATCGATTTTCCAAGCAGGAAGCCGCTGAGTCCTAATGGGGCTTCCTCCTCCTCTCTCCGCGCCGGGCAATCGCGCCCCCCTTTCTTTACCTGTGCGCGGCCGGTGAGCAGCGGACGTTCAGGTGTGACAGCTGTGGATGCCGCCTTCGGTCTCTGCGGCCCTGCAGTGGGAAAGGACGGAACTCCCTCGCCGCTCAGCGACCCGGGGCTGCCCCACGGAGCTGTTCCGCACGTCTGTCCAGCGAGGGGGAGCGGAGAAGAGGCTGCACGGTTCCCAAGGCAGCCGCGGCTGCTTTCGTCCTCTGCCCACTGTGATGAAAGGGCATGACGCGCGGCCCAGAGCGGCCAATCAGCGAGGCGGCGGGTGGAGTGGGGGCGAAGGGGACGGGTTCTCCGCGGAGCCTCCGGCCCTACACAAATTATACCCGAGGCGGAGGCGGGGTGGGGGGGAGGCACAGGTCAGCCAGACTTCAAGAGTTTGCAGCTCTTCCCTTCTCTCTGTATCCCTTGGCTCAACTCTGCACCTTGAGGCCGGGTGCATTAAACACGAGGTGGAATAGAAGGTAAATAAACAATAAAAGTACGTGAGTACTTCACCTTTGTATAGGAGAAAGTGAGAAAAAATGAACATTAGCGCGCTTTCTTTGTGCAAATAGGATTGCACAAACATCTACTCTTTTACTGTGAAGGAGGTGGCAGCATGTCCATTTAAGAGTGAGCGGAGGGCCGGCCGAGTGGCGCGATGGTTAAGAACTCGCTTGGGACGCCAGAGGGCCCAGGTTCGGATCCCACATATGAGGGCCAGTGAACACTGCCCTCCACAGCTAAGATGCTGAACAACAGCTCAACCTGGAGCTGGGCTGCCGTGAGTCGCTGGCGACGGCATAGGCTGCAGTCCCT
>NW_017731858.1:403278-427674 GCF_001890085.2 Hipposideros armiger | reverse complement strand
TGTTGTTAAGAGCATGCACTCTCACCAGCCCAGCTTGGGAGCAGCTCACTGCCCATGTGGGAATTGAACTGCTGACCCCGTTGCTCAGAGCTCATGCTCTAACCAACTGAGCCACTCGTAATTTTTCTTAATGTAATATATTTTTATGCTTGGATGTTTTTTATTAATCCCCCTATAATTTCTGTTACAGAAATGTGTATGCAATGATAAATTATAAGATATTTTTCTTGTACCTTTAAGGATCTGAGCGTTAAAATTTTTTTTGATTTAAGAAATTATCATTAAATGACTCTTTTAAATAGTAATTTAAATATTACTAATTTTTGTTAAATCTAATTACTATATATTGGTTACTACTACATTACTATTGATCAAAAATAAATATATTGCAAATATTTATAATTAAATGTAAATACAGAAAATTTTATTGGAAATGAATCTTTTCATGAAATAAATGGAAAAAGGTTTTTTCATTTAGGTCATGTATCCAGATATGAATATGCTCATTGCTAAAATTAAACAGGTCTTGTTGCAAATTAGCAACAAAATAAAAAGAATGAGGCCAGTAGTAGTAAAAAAAAATATCGTTCTATACTAGAAAGAAAATTTAAAATGAAAGAAAGAAAACAAAACAGTATTTCAAGGATTCAAGAAAATTAGTACTTTCTTATCTAGTTATATCTATTCCTTTCCAGAAAGGGCAGTCTAATTTGGAGTTATTTTCAGTTTTCTATTTCTATGTTTCTTGATTTTTTTATTGTTGTTGCTGTAATTATTTTTTTAATTTAAGACACATACTTTTCACTTTGACATGCCATCTCAGGATTAAAAATTCTCCTACGAACTGTATGTGTAAAGCTGTTGAATCTCCCTACTGCATTACCATCCTAGAAATCCTAGAAGACAGAGGAACCAGGAGGTGTTTTTTGTTTGTTTGTTTGTTTGTTTTACCACTCTTTCTTTTCTCAGCCTTGTGGGTTTCGTTGTTTTTCAGAGCAGTTAACTCCTAGGTAATTCCTATTAATCTTTTAAATTTCAACTTAAATGTCACATCCTCAGAAAACTTTTTGCTTTCAAGAGTAGGTCAGATTCCCCTCTTAACCTGCTCACACTGCATCATAACCTTTCTTTCATAGCAATGATCACATTTTATATGATTGGTTTTCTGTCTTTACAGTTAGACTGTAATGCAACTTTTTGAGGGGCCTTATCTTTTTTTGCTCCCCAAAGTATCCTCAGTACCTAGCACACTGTTGCCACTCAAGAAAGGTTTATTGAATGACTGAACAAAAAGGTGAAGATCCAGTTCCACTCCAGAAATGGAGGCTGGCAAAGAAAACATCAGTGAGTAAGTGGTGCTTCTGGAGGCAAAAAGTAGGATATTCTAGTATCAAAAGTCAGGACCAGCCAGTGACTCAGTCAAAACAAAGGATTTGGTGGGTCCAGCAGAAAGTTGCAATTCTGGATAGAACCTTGCTTAGTATCTACAGGTCAGCAGGAGCAGCATGAAAGATCTCAATTCAGTGCTAGGATGCCGTAGCTGACCAGAAGTAGCCTGCTGTTCAGGGTTAAACCCTTCTTGAGAAAGAAGCTACTACAGAACATGTGCCCTTCATGGTTTTCTTCACTGGGACCAGAGAAATAAAGCTAGGCTAAAAAGTGTTCGAAGAAGACCTATAAAAGGGTTTTGAGGGCCGGCTGAGTGGCACGTTGGTTAAGAGCTGGCTTGGGACACCAGAGGGCCCCGGTTCAGATCCCACATATGAGGACCAGTGACATTGCTCTCTACAGCTAAGATGCTGAACAACAGCTCAACCTGGAGCTGGGCTGCCATGATTCGCAGGCGAGGGCGTAGGCTGCAGCCCCTGCTGCAGTAGGTTGCCATGGGCTACCGTGTGTAGCCAGCAACCAGAGTGAGAGGCCAGCAGCTGCCGTGAGTGGCCGTCCAGAAGCCGGCGACTGATCTNGCAATGATGGTGCCAACTTGGGCCAGTGAAGCAACGTCCTCCACAACTAGACTGAAGAACAAAACGACAGCAACTTGTCTGTTCCCCTTCCCCCTTCCCCCAATTCCTCAGCGCTCTTCCTATCCCCCAATTCCCCAATAAAAATTTTTTAAAAAAAGGGTTTTGAGATGAGGGGTCTTCCTGGCTCCAAAATAATGTTCCCTCTTGCTATGTGGATTGCCCAATGTTACCATTACAATTGTTACATGTAGCCCCCAGGTGGCAGCAGTGTGTTACTCTTGAGCTGCAAATTCCTGATAAGTGCTTTGCCTTGACAACATCTAGCTTGCCATCTCTTGACTGACCCATAGGCTTAGATCTAGGGTGTCTTCACCCTGTGCCAAAAAGGCTTTTAAAGACTCCATTGGTATTTTCCTGACACTGACTCTTGAAGTTGCTCTCTTCTCTTCGCCACCCTTGAGTGCCTTCCAATCCTGTTAGAAATCATGACCCAATGGTTCCCTCCAACAATCCAGTCAACATGTCCAAAATGGAATTCATATTTCTCACCTATCCCATCCCCTACTCCTCACTCAAGCCTTCACTTCTCTATATTATCAAGAACATTTCCCATCCATTCAAGTCATGGTGAAGCCACCTCTAAAATATTTCAGATCTGCATCCTTCTCTTCAATTTGTTTGGCACAGGAGATCCTCCTGACTAAGCTCCTAACTCATCTGCTTATCTCCAACATTTTCCTCCCACAGTGCACTCTGCCACCATGATCTGTGCTTTTACTCAAACTCCACCAAGGACAAGAATGCCCCCATTTGTTAATCTGTTCAGGTTTGACTTATACTTCAAAGTGCAAATCTGCTGGTAGCTTCTTCAAGAAATTTTTCTGGGTCTTCTTTCAGCCCCAGCACCCCCATCATTCATTCCACTGCCGATCTACAGCACTTTATTAAGACCTTCTTTTACAGCTCTAATTTTTAACATTCTGCCTTGCAGATTATTCATTATTTATACACATGAACATCTCCCTCCGTCCCTTAGCCCAGATGTCAACTGTGTGGCACAAATGCTTCGAGTCATCCCCCCCCCCAGCATTCATTGAGAGACATCAGTAATAGACCTTAGCTATCTTCCTACTGAGACCAAATTCAATCTCAAAATCCTCGAAACAGTACTCCAGGCAGACCTGGTTCAGAAGATGAAATTCGTTTTCCATCCCTGCCCTGGGCTATAAAAAAAAATTAAGACAGAAAGCATGTCCTATTCTTCCTTGAATCCATCACAGCATCTTGCACATAATCTATCCTCATGTAAAGGCTTCTTCTTTTTTTTAAAGATTTTATTGGGGAATTGAGGAAGGGGAACAGTCAAGTTGTCCAATCTTAGTTGTGGAGGGCGCAGCTAGCTCAGCTCCAAATCCAGTTGTCATCCAGCCGCCTGTTGGCAACTTGCACCGGCTCAGCTCAAGGTGCCATGTTCAATCTTAGTTGCATGGGGCACAGCCCACCATCCCATGTGGGAGTTGAACTGGAAACTTTGTTGCCAAGAATGCATGCTTTAACCACCGAGCCATCCAGCAGCCCTTAGTCAGCTCAGGGCAGCTCAGGGCAGCTCAGCTCAAGGTGCCCTGTTCAATCTTAGTTGCAGGTGGGTGTAGCCCACCATCCCATGCAGGAGTCCAATCGCAACCTTGTTGTTTGGAGCACGTGATCTCACCAACTGAGCCATCCTGCCACCTGTTGGCAGCTCAGTGGCAGCTCAGCTCGGGCACAGCTCAGTGGCAGCTCTGCTCGGGCGCAGCTCACTGGCCCATGTGGGAATCAAACCGGCGACCCTGTTGCTCAGAGCTCGTGCTCTTAACCAACTGAGCCACTCGGCCAGCCCTGTGAAGGCTCCTTGAATGAATAAATTAAAAGGTATCGTGAAGCAGAGCAGACCATGACGCAGGAATGCTGCCCCCAGACTCCGATATAGCTACTATGTCCTGCTGCTGATAGTTACATGGTGTATACCAATATTTTCCAATACTATTTAAGGCAGCAACTTGCCAAAAGCTGCATAACTAAGTGGGCACTCAGCGGGTTTAAAGAGCACATACTTAACCACACATAATTTTTCTCAACCTAACATTCAGAGTCATAAGCCTGTTTTTCCACCCTGCTTTCAAATTTTCAATTCATTAAAAAATATAAAAGCATTACACCATTTTGGTTTTAATTAATCCATGCTGAAGTGCTCTTTCAATATCACATTTCCAACATGCTTATGTTGGTCCTTATCCTGAGGGGGAAAAATGATACAACTATTGCCATTTGCAAAAACATTCCTAGACATATTAAACATTGGCATTTGGTTGTGTGTATGAATGTATGTGTGTGCACAGGGGTTTATTTTTCCAAGGAAAATTATGTGTTAGTTGTGTAAGAATTTTCAAATTTCAAGGCCAAACTTGCTTTCACTTCTTTCACAGATGTCTTACTGTTCTTATAAACAATTTCCAGAGTCCAATGAAATACTAAACTAATGTTTAGTCACAGCAATCTGGAAGAGGGGAAAAAGGTACTTTGTGGTAACAGGGCCCTATTGATTACTAGATGCCAACATAGTATGGTTTTGAGGGCTAAATAAGTGTTTGTTCCCAAATATTTTCCCCTTTATATCACAAAGCATCAGTATTCAAAATTCTACCATAAGCCTTGTTAGATCCTGATTCAAACAAATTGTAGAAAAAAAATATGAGACCATTGGGGAAATGTGAACACTGGATGTTTGCTAACATTGAGTAATTTTTAAAAGTATGATAAATGGTATTGCAGTTACTTTTTAATAAAAATGGACCTCAGTTTTTAGACATATTATAGATGAAATGATACAGTATCTGGGATTTGCTTCAAAGTCATTCATTGTTTGGGGTTTAGAGAATGGGTAGAGATATAATTGAAAAAAGATTGACCACGCTGATAAATGTTGAAGCTGGATGATGGGTAAATGGTCTGTCATTCATTGTAACAGTCTCTCTACTTTTATGTCTGAACTTTTCTCCAACAAAAATTTTCCAAAATTTCCAATTTTCCACGAAAGTGGCAGAGTGGTTTTGGGGAGGCTCCTTGTAATATGAATCTTATCCAGGAGTAATAACCCACAAACATCTTAGCCTTCCTTGACCACAATAGCAAGGATGAACTGATCAAATGTCTCAGGGGAGGCAGAGGCCAAAAGGAAGAGGAAATGAGGCAGGTCAAGTCTTAGAAGAGAGGAAGTTCCAAAAGCCCTGGAACATGGAATTTTGCCAGAGTGGACAAGCCACTGTCAGCCACTGAAAGAGAGCATTTTGGAGTGGCAGCAGCTGGAGAGAGGATGCTAAAAGAAAGTAGTAGACTCCGAAGGGGGAAGGTATCTTGCACATGCGTGTTGTTGGGGGCTAGTGGGATGTAGCTTAGACTGGCAAAGCTGTAAAACAAACTCACCTTTTACCAAGAGCTATCTGTGTCTCCCCTCTAGTGACTTTGGAAACATCATGACGATATGACATTTAGATTTCATTCTTAGTCCAATTATCAGTCAAACAATAACTCATAAATCATTTTCTGTTTTTGTCTATATTTTCAAATCTACAAGTCTTGGACCAGCAGCTTTTCTTTATCTGCTTCCATTATTTTTCTAAAAACAATCAAAAGTTACCATTTTAATGATTGTGAATGTTAGACCTAAAAGGGCCCCTGGAAATCATGTACTCCTTTTTCCACAGGTGAGAAAACTGAAAGTAGGAGAATGGAATTGACTTGCCCAGCATTGCACAGTGCTGGCACATGGTAGGCACTTAAGAAATGCCTGTTGAATCCAGGATTGATAAATACTGGTATGACCTTATCAAGAAATTACAACTGGTATCTGGTGTGATTGGTTGGTGCCCATGTAATATAGTATTAATATCACTCCTGGTTGGAAAAAAATGAACAAATAAATACGAGTAAATAGAGAAAAGAAAGATTTGTTTTTACTTAGGGACCTTCTTCCTCTGTAATTCTAGCTCTGGTCTCCATTGGGACCCTACTTGCACAGACACCAGCTCTTGGCTGTGAAGCTCACAGCTAACCCAGGCCTCTTTCAGGGGCTGAGGTTTATCAGTTGTCTGTTAACCTTCTCAGTGGCCCCAGGTACTGGCCAGACTTATTTTGAGCTGCATGGCAGAATGTACATTAATTCTCATACGTTAAAGATTTGCACTGCACTCCCATCCTCAGAAAATGGTTAATTTGGGCTCCAAACTTCCTATTTTACTGCCAAGGAGCAGCTTCCAGCATTATTTTTCCAGTTTTTATCTAGCCCGGGGATGAGGGGAAATAGCAGATCTGTGTTTGTTTGTTTCCAGACAACTTAAAAAGTAATAATAATAATAATAATAATTATTATTATTATTGTTATTATAAAAAGAAAAGAAAAAAACCTACTTTTAATTTTAGGCATTTTAGAAGCATAAGTAAAAGAGCTGAGATTGAAATTCTAACATTCTAATATTGCTAACTAGATTTATACCATAGCATTTTTTCTAAAAACAGTGCAATTGCAAACTGTCATTCCATTACAAATTTAGTACAATGAAGGTTAACAGTATAATATGATATTGTAAAAGCCAGATATATTGCTGCCACCAAGATTGTCATTTTCACATAAGAAAAAAGAAGGAATTGATGCCAGCATAATGGTGTGTGCAATCACAGCTACCATTTATTGACGTTGGCTTTACATGGAAGTTGACTTTCATTGATATCATGGAATAACCCTATGAAGCAGGTCATTCTATCGCCATTTACAGATCAGAACAGATAATGTCAAGGAAGCCCCCCAACAAGTAGCACCAAAAGACAATTAAATGGAACATGAGAGAAAGACATGAGAATTAGAGAATCAGTCCAGGATATCCAATATTCAACTAATAGGAGTTACAGAATTAGAGAAAATAGAAAGGAAAATATTCTGTCAGAAATAATATATTTCGAAAATGAAAGATGAATTTTCAGTCTGAAAGGGCCCTCCAAAGCTCAGCCCAGTATATGGAAGAAGATGCATAAGAAGGCACATCACTGTTAAATTTTAAAACACTAGAGAACAAAAGAAAACTCTTAAAACTTGCAGAGAAAAAGATTACACACAGAAAGCTGGAAATCAATAGGGAATCACAATTTTAAAAGCAACACAAGAAGTAAGAACATGTTGGAATAATGTCTTCAAAATTCTGAAAGGAAATTGTTTCTAGTTAGGAGTTCTTCACCTAGTGAAAGCTTTAATCATATATGAAGATATATTCAGACTCAGAGGATTTTATTAAAATTACCTCCCATCAATCTTTCCAAGAAAGCTAGTGCAGGGTGTGGTCCAGGAAAACTAGGGCATTAAAACAAGAAAGAGAAAAACTTTAGATCTAGGAAAGAGAATCTAATACAGAAGACTAGCAAGGGGAATTCTCAGGATGACAGCTGAGGGGCAGGTCTAGAGGGCAACCATTCCAGAATGCATCAGAAGGGCAGTAAACTCCATGAGGATCATCTCCAAGATAAAGAAATGGAGTTCATAGATTACCTAATATATTTGACCATACTGAGTGGAGTTTTATGGTTCTGTCAGGAAGGCTGGGGCTGAACTCATGACAGGTATACAGAAGAACAAATCAAACCAAAAAAGAGACAATTTGGAAAAAACAAAATGAAAGAAATATAATTAATGGTACCCGACATTCGTCAACTGTGAGCAATAATTATGATATAATGCAAATACTGATTTTTAAAAGATTTTTATTAAAAGATAGCTAATACACAATATTATATTAGTTTCAGGTATACACCATAATTATTCAACACTGATATAACTAAAGAAGTGGTCACCATGATAAGCTCAACAACCATCTGACACCGTAATGTGGTATCACAATGTTATTCACTATATTCCCTATGCTGTACATTACATCCCCAAGGCTTATTTGTTTTATACCTGGAAATTTGAACCTTTTATTTCCCTTCACATTTCCCCTCCTTTTTAATTTTTCAATTACAGTTGACATTCAAATTTATTTATTTATTTATTTTATTTTTTATTTTTAATTTTTTTTTAAGATTTTTATTGGGGAATTGGGGGGATGGGAACAGTGCTGGGGAACTGGGGGAAGGGGAACATACAAGTTGCTGTCATTTTTGTTCTTCAATCTAGTTGTGGAGGATGTTGCTTCACTGGCCCAAGTTGGCACCGTCATTGCGCTCTTCCTGGGCGAGGCAGATCAGTCGCCGGCTTCTGGATGGCCGCTCACTGCGGCTGCTGGCCGCTCACGGTGGCTGCTGGCTACACATGGTAACCCATGGCAACCCACTGCAGCAGGGACTGCAGCCTACGCCTTCACCGGCGACTCACGGCAGCCCAGCTCCAGGTTGAGCTGTTGTTCAGCATCTTAGCTGTGGAGGGCAGTGTCACTGGCCCTCATATGTGGGATCCGAACCAGGGCCCTCTGGCATCCCAAGCGAGTTCTTAACCATCACGCCACTCGGCCGGCCCGACATTCAAATTTATTTTAATTTCAGGTGTACAGCATAGTGATTAGACTTTATATAATTTAAGAATTGATCCCCCTGACTAGCCTAGTACTCACCTGGTACTATACATAATTATTATCATATTATTGAATGTATTCTTTATGCTTTACTTTACATTCTGACGACTATTTTATAACTACCAATTTGTACTTCTTAATCCCTTCACCTTTTTCACCCTGCCCCCACCCCTCCCATCTATCAACCCAACAAATCTAGTATCCATCTGACACCACACATAGTTATTATAATATTATTGACTATATCCCTTATGCTATAGTCTGCATCTCCATGACTACTTCATAACAACCAATTTGTACTTCTTAATCCCTTCCCTTTTTTCACCCACTCTTCAACCCCCTCCCATCTGGCAATGATGAAAATGTCTCTGTATCTATGAGTGTGTTTCTGTTTTGTTTGTTTGTTTGTTCTTTAGATTCCATATGTAAGCAAAATCACATTGCATCTGTCATTCTCTATCTGACATACTCCACGCAGCACAATACCTTCCAGGTCCATCCATGCCACCGCAGATGGCAAGAACACATTCCCTGCTATGGCCAAGCAATATTCCATTGTATATATGTGCCACATCTTCTTAATTCATTCTTCCATCAACAAACACACAAGCTGCCTCCACATCTTGGCCATTGTAATCAATGCTGCAATGAACATATGGATGCACATGTCTCCTCGAAGTAGCGTTTTGGGTTTCTTCTGATAAATACTCAGAAATGAGATTACTGGGTCCTTCTTTGTCTCTTGTTATAGCCTTTGTTTTAAAGTCTATTTTTTCTGGTATAAATATTGCTACCCCAGCTTTTTCATTTGTTTGTTTCCATTTTCATGAAATATCTTTTTCCATCCAATTACCTACAATCTGTGTGTGTCTTTTGATGTCAAGTGTCTGTTGTGGGCAGCACATGTAAGTGTCTTGTTTTCTTATCCATTCAGCCACCCTATCTTTCGACTGGAACATTTAATCAATTTACATTTAAAGTAATTGTTGATAGATATGTAGTTGTCTATCTACATAAAAATAGATATTAAAAATGTAATTTTTTAATCTTTTTTTTAAAGATTTTTATTGGGGAAATTGGGGGATGGGAACAGCGCTGGGGAATTGGGGGAAGGGAAACAGACAAGTTGCTGTCGTTTTGTTCTTCAGTCTAGTTGTGGAGGACGTTGCTTCACTGGCCCAAGTTGGCACCATCATTGCGCTCTTCCTGGGCAAGGCAGATCAGTTGCTGGCTTCTGGACGGTCGCTCACTGCGGCTGCTGGCTACATACGTTAGCCCATGGCAACCCACTGCCACAGGGGCTGCAGCCCACACCGTTGCCGGCGACTCATGGCAGCCCAGCTCCAGGTTGAGCTGTTGTTCAGCATCTTAGCTGTAGAGGGCAGTGTCACTGGCCCTCATATGTGAGATCTGAGCCGGGGCCCTCTGGCGTCCCAAACCAGCTCCCAACCATTGCGCCACTCGACCGGCCCTAATCTTTTTTTTTTTTTCATCTTAAAGGAAGTCCCTCTAGGATTTGTTGTAATACTGGTATGGTGGTGATGAACTCCTTTAGCTTTTCCTTGTCTGAAAAGCTATTTTTTTTTTTTTAGCTGAGCCATCCTGCTACCTGTTGGCAGCTCAGCGGCTGCTCAGCTCGGGCTGGGAATCGAGCCGCTGTTGCTCAGAGCTCAAACTTTTGAGCGAGCTCTTAACCAACTGAGCCACTCGGCCGGCCCTGAAAAGCTCTTTTATAAAATTTTTTATTGAATTTATTGGGGTGACACAGGATAGTAAAATTATATTGGTTTCAAGTGTAGATTTCTATAATACATGATCTATACATAGCATTGTGTGTTCACCACCCAGAGTCAGTTCTACTTACATCACCATACATTTGACCCTCATTACCCTCTTTTACTACCCCGCTTACCCTCTGGTAACCACTAAACTGTTATCTGAGTCTGAGTTTTTGTTTCTTTGTCTTGTTTGTTGTTTTCAGTTTTATATCCCACGTATGAAGGAAATCATCTAGTTCTCAACTTTTTTCTGTCTGACTTATTTCGCTTAGCATGATAATGTCAAGATTCATCCATGTTGTCACAAATGGCAGTGTTTCAACTTTTCTTATGGCTGAGTAATATTCCATTGTATGTATGTATCACATCTTTTTATTAATTTGAGCCTTTTATTCCCTTCACTTTTTTTCTCCCTTTTTAAAACTTTCAGTTACCATTCACATTCAATATTATTTTCTATGAATTTCAGGTGTACAGCATAGTAATTAGGTATTTCTGTAATTTAAGATGTGATTCCCCCCAACTAGTCTAGTACCCACGTGGTACTATACATAATTATTATATTATTGAATGCATTCTTTATGCTTTACATTATATCCCCATGATTATTTTGTAACTACCAATTTGTACTTCTTAATCCCTTCACCTTTTTCACCCTGCTCCCAACCCCTCCCCTCTATCACCCCAACAAATCTAGTACCCATGTGACACCATACATAGTTATTACAATATTATTGACTATATTCCTTATGCTGTAGCCTACATCACCATGACTACTTTGTAACAACCAATTTGTATTTCTTGGTTTTTTTTAAGTGGTGAAGGAACAGTTTATTAGAAGAGATAGTACACTTCAAGAAATAGAAGTGGGCCTGAGCAGTAGAGAATGGCTCAAGGGCCCAATATGTACTTCTTAATCCCTTCCCTTTTCCACCCACCCCCAAAGTCCCTCCCATCTGGCAACCATCAAAATGCCTCTGTATCTATGAGCTTGTTTCTGTTTTGTTTGATTATTTTTGTCCTTTAGATTCCATATATAAGCGAAATCATATTGCATCCATCTTTCTCTGTCTGACATGCTCCACCCAGCAGAAAATTCTCCAGGTCCATCCATGACACCACAAATGGCTAAACCCCATTCCCTTCCTTGGCCGAGCAGTATTCCATTGTATATGTGTACCACCTACTCTTTATCCATTCATCCATTGATGAACACCCAAGCTGCCTCAACATCTTGACCATTGTAAACAATTCTGCAATGAACATATGGATGCACAGGTCTTCTCGAAGAAGTGTTTTAGGTTTCTTCGGAGAAATACTGGGTTGTCAGAAAAGTCTTGATGCATCTTTGCATCAGATGGCACTAGTTCATTTGCATCTATGTTATTGCAATATCATTAGACAGCTGACAGTTCTAGCATCATTCTAAGAAAAATTGAGCAATTTGGTTGAGTTTTGGAGATTTTACAATTTGAAGGTGGAAGACCAAGCTGTGCATTTGTGCCATATTTTACTGTTTCACTTCCATAAAGGGAAGAATGCACATCAAGCTTGTGAAAAGTTGCATAAAGTTTACAGTGACAATGTTCTACAATAATGTCAGTGCCAATGATGGTTCATGAAATTCCATGCTGCTGATTTTGATCTCAATGATGCTCCTCGGTCAGGGAGGCCCACCGAGATTGATGACAACAAAATAAAGGCATTGATCGAGTCAAACCCACGTTACACGACATGAGAGATTGCAGAAACATTGAATATCCATCATTCAAGCGTTCATGACCACCTGAAGAAGCTGGGATACATAAGCAAGCTCGATATTTGGACTCCGCATGAACTCAAAGTTCATTTGACGGTGCGTATAAACATCTGCAATATGCTCATTAAACATGAGGAAAATGATCCTTTTTTGAATGACTGGTAACCTGTGATGACAAGTGGATTGTTTACAACAATGTGGTGTGCAAATGGTCTTGGTCCCGACATGATGATTCGCCTCAAACGACATCGGAAGCAGACATTCATCAGAGGAAGGTTATGCTCTCAGTGTGGTGGGATTTCAAAGGTGTTGTGTTTTTTGAGTTCCTACCAAAGAACCAAACAATCAATTCAAATGTGTACTGTCGGCAATTGGACAGTTTGAACGAATCCTTCATCCAGAAACGTCGAGAGCTTTTCAATGTAAAGGAGTTGTGTTCCATTGCAACAACGTGAGACCACACACAAGTTTGATCACCCGTCAAAATTTATTGGAGCTTGGATGGGATGTGTTGCCACACCCACCATATTTGCCTGACCTTGCGCCGTCAGACTTCCACTTGTTTCACTCTCTTCAAAACTCCTTGCGTGGTATAATGTTCAAATCAGATGAGGCTGTAAATCAGTACCTTGTTCAGTTTTTCGCAAATAAAGACAGGTCCTTCTACGAACGAGGAATTATGAAGCTCACTGAAAGATGGCAAAAGGTTATCAAACATAACGGGCAATATAACATTGATTGATGTTTGTTCTTTATATAAATAAATGACCTTTGAAAAACATAGACAAAATACATCATGACTTTTCCGACAACCCAATACGCAGAAATGGGATTACTGGGTCCTTCTTTGTCTCTTGTTATGACCTTTGATTTAAAGACTATTTTGTCTGGTATAAGTATTGCTACACCAGCTTTTTGTTGTTGTTATTTCTATTTTCATGAATATCTTTTCCTCATCGCTTTACTTTTAGTCTGTGTGTCTTTTGATCTGAAATGAGTCTCCTGTAAGCAGCATATATGACAGTGTTGTTTTTTATCCTTTTGCCCACCTTATCTTTTGATTTGGAGCCTTTAACCCATTTACATTGAAAGTAAATGTTGATAGTTATGAAGTCATTGCCATATTATTATTCATATTTTTTCATCTTTTTATTTTATTTTCTCTGAAAGAAGTTCCTCTAAGATTCCTTGCAATTCTGGTTTGGTGTCAGCAAATTCCTTTAGCTTTTTCTTCTCTGAGAAGCTCTTTATATGTCCTTTAATTCTAAACAATAGCCTTGCTGAGTAGAGTAATTTTGGTTGTAGGTCTTAACTTTTCATCACTTTGAATATTTCCTGCCAATCCCTTCTTGCCTGCAACGTTTCTGTTGATAAATCAGCTGAATCTAATGGGGGCTCCCTTTTAGTTAACTAACGGCTTTTCTCCTGCTGCTTTTAAGAGTCTTTCTTTGTCTTTAATCTTTGGTATTTTAATTATGATGTGTCTTGGTGTGGGCCTCTTTGGGTTCATCTTGTTTGGGACTCACTGTATTTCCTGGGCTTGTATATTTATTTCCTTCACCAGGTTAGGGAAGTTTTCCATCATTATTTTTTCAAATAGGCAATTGATTCTTTGCTCCCTCTGTTCTCCTTCTGGTACCCCCTATGATGTGATTATTGGTACACTTGATGTTGTCTCAGAGGCCCCTTACTATACTGATTTTCTTGAACTCTTTTTTTGATGTTCTGATTGGGTGTTTTCTGCTACCTTATCTTTTAAATTGCTGATTCGATCCTCTCCTTCTTCTAATCTACTGTCGATTCCCTCTAATGTATTCTTCATTTCAGTTATTGTAATCTTCATTTCTGACTGGTTCCTTTTAATGTCTTCTATCTGCATTTTTATGTTTCCTCTCTCTTTGTTGAAGTCCTCCCTGAGATCATTGAACTTCCTTATGAACCATGTTTGGAACTCTGTGTCTGATAGATTGCTTGTCTCCATTTTGTTTCGTTCTTTTTCTGGAGCTTTGTTCTGCTTTTTTCATTTGGCACATTTTCTTTGTCTCCCCATTTTGGCTGCCTCCCTGTGTTTGTTTCTATGCATTAGGTAGGGCTGCTATGCCTCTCTGTCTTAGTAGAGTGGCCTTATGTAGTTGTTGTGCTGTGGGGTTCAGTTGTGCAGTCTTCCTGGTCACCTGGAGCTCCAGGTGTATCCATTGTGTGGGTTGTGTGTGCCCTTCTGTTGTAGTTGAGCCTTGGTTGCTCTTTGCACATCAATGAGAGGGGTTGATCCTCTGGCTAATTGGTTGTGAGGACTGGCTGTGACAACAGTGGAGGAACTGTAGTGCAGGGGCTGACCCTACAGAGCAGGATTCACTTTAGCAGGGTTCTGGTGCCTGCCCAGTGTACACTTTGGGTGGGTTGTCCCCAGAGATGGACAGGTGATGCTCTGGTTGTGTCTAAAGCTGGCCACCAGGCATGCCAGCCTCTGGGCCTCCTGGGAGGTTCACCACAGGCTAAGTTCAGCCACAGCCTGTGCCCTGCCCGGGGCCACCTGGCTTTAGCCACAAAGCAATCTGAAGATAGCCGCTGCCCTCACTGTGCTTTGAGGTGCCTTGAGAGACCAAGCTACAAATCAAGTCCAGCTCCTGCTAGATCTGGGTTTGGGGTTGCTCAGTCAGAGGTATGGGACATGCCGAAGAGAGATGCTGCTCGTTTTGGTGTTTTGAACCTTTGAGATATTTTAGGAAAGTCTACAGCATGAGCCTAGAGAGGCCATTTATGCAGAAAAGCCACTGGAAGCAGCTTGTAGCCACTCAATAACCATTCCTTTTCTCTTTTTATATAATGGTCTACCTAAAAAATGTTGAAAACTAGCAGTGAAATATTTTCCTGTTGCTAATGGTAAACTAAAAGTGTGGCCATTAGGAAAGAGAGTTAAAGACCAAAGAACAGTCAGGAAGAAATCATCTTGGGCATTGATATAAAATAATAGCTAGCCTACCCAAATGTCAGTAAAACTCCTCTCTTGCCTAAAGTAAAAGCATGCCAGGATTTAGCTACAGTATTTACCAAAAAAGTTTTTTATTTCTTGATGTAATCATTAGCGTTTAAAATAAAAGAGATTCTGAAAATCAATGTGCTTAGATCATTCTGGCTCCTTTCCCGCTGAGATAAGGTGAACGTGTTTGTGGCTACAGGAATTTGTGTTCCATAGATCTCAGATATACAATCTCAAGGGTCCTCACTTAAATGTTTTCTGTCATAATATTCAGTGTGTTGATATATTAAGAAGCAAAAGGAAGTTTCTTATTAAAAATAAAACAAAACTATACTCATACTTACCTGGAGGTAGATTTCCAGAATCTTCTTGGATAATTCTAGAGAGTTAACAGAAGTAACCTAACCAAGATCAGCACCCACTACCCACACCCTAGGGTTTGGATCCTGTGAAGAGTCAGAGTAATTAACAAATGTGGTCTAGCTAAAGACCCACTCCTAGAGCTTAACACAAATGAGAAAAAACCCTCTGTGGCATTCAAACCGCGTTGCTATAGTTATAGAAAATATGAAACTGCATCACCATCTCTTAAGAGGACAGCTATTGAGGACTGATTTGCCTAGTCTCAAATTTGACCTGTTAATGTGATTAATTTCTAACTAGGGGTCCCCCTTCATGTAAACCATGACAGTTTCCTTAAGTATACTGCACTATTTTAAGCTTAATATTAGAAAGTATCAGTTCTCCATTTCCCTTAACTATCATAACTACAATTTAACAAATACTTACGTTGCTTTAGATACTGCTTGCAAAGGCTGTACTAATGTTAAACTAAGTGCATGCCCTTATCAGAAAACAGCCACATTGAGGATAGCAGGAAAGTTTATGACAAATGATTACCAGATAAATTAGCTCTCTTAGAATTTTTCACATTTATTCTTTTAACTCCAATTTTTTTCTGCCACCCACTCCCCATAACACTTTCCCCAAAATAAAGACAAAGGAAAACATTTGGGTGACATACAAAAAGACAAAATTTATTTTAGTGAAGCTTTCTTATAAGAAGTTAAACAAAATGATCCCTAGGTGAAGGCATTACCAAAAAAGTTCTTAAACATTGTTCCACCTATCTCTTTAGTACCCAGATGAAGAAAACACTTAATCTGAATAAAAAAATAAGAATGGATATTCTTACAAGTTTACTTAGGTATGTGGGGAAAAAAATCCATATAGATTAGACATAAAACAGTAAATGAACCTAGTAGTTTCCTACAGGTGATGAGAATCCCACTGATGTATTGAAGTTTCCAAGAGTTCCCAGCACCTGGGGATCACTTTCCAGAAATTATTAAACAGCCATAGCTACTCCCATGACTCACTGCGCCCTTTTCCCTTAACTATTTTACCACTAAAAGAGGAGGATGCAAACAAAATACAATTTCCCCATCCCCAGGCTGCATGACTGTCAGCATCAGTAGTTCTTGGGTAACCAGAACATCAAGGAACACCCCCCCCCCGCCACCCATTGCCATCTAAATAGGATAACAGGAAAAAATGGCCTAGGTGGAGGCATTTAGGTGTTTTGCTTCCCAGAATTATAAAACACCTGGCTAGTAAGTAATATCGTTCCTACAAATGAAAATCAAATATTCTTTTTACAGAACAGTAGAACAAAGTGGAACATCCACTCTGCCTGTCTCCCAGCCTCAATCTGACCTCAAAAATAAAAGCACAGGGAGGCAACACCTTGACATCTATCCAGCCTTCCTCCAAACCCCAATTATCTTAGAAAAGCTGGGGCACAGTGCTCCTCCTCTGCAGTGCAAGCAGGTTGCCACTTTTGCCCAAATCTGTGAAGAGCAGGGATCTCTGATTTCCCTCCACTTACGAGCAGAAATTGCAAGCAGCACCATCCTATTAATACAAATGGGTGAATGTTTGCAGAACTGGCGATACAAATTTTTCAAGTTCCTACCAGTAATCTGAGTCTATGTATGTAAAGAGAGAAAGACTGGGGTGGATGCGGGGCATTTCATTGCCACACTTCCTTCCATTTGGAGAAAGTAGGAGTAGAAGGAACATATATGTTGTGGGGATGGGTAAGAATAGAACCCTAACATACGCAAAAAAAAATGCATACAAACGCTGGAGCCTTGGATGCTGGTTATCAATATAAGACACAAAACCTACTAATAACTCTTTGTGGCAGTAAGGGGAAAGAGGAAAAGATACAACTGTTCTTTTTATCAAGCAAATTGCAAAGTTCTAAGTGAAGATAATACCTCCTTTCTGTTTAGAAAATATGTAGGGAAATAGTAAATGCTGAAAATCTTCAAACAAATGCAGACTCACACAGAAGTTACAAAATATGCAAGAATTCATCATCATTGCTCAGTCTACTCACACTTTACCTGAGATGCAAATCACTCCCTGCTCCTCTAGGTGTTCTGAGCAGATTTTTGGTCTACCGAAGGTGAAAGAATACAATGTGGGAGAATGAAAAAGGGGAAATCGGTGTGGGAACTGGGGAGTTAAAAGGTCTGAAAAATGAATGGCAGAGAAAAATAAAGTGGTGAGAATTGAGGTGTTCCAACCAGATTGTGGACCCTTGGAGGCAGTGTGCCTCACAGGACAGTCTGACACATAGTAAATACTTGAGCTGAGTAGCAGAGGTGAAGAACAAACAATGTATCATTAGAGACTGGAGGTTCAAACTCTAATGCCCACTAAGTCATTCTGTCTCTGCTGCCCTTAAAAGACTGCAGAGGCTTTGAAAGGCCTTGGTAAAAGCAGCAGTCCCTGCCTTTGCTGTAGTTCTCATCACAGCCAGCACTGCTGCCTGGGCCTCTCAAAGCAGAGGGAAATGCTGCTGAAGGGATGAGGATTCGACTCAGAAGTTTTAATAGCAACAAACATCACTTAATGGGATCTCAAACAACAGAGAACAGATCTTGTCAATTTTGTTTGTTAGGTGTTGTCTGTGACTCAAGTTTGGCATGAACATTTGCACCCAAAATGAGTTCCCCCAGAAATAAAATTTGTTGGTACTGTTTGACACAAAGAATACAAAGCAGGCATAGATTGCTCAGGAAGTTGTCACAACTCTTGATAAGATTAACTCTACTGTGATCATCACTTTTTGTTTTGTCCCCTAGTTTGAAGCCTTCGCAAAAGATGCCTGCTTTTATAATTCAATGAGTATGACTCCACTCTCTTCTCCAAAGCAACCATTATTTTTGTTTTTTTGGTGCATGACTCAACATAAAAACGTGTGGCTCTTATGAGCTGCCTGTTTTTAAATGGTCCAGTAGTTTCAGTTTCCATTTAGCAAGTTACCAGTTAACAAATGGAGAATGGGATGAATCTTCACAAGGTCACATTGAAGGTTAAAATAAATTATCCCCATCACTGAGAGGCTCTCTTCAGGTTTTCTATCAGCACTACAGAGTCAGTTTCTTCTTTGGCTTGTTTCTCATAGATGTCATATTTCTTCCAGTGCTGGGAGAAAGGAAAAAACACATACACAATGACTTTTCTAAATAATGTTCTTTCCCTGAGTACTCACAGCCAGTGCTTATTTTTAGGTTTGCGTGCATGGAACCATAAGTGTATGTTTCCTGTTATGTTTTTATTTTTTGACCTAAGAATCTTCATCTATTTGAACAACTAATGAAACAAAACAAGCTCTTAAAAATCTCTTAAAGAGAGAAAAAGCATGGAATTATTATGTGACACTTAATGGCTATCTTAAGAGATAAACAAATCTGTACATCTTCAAAATTGAAAACAGTCTTTGGAAGAAAAATAAAAGGGTGGCATACTTTTCTTACTTCAACTGTTTTTACCTTTATTTTCTTACCACTCAAATTTGACCATAGCTCCACAGATATATAATAGGTTCAAAAAGTCAACCAGCATCTGAATGGCAACATAAAATGTCCCAAAAGTCTTAGTGCAGTTAAAACTTTTGAAAGACCTTGTATTAACAACTTCAGGTAACACCATTTGCTAGAACAGGGAATTACACATAAATTAAGCTCAGCTTGAACTTAATTTAAGTGTGTCTCTTATAGTGAAAGCCAATATCCTGGTCCTTGCCTTCTTTACTTATAAATCAAGGAAAAGGGTAAAACCTGAGCTCAGTTCCCTCATCTGTAAAATAAAGTTGTTAAGACTAAATCAGGGGTTGGCAAAGTATGATCTAAGGGCCAAACCAGCAGGCCACCTGTTTTTATAAATACACTTTTACTGGAACATAGCCATGCTCACTTGTTTGTGTATTGTCTATGGTTGCTTCCATGCAACAGCAGCAGAGTTGGATTATCGTGGTAGAGAACAAATTGCTTGCTAAGCCAAAACAATTTATAATCAGCCCTCTGTATCTGTGGGTTTTGCATCTACAGATTCAACCAACCACAGATCAAAAGCAGTATTTTCAATCCGAGGTTGAAAATCCATGGATGTGGAGGGCCAGTTGTTTGCATTGTTCTACACCATCTTATATAAGGTACTTGAGCAACCCCAGGATTTGGTATCCACGGAGGGCACTCTAACCAATCCCCCATGGATACAGTACTATTTGACCCTTTCCCAAAAAGTTTGCCAACTCCTGCACTAGATTATTTCTAAGCTCCTTTTCTGCTCTTGTGTTTTATGGTTCTATAAGCCTAGGAAAGAAAATGGAAAGAAGAAAAACAGAAGCAAGAGCCACAATGGATATTCAGACACCTTAGGTTGAGCAACTGGAGATGGACTGAGCAAGTCAGCAGCATCCAGTCTTAGAAAGCCTATGGAAGAATGAGTTGAGAAACACTGCTTAAAACATCCAAATAATTCTAAATAAATTACTTAATTCTGATACTCCTAGTAGAGTGGCTAAAATAAGAAATACTGGCAATTCTAAGTGCTGACAGGGATCCAGGGTAACTGGATATCTCATATATTGTGGAAACAAAATAGTACAGCCACTATGGAAAACAGTCTGGCAGTCTCTTAGAAAACAAAACATATGCTTACTGCATGACCCAGAAATCCCACTCCCATGTATTTACGCAAGAGAAATATGTCCACACAAAGACCTCTACATGAATATTTATAGCAGCTTTATTCCTAAAAGCCAAAAACTAGAGATAACCCCGAAGTCCTTGAATAAATGAATGGTTAATAAACCACAGTACAGCCATATCATGGAATACTGTTCAGCAATAAAAATAAATGGACTATTGATATGCACAACAACATGGATATCTCTTAAATGCATTATGCTAAGAAAGAAGACAGATTTTAAAACTCTGTGCACTGTATAATTTCATTTATATGACATTCTGGAAAAGGCAAAACTTTACAGATAGAAAACATATCAGTGACTGCAAGGGTATAGGGTCAGAGGGTGGGGGTTGACTGCAGTGGGGCACAAGGGAACTTTTTAGAATATGATGGAAATGATCTATATATCTTGATTAAAGTGGTGGCTTTAAAACTGCATACATTTGCTAAAACTCTTCTAATTATACACTTAAAAAGAGTAAATTTTATTGTATGTAAATCAAATCAACAAACCTGATTTTATAAAATGAGAAATGCACAGATTTCTAATAAAAAAATCTGAAAAAAATACATAACCTTAAAATAATGCCTTATTCAAGAAATTTCGCTTAAGACAACGGCTAGCCATTTGAAAAATAAAGTTAAGCCACATCTCAAGCTTACATGGGTAAATTCCCTATGGATAAAAGACTGAAATCTAAAAAACAAACTCAAGTAAGCACTAGGAAAACATATTGGGCAACAATTATATAAATCTGAGGTAGGAAAGGGGTTTCTACATGTAAAAAAATAAAGGAAGATTTAGTTTTTAAAAAAGTAAAAAAGTTTTGTACATCATTAATCACCTTAAATACAATACAAAAGCAAACATAGATGACAAACCAAAGGGTTAATATCTGATATATAAAAAGAGATTTACAAACCACCAAGGAAAAGATGAATATTGCATGGATAACATGAACAACGAATAAGAACTGCACAAAAGAATTAATTCAAGTCAATGAACATATGAAAAAATATAAAAGTTGATATGTAAAAATAAAACAAGATGCCCTTTTCCCAACTATCAAATCGGCAGTAATTCTTTTAATTAGATACATTCAGGCAAAAGCATGGCAAAACTACCATTCAGATATCCTACTGGTAGGTGTATAAATTGGTATAACCTAATTGAAATCTATGCTTCTTATGAAAAGTTTAAGTGTGTGTATTATAGTGCCCCCATTTCTTAATATGAAAGAATCAGACCTTACATATGGAACCAGAGCGTTTAGTTCAACAGCATATATTCTATATTTTTATACATCTGTAAAACCGATCTACCTCGTTTTCTTTAGCCTCTGCATAATATTTCATTGCATGAATGCATCATAACTTATTTAACCAGTATCCTTAATAGATATTTAACCTGTATAGCCTTTCTGGGTGACAATTTGTCAATATCAATAAAAGAGTTTAAAATCCATATAATCTCCTTTGATCCAGCAATCTTAACTTGTAATAATTTATCCCAAGAAAATAATAAAATATATATGCTAATATTAACTATGAAATGATACCTATAATAATGAAACTTAGAATTTAGCTCAATGTCCAATAATAGGAATTTGGTTAAGTACATTATGATACATTCACGTAAGGGAATATTATTTAGCTATTATAAAGCATATTATATGACCAGCGCTGGCCAACTTTTTCTGTAAATGGCCAGATAACAAATATTTTCAGCTTTGAGGGCCATATACTCTCTGTTCCAATAACTCAACACTGCTGTTGTAGCATGAAAGCCATAGATAATATAAGTGAATAGGCGTGGCTGTGTTCCAACAAAATTTTATTTATGGACACTGAAATTTGAATTTCGTATACTTTTCATATGCCATGATACAGTATTCTTCTTTAGATTTTTCAGCTATTTTAAAATGTGAAGACCATTCTTAGCTTGCAGGCTGTACACAAACAAGTGGCAGGTAGGATTTGACCTGTGGTCTATCATTTACAGAGACCTCCTGGGAGAAAGGTTCTGGTTGGCAGCATGGTTTTTTTTAATCTCCCCAAATGCCACCATAAAAACGACAAGTAGGGAAGGCAAGTAGGAAAGCAAAACCAAAATCCATGGACACAATGTAGAACAAAATCAAATGAAAATGATTCCCCCATGAACCCTGAAATCTGAGTGGATGAGGACAAATTAAGAGATAGCTACAAGAGCAAAATGGTATCAGCTATGGAAGAGTCTGCAGCGAGAATTAGCAAGGTATCTGTGAGATTTGAGAACTGTAAAATAACTCACTCAAACCTCAGCAAGCTAATTTATGAACAACAACTGACACTGGCAGGGGTTTGCACCTTCAAAGAGTGACTGAGTGCAAGGAGTTGATGGTACAGCTGGGAGCCAGCCGCCTGGGCCTCATGAACTCTCAAAACCATCCAAAGCTCCCTTCCAGAATGAAGTCCCACTCTGAGGAGAAACTGGTGGGAACAGACTCCACACTGATCAGGAATGGGACAACAGAGACAAAATAGAACATCCAGATAAAAGTAGAAGAGGCAGAAAGGAAGTAACTATAATTCTGAACAATTCTCAAAAACAACAGAAGATGGAACTCTATAGCCATGAAATTAGGGGGGGAAAACCTATTCTATATCAAGCCTCCTAAAACTTCAGGTAAACTAATTTCACATAAAAATACGCAATAGATTAATATCCTTACAGAATTAAAACATGCCAGAAAGATAAATCTACCAAAAAATGATGAAAATTAAAATCTAATATTTCAAAATTAGCTAAAATATATTAAGAGTCATATGATACAAAAAATGTACATGATATGGAACACTATAAAATTCAGAGGAAGAACAATTTAGAAATGACATGATAAAACTCAGGAAAGGATTAGAAGTAAAAGAAAATAATCATTTCAAAAAAAAAAGACAAAGCTAATTGGGACACAGGAGCAAATAAACATAACAGATAATACCTTAAGAGAAACAGAAGGTGAAAAGGAAGCTTTTTTAATCAAAAAGAAATGAAGGTGGATGAAAATTATCAAGAGGATGTGACAAATATCAAAGACAAGCAAAGAAAACAAGGGAACATAAGTGTATAAGTGAAGAAGTTTTTACTGAAATCAGAAAAAAAGATCTGAAACTACATGCTGAAAGGGCACACCACATACCTTGGAAAATCAACACAGAATGATCAACAATAGCAAGACATATTCTGATAAAATTACTGGACTTTGAAGAAAAAAAAACCATCTTTTGACAACCAGGAAAAAACACGAAGTGTTTTAATACAGAAAGAAAATTATATTGTCAGCAGACTTCGGCAACATTTTATGCCAGAAGAAAAGGGATGACATATTTAATCTACCCAAGGCAAGAACATGTGAGCCTTGGATTTCATATCTAGCTAAAATAATTTTCAATTATCAATGTAGCAAACTCCATCAATGTGTAAATAATTTATGAAATATCGATCTCATGAATCCTTCCTGAGAAAACTTTTAGAGCTTCAAACCACCAAAATGACTGGAGAGACATAAAGACCAGTAGTGAGCATTAAATACATACCCACACAGAATTAAGACTAAATGAGGGCTATAAGGGAGACAATATAGTAGATAATGTCCTTATGCACTGACAATGTAGATACTGGACAACTTTAAATATGGGGAGAGAGCAGGGAGAACACATGGAAAAATTGATCTTTTCAATAATCATTAAACATGAGCCTCCCAAGTGGCTTGTTTGTTAAGATTTGGCTTTGGGACACCAGCTCTGAGCAGCAGGGCCACTAGTTCGAATCCCACATTAGGGCCAATGAAGCTGTGCCCTCTACAGCTAAGATGGTCAACAACAGCTCGACCTGAAGCTGGGCTGCCCTGAGTCGCTGGTGACTGCGTAGGCTGCAGCCCCTGCTGCACTGGGCTGCCATGAGCTACCGTGTGTGGCCAGCAGCCAGCGTGAGCAGCCGGCAGCCGGTGTGAGCTGCCAAGAGCTGCTGTGAGCGGCCATCCAGAGGCTGGCAACCGATCTGCCTCACCCGGGAAGAGTGCAATGATAATACCAACATGGGCCAGTGAAGCAATGTCCTCCACAACTAGACTGTAGAACAAAACGACAGCAACTTGTCTGTTCCCCTCCCCCAATAAAATATTTTTTAAAAAAAGAATACATTCATTTTTTTCAGTTGCCTTTTTTCATTTCTAAAACTTGGATTACTCTCATTTCCACCCATCATCGGCATCATAGATTTTTTTTTTTTTTT
>NW_017731858.1:396896-399038 GCF_001890085.2 Hipposideros armiger | reverse complement strand
CTTGGGCCAGTGAAGCAACGTCCTCCACAACTAGACTGAAGAACAAAACGACAGCAACTTGTCTGTTCCCCTTCCCCCAATTCCCCAGCGCTGTTTCCATCCCCCCAGTTCCCCAATAAAAATAAATCTAAAAAAAAAAACATCTTTGTGCAAGTTCAGGATGAGGCTCCCAGTTAGCTACCATACCAGTACCTCCCTTGTCTAATCCATTCCCTCCAAACTGTTGTCAGAATGATATTCCTAATATCTTCCCATAAAAGCACAGCCATAATGTGACTCCCCACATCTTTTTCTCAGAACCCCCTGTCCCAACCTTCTACTTCTGTCATACAGAACTCTTTAGAAGGGGTGAGGTTCTTAAGGGCAAGCATTCTATATTACAAGAGGCAATGCAACATAATGGAAAGAGAGAACTGAGTCAGACAGTTCTGGGTCAAATCCCACCTAACCATCTACTAGCTGTGTGACCAAAGAAAAGTTATTTAACCTCACTGATGCCTCATTTCCTCACCTGTAAACTGGTACTAACAGCATCTACAGTGCAGGATTCAATAAGGAAATATCAGCAAAGCATTTAGTACACTGCCCGGCACATAGTAGACTTTTAATAGCTGGTTAGGTTGTTGTTAAGTATTTGCACAATTCCCAACCCCCAGGATCTATCACAGTAGCTGGTAAAATGAAGAAAGAGAAAGTGGTAATCCTAAGGCAAATATCTATAAGAGTGATTTTCAAAGTCTGGTCCACAGACTATCATGCCAGAGTAGGAATCACCTGTGGGCTCCTGTTAAATATGCAGACTACTAGGTCCTGTCCCAGACCTGCTGAATCAAAATTTCTAGAGCTAGAGCCCAGGATTCTATATTTTTACAAGCATTCCAGTTGACTCTGACTCAACTAAAGTTGAAGAACTACTGGTTGCCATATTAACCTCAGTTACAGTGTACTATCTCCTCCTCATGTAACTGACTTCTGCCGAGTCATGCCCTATCCCCCGGGGTCTGGCAGAGATACCCACTGTCTTTGACTGTCGCCTTACAGCCGATTCTTAGACCACCCCCCCTGCATTAGCCTCTGACCCATTAGTCGAGAGAGTGNCAACTTGGGCCAGTGAAGCAACATCCTCCACAACTAGACTGAAGAACAAAACGACAGCAACTTGTCTGTTCCCCTTCCCCTGATTCCCCAGTGCTGTTCCCCTCCCCTAATTCCCCAATAAAATCTTAAAAAAAAAAGAGTACTTTCAAGATTAGGTTATTCCCCACAGCGAATTTTCCATAGGAGTTAAGTGGCTTTCATGCATCTAAACACCACACAAAATATTGGCCTTTTGTATAACAAGCCAACCGATCGTATGCCCCAATCTTCTTCAAACCAACATTCACAATAGAAAGTTGTACAATATGAATTGTAGGTCCCCCATGCCTTAATCATTGTAGCTTCAAAAATAACTAGCTGAATGTGATGTGGAGGGGACTAATTTGGTACCATTTGAGGTGGCTAATAATCCAACCCTTCACTTTAAAAACTGATAATTAAAGGGAAAGAATTAAACATGTATCCTGCCTTTCTAGCAGAAACTGAATTTCAGGAGAACCAAAGAACTTAGTTGACAACTGAAAGCAGTGCTTTACATTAAAGTGCAAGCTTATAAATGTAGATTAAATGATAGGTGAGAAAAACCATCATTCCACAACCCTTAATGAAATTAGTGACTCAAGCAAGGATACCAACTGACATAAGAAGCATTAGCTGAAGAGTTGAAAGGGTGCTAACACAATACCACACAGATTATCTTCAGGTGGCAAGGGGGGAAAAAGTGTAGATGGCAGGAGGGGATATGCTGTTACCACCTTACATACAGTGGTCAATCTTAGCCTCACTAACGGTGGGACAACTGGATATTATCTGCCTCTTAACAATTGGGAAAAATTTAAATATGTACTAAGTATTAGGTGATATTAAGAAATGAATCTTTTTTTTGCCACAGGGACGTGGAAGACAGTTCGAGGAATGTAATTGATGGTGTTGTGAATATTTTGTGGGGCGTCAGGTGGTCACGTCTTGCTAGGGATTCCGCACCATGGATGGGGAAGAGGCTTGATCACTGCACTGTACACCTGAAGCTGATGTTGTATAATA
>NW_017731858.1:394222-396743 GCF_001890085.2 Hipposideros armiger | reverse complement strand
ATATAGTCATGCGACGTGGAGTATAGTGTGGGAGTGGAGTCAAGGGAATTGTAATAGATATGTATGATATTGGGGGAAAGTGGGGCGGTGGATTGGGGGAGGGGGGTTGTCACTTCGAGGGGTAAAAAGTATACTATTGCACTGTGTTGTACAGCTGAAACTAATTCTAAAAAATGTGTATTTCATAATAAAAAATAATTAAAAGGAAAAAAAAAGAAATGAATAATTTTTAAAGTATGATCATGCTATTTTTGCCATATAGGAAAAAACTGTTAGTTTTTAAGGAGATATACTGAAGTAAAAAAAAATCAGCAATATGTAGAAGTCAACTCCAAGTTAAAACGCTGTTTTCCAATCAGGAATGCAAAACTGGCACAGTACTGAAAATATAATTCGTTTCCAAGAAGCAGGGGAAGAATAGAAAATTTTTTGTGGATGAAAGAAGAAATGCAAATGCAAAGGAGGAGCAATTCCCTGTGTGCACACCCCCCCCAATATGGCCAGCAGCCCAATTAGTCACAAAGAAAAGGCAAACAGCAAAGCAACAGAAAGAAATGCTGTTGGCCAAAATGTTACTACAGTGATGAACAAAACATTGTCAAAACACTAGAAACTTAAGGAAAACTACACAGATTAAATTTATTTGTGGCCACACCTAAATTAGTTTTTTTAAGAACCACTATTGATGGTGTAGTGTGGAAGAAGAAAGTGTTTAGAAAGGGCATGCATTATTTCTTCGGATTATGAATCAGTAACTTGGGCTACAATGGCTTTTACAATAGTTCAGGTTCTGCAAATTGTATGTACTAGTCCTTGAGGAATTACTCTGTGGTCCCCAATGTCCCCAACTCTCAAATGGGGGGGGGTAGGACTAGAATCTAAAGTTCTGAAAATTTATAAAATTAAGAAATGTAAATTAACCATGCTAACCTCCACCTCATTAGATGACCTCTAGGGCCATGTTCGTTCTATAATTCAACGATTCTAGAAATAAAAGGTTAGTCTTCCTGCTGCATACACAGTTCAACTTGGGAGATTTGCTGCCGTGTAGAGAAAGGGGATTTTTCATTTGGTTAAAAAGAAAACATAAGAATTTGTTCTATTATCCTTTCCCGTCTGGCATTTTTATTATACTTTTAGTTTGAAACACTGATTTTATTTAATGGTCTGCAACCATCACAAACAAAAACATCGTATGCTTTTAGTGGTCCATTTTGTCAGTGTATCCGCCTCACTAAATTATAGAATTATCTGACTCATCGGGACAACATATTATCCTCTAGACAGCAAATTGAAAAACAGCAATTTTCCCATCTCTGAGAAAGATAATTGATCTGATTTTGCTGTCAGTGTTACCATCACTCACTCTATTACCCAGGCTTGAAATCTTGAAATTATTTTTCAATTTCTCCACCTTTCATCAGCCACACAGAGTCACCAAGTCTAATGAGTTTCCTTTAACGTCTCTTGCATCAATTTCCTCTGCTACCACCCAAGTTCAAGTCCCTATTATCTCTCAGACCTAGATGACTACAATATTCTCTTTTCCCTTAATGATTTGTACAGGGTTTCTTTTTATCATAAAAGTAATATATGCTCATTATAGGCAATTTGGAAAATTTCAGAAAGGTAGTGACAGAATATCAATTATTCACAATCCTTCTGCCCAGAGATGATCATTTTGACCCATTTCCTGCCACTCATTGTTCTATGTATATATTCATTCATTAAAAAAAATAGGATTGTAATATACTACACATTTGTGATGTATCTTACTTTTATATTAAGAATATTTTGCTATGACAGTAAATGCTTTGAAAATGTAACTTTTAAAAAAATACACAAGGATGGTCAACGCAGCATTTATTTTTCACATTAGAAATAAATGCTGCATTGACCATCCTTGTGCCATTATTGGATTATTTCTTTAAAATAGACTCCTAAAAGTATAATTAATAAGATAAAAAAATCTTGTTACATTTTACCAAGTTGCTCTCCAGCAAAGATGTATCCCATTATATAAGCCCCCCAACAGTGCATGAAAAGTGCCAGTTCCCTATCCACTTGTAAACACTGAATGTCATCACTATTTAGAAATATATTAGGCTGGAAATTTATACCTCCTCAATGCTTTGGTTGGCATGTCTTGTGTATATTAGTGAGTCAAAACATGTTTTCACAGGTATTGGGCATTTGTGTCATGGTACTTTGATTGGCCTCATTCTGCTAACATGGGTAGCAAACCTAAACGCCTTTCAGGTGTCTGGCATGTTAGGTCAACATGTGAAACCACAGTGGGAACTGGGAATGTTAGGGACTGAGATGAACTGGAGAGTGTGTGCCCCACTTAAGACTCCAAATCGCAAAATTTTAAATACACCATGCTGTCAAAACAAAACATCTTTGGGCCGGCTGAGTGGCGCGCTGGTTAAGAACTGGCTTGGGATGCCAGAGGGCCCTGGTTCGGATCCCACATATGAGGGCCAGTGACACTGCCCTCCACAGCTAAGATGCTGAACAA
>NW_017731858.1:382182-387507 GCF_001890085.2 Hipposideros armiger | reverse complement strand
CAATAAAAGCCATGCGTTGACCCGATTCGGTGGCTCAGTCTATCTCTGAAGGCTGAGTCCCTTGGTCTCGCTCTTAAATCTTACTTTTGTCTCTTGTACTTATTCAATCTGCGCCGCCCCTCTCGTGTCCCATTTGCCCTTGCCACGCTGGACGTGACATTTGACCATGACTTGGTAAAAAAGTGATCCATATGAGTCGTCCTAGGCTAGTATATCAGCCTTCCTGCCTTCCTTCCCTAGCTACATATCATCACTGCCATTGTAAATCATTATCACAAGAATTGTTTGGGGCCTAAAGATAAATGGAAAGTATTATTAATAGTAATACTAATCACTAACACTTACTAAACACATATAATCTGCCAGGCATGCTAAGCAAGCGGTTTTTATGTATTAAATGAATTGAATCCACATAACAACACTATGAAACAGATGTTATCATTACCTGCAGTTAAAAAATGGGAAAACTGAGGCACACAGAGGTTAAGGAAGTTACTGAAGGTCAAATTAATGGCAAATGACACAGCAGAGAATTGAATCCAGACAATCTGACTCCAGAGCCCAGGCTATTATCTACTATGCTGAACTACTTCCCCAAATTAATTGTCCTATGCCTGTTATTAATAATTTAAAATATATACAATAATATTGATATTTATTTCATTTATTGTATTTATCATTTTATTTGAGTGAATGTATTTATCACAGAAACTTCAAACTCTTTTGTTCCCACAAAGTCTTAGGTTTTCCAACCACAAATTCTAGCATGGGAGTCTGCAGCAAACTAACCATAACAGCTGGGGTGGGTTTGCTTCACTTCCATGAATTTAGAGGCCAGCTTTCCAAGCAATAGCATGAACAAAGCCTACTGCAATAGTTGACCCTCTCTTTATATTTCCCCAAATCAAGTTGTAAAAGTTATCCAAGAGTCGGAAGCCCTGCCTATTAGGCTAGTTTCATAGAGGAGGCTCCTCCCCTGCACGTTCAGATCAAATGTGCTCCCTACCCAAGAGTGAATGAAGCCCAGTGATATCAGATGGACAAAATTCTTAAAAGCTATGCTTGGCCTGAGATACAACATTTTCAATCAGATCTTCTTTAATTTTTTAGATAAAATGTAGTTTCAAAGAACCAATTTTGAAATGAAATTCTGACACATGTTACAACATGGATGAACCTTGAAAACATTATGCTGAATGAAAGAAGCCAAACACAAAAGGACACATATTGTAGGATTCCATTTATAATCAGATACCTAGAATAGGCAAATTCAGACAGAAAGTAGAACAGAGATTACCAGAGACTGAGGAGAATAGCGAGTTATTGTATCTGGTTTGGGATGATGAAAAATTTCTAGAAATAGTGATGTTTTGCACATTATAAATGTACTTAATGCCATTGAACTGTACAGTTAAAATAGTTAAAATGGTAAATTTTATGTTATGTATATTTTACCAAAATTTTTTATAAATCCCATAGGCACCAAAAAAAAAATTATTTTGAGTCTCATGGAGTCAGTGCTTACCAGGGTATCATCATTCTGGTCTCCAAACATTTCTTTAAAAATCTTGCCAGGATCAGGAATTGGAGGGAATATAATGATCTTGAGCCTTTAAGAAAACAGAGATATTTTTTATCAAATCTTCCACCCAACAGGAACATCCCACTTACATACAGTCATATTAAAAGAAGGCTTAAACAAAAGACATGGTACACAAGTCATCTTTAGTGACAGAGCAATTGTGAAGAAATTTCTAAAACAAGCCGAGAAATCGATGTCCAAAGAGCATCAAGTGTGGGTGAAGCAAAAGGGCCATCAGGATAAGTAGGCTACTTACATGCTCTCATTTAAAAAAAAATGTTTCCAGCTTTATTGAGATATACTTGACAAATAAAAATTGTATGTATTTGAGGTATACAATGTGATATACGTATATACTGTGAAATGATCACCACAATTAAGCTAATTAACACATCCATCACCTCACATAATTATGGCGGTGTGTGTGATACCCTTCATTTAAACAATAACAATGCTTTAGTTATCACAGACCAGATGGGAGCCTACTGTTTATAATTTTGAAAAAAATAATCAGAACAGGGTACACTCCTCTTTTATTTTTCTTTCTTTTTCTTACTTCGCTCCTCTATTTTTGCATCTTATAGAACCCTTTGGTGGACCTACCACATCTCCTGGGTCTCTACACATTGGTGTGCCCTGGGGTTCAGCCTTTTGGCCTCTTTATCTCACACACTTTATGAGCGTTCTTTTCCCATTTTGGGGCTTTAAATCCATCTACATGCTGAAGCCTCCCCAAATTCTATCTCCAGCCCAGACCTCTCCCCTAAACTCCAGATTCATGTATACAACTACCTATTCAACATCTCTACTTGGACATCTAACAGGTGTCTCAAGCTTATCATGTTCAAAACTGAAGTTCTCACCGTTACACTAAAGCCTGCTCTCCTCAGTCTCCCCCCACCTCAGTAAATGGCCCCAGCATTCACTCAATTGCTGAAGCCAAAAATCTAAGAGTTATCTTTGAATTCTCAATTTCCCCCATACCTCCACAGAGAAGCAGCCATTCTGCTAGTGCTATCAATTCTATCTTCAAAATATATCTTACACAGACCACTTCTTACTACCTCCATTGCTAACCACCTAGAGTCCAGGCCACTCTCATCTTCTACCACCGCCCCTCCCCCCCAGATACTGTACTGCCTCCTAAACTAATCTACCTGTTTCCATTCTTGCCCATTCTTCACTCAGCAACCACAATGATATTCCATGATCTTAAATCAGATCACATCCCTCTCCCACTTCAAACTCCCCAGCATGCTTAGGATAAAATACCAATTCCTTGCCATGGCCAAATGATCTGGTCCTGCCCAACCTCTCCAGACTCATCTCCCGGTACTCTCTCGCCTGCACACTCTACTCCAACAAGACACACTTGGAGCTTTGCATTTACTGTTCCTTTGGCCTGGGATGCTCTTTCTCTGAATACCTGAATATCTCATGCCTTTATTTTAAGTCTCTCCTCACATGTTACTTTCTCAGAGAGGCCTTCCCTGGCCATCCTATGTAGGATGAGCTACATATCACTTCCTAGCCTTTCTCCCCACCCCACCCCACCCACAACTTTACTATATACTATGTGAACTTGTAGTATTTATTATTTGTTTTATAGATACAGATAGATATGGGGATATAGATATAGATCCCTCCTACTAGAACACAGATAGGGACTCTGTCCTGTTCACTGCTATGCCAGCAATTAGGACAGTGACTGGCACATAAACAGGCATTCAATAAATGTATGTTGAACAACTATTGATATAATGATAAAACATTGGTTCTAGACCCAGCTTAATAACCTTATTCCAACCACAGGCATTTACTGAAAGAGCAAATAATAGCACTAGACTAGTCCCTATGGTGAGACAGAGAAAGTGAAACACTCTCAAGGAAGGAGTAACGTATATTACAGACAACTTGGTGAAGTTCTTCCTACAGCATTTAGTAGCAAGCTGCTTTACATTCATACCAGACAAGTCATTTAATTAGTAATGGTCTCCAATTCTAAAACTTCATTCCAACAGCTACCAACTAACTGTCGATAAATTAGGCATTCAAAAGAGTAGAGGGAACACAGGTCCTATTAACAATTCTAAACACATGCAAAGAGAACAGTGGCTGAGCAGGGCCTTGGGAAACCAATCCAACACTTTCTGCACCAGAAAACTGGGCACAAACATACTTCTTTGCGATGTCATACTACCAAAAGCCAGTTATAGCTGAAATAACCATAGCAACCAGGCTAGCAGAAACTGTCAAGCCTGCCTGGGCAGCTGCCTTACCTTTTTAAATAAAGTAGAAGGACTATGATTGCACCTGCAACGATTATGGGAATAATGAGTAACATGGTTATGTAGAATGTCGGATTGGCCTTCTTACCTGGAAAATGGAAAGCAAACAAAAAGATATGAGAAATAAAATCCTTTTACAAATAAACCAAGCAGCAGCTCTATTAGACTAGTGAGGTCACAGATGTTTCTGCCCTCTATCCCAACCTATTTTCCAAAACAATTCAATCATCTTCTGTTCTGCTATCTTAATGGGGAAAAAAAAGGCCTGGTCTGGTGCCTAAAATTCCATGGATGAATAAACATTTTAAGGAATATCTGAAACCAGGATATCCTCACTGGTTTCAAACACTATTAACAAAGATGTTATAGCTGTTAAATATGTCATCTCATTAACAGTGACTATCTTTTCTTATTGGTTACTTAATACTATTAGAACACTTGAAATAATCCTATCAACTACCACTACTATTTTTAATTGAGCACCTACTATTATGTCTGATACCATACTAGGTGCTTTTACATGCTTATATCTACGCTATGTAGATAATATTACCTCCCATTTATATAGATGAGAAGGATATGGCTCAGAGCAGTTTACTGGCTTGTCCAGAAGGGTTTAGTAAGTGATGAAGTCAAGCCTCACATCTAGCACTGTTTAATTCCAAAGTCTCTCATTAACTGCCTTGCTACACCTAACACATGGAATGTCATATGTCTACTTATTCGCTTATCTTTTTCACTGGGACATCTAGAAATATCTAGAAAGCATCATTGGGACCTAGCATCATTGTGTTAAGCAGCCTCTAAGATGACCCCAAATGATCCCTGCTTCCTGATATTCACATCCTTCTGTGATCCCCTCCCCTTGAGGATGGGCTGGACTAATTGACTCATTTGTAAAGAACTGAATAGCAACAGTGATGGGATGTCATTTCCGAGATTAGGTTATAAAAGACTGTGGTTTCCAGACTGGCTGTTGTCTCATATACTCTTTCTTGCTTGGATCACTTGGTAGCCCTGTGGAAAGCTCCAAGTGGCAAGGCACTGAGGAAGGCCTCTGTATTAATTTCCTAGAACTGCTATAACAAATCACCACACACTGGTTGGCTTAAAATAACAGAAATATATTCTCTCACAGTTCTGGAGGCTAAAAGTCCAAAATTAAGGTATAAGCAGGGACATGCTTCCTGTGAAGGCTCTAGAGAAGAATCCCTCCTCGCCTCTTCTTAGCTTCTGGTGGCTCCCGGAAATCTGGTGTTCCTAGGCTTGCAGCTGCATCACTCGTCTCTGCTTCCATCTTTACGTGGACTTCTTCCCTGTGTGTCTGTGTGTTTCTGTATATCTTCTATTCTTCTTTTTTTAAAAAGATTTTTATTGGGGAATTGGGGGATGGGAACAGCGGTGGGGAATTGGGGGAAGGGGAACAGACAAGTTGCTGTCCTTTTGTTCTTCAGT
>NW_017731858.1:371511-375527 GCF_001890085.2 Hipposideros armiger | reverse complement strand
ACTTGTATTCATCTTTTGTTATCAGTATATATTGAGTATTACAATTTAAATACAGTTTTCCTTTCTTAAAACATGTATACATTTTTTGGTGCTGTGTGTGTGTGTGTGTGTGTGTGTGTATTCAAAAGTCAGCAAATCATCAAGTCAGTTGAAGGCTCTCGGGTCTTGTTCAAATGTAAATCCTCTTGTGTTGTTTATCAGATGCTCAGATACCTCTGTGAGAAAGGAAAACAAGGGCACAGAGCACCAAGTAGATCGTTTGCAGGGATGGGGTTGGTCAAAGACAAGTAATTCCTTACTTTATGATTCTGACCACAGCCCCCATGTGATGGCACCAGTTCATGTTCAAGCCTACTTCCCCATCTTAACTGGAATACCAGTCAAAATAATTCCTCAAAAAGTTTTGCAAAAAGAAAAAAAACAGGGTCTAACCAGCAGAGCTCAAGATCAGTGAGCAAACAAAAAGCTAATGACATTCTAGGCGAGGAAGCAGCCGGTAATCATCTGCTATGAGACAGAACATTAAACTCAAGTGTATAGACAAAGTTAATTCCACATAGATTCTAGTTCTGACTTAGGTGGATAAATTCCATAGTATGCAAGTTGTCTTCAGTTCTGAAGTTGATTTTTTTAAAAAAAGGATAACTCAATTCAACAAAAATTTATTAAATGATAACTATGCAAATGGTGTTATACCAAGTATTTTTGGTCAAAGTTTAATACATGGAGGCCAACTTTTGAAGTTATACTTATTAGCTATATGGCCTGTAACTTACTTAACTTCTCTGAGCCTTAGTGTCTCAATAAAATGTAACCTATTTCATGAATTGTTATTAGCCACTGTATAAAAAGTACACAGATATCATATCATAAACAATAAATGATGGCTGTTACTATTAAGAGCAAGTATTGAGGTGATTACAAGCGGTTAAGAAGAAAAGCTTTGGAGTTAGGCTTTTGCTGAAATCTTGATTCTACTACTTTCTAGAAATGTGATCTTAGTAGTAACCTCTGAGACTGAGTTTCCTCATCTATAAAATGGGAACAAAATAATGGGATCTAGGGCCGGCCGAGNCTCTATCCACTGAGCCATCTGGGCGGCAGCTCAGCTCAAGGTGCTGAGTTCAGTCTTAGTTGCGGGAGGGCGTAGCCCACCATCGAACAGGCAGTCTTGTTGTTAGGAGCATGTGCTTTCACCAGCTGAGCCATCCTGCCACCTTGTTGGCAGCTCAGTGGCAGCTCAGCTCGGGCGCAGTGTCACTGGCCCATGTGGGAATCAAACCGGAGGCCCTGTTGCTCAGAGCTAGTGCTCTTAAGCTAACTCTTAACCTACTGAGCCACTTGGCCAGCCCCCAGGAAATGGTTTCTCTAAAAGGACCAAAAAAATATTAACTATAAAGGAAAAACTTTTTAAACGTCATCTCTATTAAAATTAAAATCTTCAGTTCATTAAAAGATATCCTATTAAGGAACTAAAAAGGTAAGGCATAGAGAGAAGATATTTGCAATTTCTGACAAAAGACTTGCATATATATGTCATATAATATATATTTATATTTGTAAATAATAAACACACACACACATATATATATATATATATATATATATATATATCCCACAAATCAATAAGGAAAAGACAGACAATCCAATAGAAAAACTGGTAAAAGACTTGAGGTTATTTCACAAGATGATATTCAAATTGCCAATAAACATGAAAAAGTGCTCAACTTCATTAGTCATCAGGGAAATGCAAATTAAATCTACAAGATAATAATACACATACCTACCAGACAATACCAAGTGTTGGTGTGGATATAAAGGCTCTAGCACTCTCAATTTCTGCTCTTGGTGTAAACTGGCACAGCCACTTAGGGAAACTCTTATCTACTAGGGAGAATCAGACGTAACCCTATGACCCATATATGCCCAAATGAAATGTATGCACATGTGCACCAAGAGACAAGTATGCAAATGTTCATAAAAACTCTATTCATAAAACTCCAAACTGAAAACTATCCAAATGTCCATCAATGGGAAGATAGATAAATCAAATGTGATATATTGGCATGATGGAATGAATGCAATGAGAATAAACCATCTATAATTACAGGCAATAATATCAGTCAATCTGATAAACATAAGACTGAGTGAAAGAAGAAAGACATACAAAAAAGTAAATTCGCTACAATTAATTTATATAAAGTTTTAAAAGAGGCAACAAAGCTAATCTATGGAATTAGAAGTCAGGATAATAGTTGCTCTTTGGGAGAGTAGAGACCAAAAAGGGTCATGATGGGGCTTCTGGGATGCTGGTTACATTATTTGCAAAAATCACTTGTGAAAAATCATTTAGCTGTACATAATGACTTGTGCAATTTTTCTACAGTATACATCAATTCAAAGTTAAAAAAAGAAAAAGTGTGACCTGTCTCCCTTCTGGAGAGTATAATATATAAAAAACAACTGGGTTACAGAAAAGGAAGTATAATGCAAAATTCTCCTCCACACAATTTAAATCACTTGCTGTCTGATGTAAAGAGAATCAGTTCCTGAAATGCAAATATTTCAAAATTGAGTAAAAAAATCAACACATGAAAATCTGTTGCTTAGTCTACTTCTGTCCAACAGACACATGAAAAGATGTTCAACATCACTAATCATCAGAGAAATGCAAATCAAAAACCACAATGAGATATCACCTCACACCTGTCAGAATGGCTATTATCAGAAAGATATAAATGCTGACAAAGGTGTACAGAAAAGGGAACTCTTGCACACGGTGGGAACGTAAATGGTGCAGCCATTATGGAAAACAGTATGGAGATTCGTCAAAAAATTTAAAATGTAACTAGTATATGATCCAGCAATCCCACTTCTGTGTATATATCCAAAGGAAATTATATCAGAATATCAAAGAGATATGTGCTTTCCCATGTTCACTGAAGCATTAATTCACAATAGCCAAGATATGGAAACATCCTAAGTATCCGTCAGTGGATGAATGGTTAAAGAAGATATATATAATGGAATATTATTCAGCTAGGAGAAAGAAATCCTGCCATTTGTGACATGGATGAAACTTGAGGGTATTATGCTAAGTGAGATAAGTCAGACAGAGAAAGACAAATACCATATGATGTCACTTATATGTGGAATTTTAAAAAGTCAAATTCATAGAAGCAGAGAGTAGAATAGTGGTTGCCAGATGCTAGGTGATAGCAAAAATGGGAAGATGTGAGTCAAAGGGTACAAACTTTCAGTTATAAGTTCTGGGGAATCTAATGTACAGCCTGGTGATTATAGTTAATAACACTGTTTTATGTACTTGAAATTTGCTAAGAGAGTAGGTATTAAATGTTCTCACCACACCAAAAAAAAAAAAAGTAACTATGTGAGGTGATGAATGTGTTAATTGATTGTGGTAATCATTTCACAATATATATGTATATTAAATAATCATGTTGTCCGTCTTAAAAATAATGACACTGTACAACATAAACATATACAATTTTTACTTGTCAATCATACCATAAAGCTGGAAAAAAAATAGTTAACTTCTATCAAAGAGATATTTAAACTTGGGACAGAGACCAGAACACATAGCTATGAGTTCTGGCATTCAATGTCATTCACTAAATGTTTCCTACCAGCATTTGTGAAGAGCTGAAAAGCCAACTGAATGATGAAAGGCCATCCTATCAACACTTTATATAGGCACAGAGAAAAAGCCACTCAGGGACTACTGTACGCCATTTTTGGCCATTTGGAATCAGAGGCCTGCTGGGAAATCGCAAGTGTCAAATACTACTTGAGGGATCAACTTGCAGGCTGATGTCCCCTACGTCCTAGGCCATCTCCCAAAAAGATACACACACACACACACACACACACACACACACACACACAGAGGGTGCCAAAAAATATATATACACATTTCAAGAAAGGAAAAAGCTGTATTAAAATTACACTGATGGTAACCACTTTGAGCACCTCTTGTAAGTGCAAAAGTCAAACAT